>NC_061106.1:36700093-36750093 GCF_015104395.2 Macrobrachium nipponense
CATCATGCATCTACTACGTAGCAGCGTGCCTCGGCCACTCGGTACCAGCATCGTTATCGTACGCACGCGGTATTCGTTCGTTCTAACGATTTCGTTTATTAACATAAATTCGTTAGTGATTTCGTTGTAGTATACTTTATCGTGTTGTGTGAGAACTTTACTCCATACTTATACGTACTACATAACATAATTATGTACAGTATATACGTAGTCATGGGTCCCAAGAAACTTGAAATTCATGGAAAGAGGATGCTCTCTTTGGAAACGAAGATGGAGATTATCAAGAAGTATGAAGCTGGTATGCGATTGAGTGTGATCGCCAAGGAATACGAACGAAATCTGTCGACAACAGGCACCATCCTTAAGCAGAAGGATGCCATCAAAGCAGCTACACCTTCCAAGGGCATCACTATTTTGTCCAGCAAGAGGACCCACATGCACGACGAGATGGAAAGGCTTCTTCTTGTCTGGATAAAAGACAAAGAAATCGCTGGCGATACGATAACGGAGACGGCAATCTCCCACAAGGCCAGTGCTACTTTCGGCGTTTTGATTGCCCAGGCCGAAGACGATGTAGGAGAAGGGACATCAACGCCAACCCCAGACTTCAAGGCTTTGCATGGGTGGTTCGAGAAATTCCGTAAACGGACTGGCATCCATTTGGTGGTGCGGCATGTGGAGGCGGCCAGCTCGGACAGGAAAGCGGCCGAAGCCTTTCAAAAGACGTTCGACGAGATGATGACCAAGAAAGGCTACAGTTCTCAGCAAGTCTTCAACTGTGATGAGACTGGCCTTTTTCGGAAAAAAAGGCCTCGTCTGACGTACATCACGGAGGAAGAGAAGAAGCTAACCGGGCATAAGCTATGAAAGACAGGCTTACGCTTGCACTTTGTTCGAATGCCAATGGGGATTGCAAGGTGAAGCCCCTACTGGTCTATCATTCCGAGACTCCTCGAGCCTTCAAGGCCCACAAAGTGCTAAAGGAGAAGCTTCCAGTGATGTGGAGGGCTAATGCGAAAGCCTGGGTAATGAGGCTTTTGTTCACGGAGTGGGTAAATCTGAGTTTCGGCCCGACAGTGAAGAAACACTTGGAAGAGAAGCGCCTCCCTCTGAAATGCCTGCTGGTGTTGGACAATGCCCCTGCTCACCCTCCTGGCCTCGAGGAAGGTATCCTAGCGGAGTATTCCTTCATCAAGGTTCTTTATCTTCTGCCTAACACCACCCCTCTCCTCCAGCCCATGGACCAGCAAGTGATATCGAACTTTAAGAAGCTGTATACAAAACATCTTTTCAAGAGATGTTTTGACATCACCGATACCACAAACCTCACCTTGCGTCAATTTTGGAAGGAGCATTTCGATGTTGTGATATGCATCCGACTCATCGACCAAGCTTGGCAGGAGGTTTCGAGGTGAATCTTGAATTCCTCGTGGAGGAAACTGGCCTGATGCCGTACCCGCCCGAGACAGGGATTCCACGTGGGCGAAGCTGGTGCTGCAGATTCAGAAACAGTTGACAATCCTAAAACTGTTTCGCAACCAGATCTTGACGAGATTGTAGCACTCGGCAAGTCCATGGGGCTGGTCGTCGACGAGGACGACATCAACGACCTTTCTTGAGGAGCACCAAGAGGAGGTTGCGACGGATGACCTGAAGGAGTTGGAGGCCATGCAACATAAAGTTGTTCAAGAGGAGTTCTCTAGCAGCGGCAAGGAGGAGGAGGAACCTATGACAACAGCAGAAATTAAGGATGTTCTAGCTGCTTTTCATAAAGTGCAATCATTTGTAGAAAAAAAGACACCCCGAAAAGGCTTACACAGGTCGTATGCTTGCGCAGTTCGATGACGTTTGCCTGAGTCGTTTCTGGAACATTGTGAAGAGTAGGCAGAAGCAATCTTCCTTGGATAGTTATTTTTTTAAAGAGGCCTTTAGTAGGAGTAGTAAGCAAAAAGGAAGAACCAAGTGATACTAAAAAACAGAAAGTTGAGTGGTGAAGAAGTTGAAATTTTGTTTAAAAAAAAAACCTATAGTATAAAAAAGTAAAAAAATAAATAAAGTTTAATTTTAGTTTTTGTAAAGTTAAGTGTTACCGTTTTGTTAATGTGTTTTGTAAAGTTTAGTTTATGTTTTCCTTACATTTTTTTATATGTTTCGTAAAGTTAAGTGTACGTACGTATCTGCCGTTTGTCCTCCTCCTCTGTCGCCAATTTTGGAGATAGCCTCACTCGAAAGGTAACCTTCCACATTTTACTACATACGTACGTACAGTATTTCTTGTATACCATGTACACTAATACACTTTATTTACAGGTAATTAGCAGTACGTATTAAGTTAGGTATTGAATGGTCCAAATTGTTGTAGTATTTCATTGTTAATAGGTCAATTTAGCTTTATTATGAAATTTACTGGGGTGTTTTTGGAGGGCTTGGAACGGATTAGCCATTTTACATGTAAAATGCGGTCCAAGATACGAAAAGCTCATGATACGAAGGCCGCCTCGAAACTGATTAATTTCGTATCTCGAGGTACCACTGTATATACTTACCACTGGTAATGGCTATAAAACAGTTAATTTCTACTGCAACAAAATTGGGTCTTCCAGGTGTAACACTGTCCTATTTTTTCCTTAGTGGCAAAGGTAAAGGGCGAAAGGCCAAAATCATAAAAGATCTAATGCAGTACATCATTCACTTCTGAAATAACACTGACTATGAGTGTAAAGTTACTTATTTTGGCAAGCAAAACAAATACTTTTTTCAGCATTACATAGATCCTGATGTCTGACAAACCTTACATAAAATACTTCTTTCATAGAAATCTAAGAATTCACTTCCAGTTTTCATCATGAAATTGACTGCTCAATTTTTTTTAAAGCAAATATGAACTTTAAAACCTTCTGTTCCAATCTTGGTCACTCGATCTTGCTTCCAAAACTCAAAGTCTTTGCGACACATATTCATCACACTTTCTTCTCGGTGTAAATTATTTATTTTGTTATGTGACGATTTCCCATCCAATCCTCAGAGACGAAGAAGTGAAAACATGGTCTCCTCTGGCATGCTAAAGCCTGAAAAGAAGAGGTTACAGTTTTAACAGAATCCTTGCCAGAAAATTGGTGTTAGTTTTATAATCAGTGGTTCTAGAGCACAATGTCTCGATTAACAAAAAAAATATGCTTGCAAATTTCTATTTGGGCTGACATCTGGAAACGATCTTGATGCTTTGTATTTCAATTAAAATAGTTTATACTACAGTCTATTACCATATGGAAAACATACTTACAATGATGGTATAGGTAACAATGATAATGAAGTTTGAGTAGTTGGTTATGTTATAACTGACAGAGCTGAAATAGTTGAGTTAGAGACTAATGGTAATACAGAGTTTGAGGAAAAATAATTTAGGAAAGTAATGAGAAAATATAATGATAAAAATGCTCCTTTTTTTTTATCAGACTCCTGTATTTCCTGTCACTTTTATTGATTTTTTTTACAAACTTTGTATTGTTACAATAATAAAGTGTAATCTTACAAATAAGTATCATGTAGGTAGTCTATCATCTACTACACAAAATTAAGTACTATCATGTACACACTCTATAATCTACTAAACAAAATTATGCAACTTAGTCTCTAAAATTCCAGAAAGAATTTCTTGTCAAGAAATTCCATCATGCAAAGTATAGAAGAAAAGCAGCCAATCTATAATTTCATAAAATTTATTTTTCAGAAGCCAATTTACAGCCACATTGTCAATATACAATATAAACAGATTATAAACCATATAGTTATGGTATGTGAAAAAATGGGGAGAGCCCTTTACAACATAATCACTTCTGAGTTCTTTAAATTAGAAAACTATGTAATGAAAGAAAGAATAAAATGTAGCACCTTATGCCTAGTACTGTGTAATTATCTGAAAAATGTACATTGTCATAACTACAAAAATAGAACAGACTATATTTCTCCAGAAATTGCATGCTTATAAATACAAATTTCTTATTTACACAACTATACACATATTCCATGAATAATCTTAATATATTTTGACAGAATTAATATTAAGATTTTGCATTACTGAGTAGCTCCATGAATTGTGGTCAGAAACACATAATTCTTAAAAATAAAATGTTAAGCCATACTAATACACATCTGGTATAAATTCAGAACCATAGCTGATTGGAATGTCATCTAGCACCACATCAAGTATTTTTGTCAAATACAGGATTTTAGTAAAGATTCTCGTGACAAACACGGTCCTCCAAATGCTATAAAATATACATACACGTAAACTACAGCTTGACTACTAGTCAGTCCTAATATACAAGCATAAGCCATGAAAACATAAAAACTTGCATTCTAGCATTCACTTAACCCTTAACAGAACTGATTCCTACAACCAGAAATTTGGTAATTTCCAACACTACAACCATACCATTGGAATTATGATTTTTAAGTTTTTCCCAAGGAATAATAAATTCCTTTAACGCCAACACAATTTATTTTCTTGTGGTTCAATACTAAATATTTTTCATAGACTTTAATCAACACAAAACAACAAAATCTTCCTCAAGAAATGCAAAACCTTTTTACACACAACACTTGGCAATCCAGTCTTAAGATTTCTAATTTGCTTCCAGAAACAAAATAGTATAGTGATACCTCCAGTTACGTCGTTTCAATTTTTGTCATTTTCGAATTTACAGAAGTTTTTGTTACAAACAATGAAAAATAACAATCAACACACTTGTTTACGTAACTTTAAATCGATAATCACAAATTTTGAAAAGCCATAAAAATACAAACAAGTCAATAAAAAAGTGCCAAATCACTTAAGAAAAAATTTTAAAACAAAAAATATTATATATATAATAAATAATTTATAATTAAAATGCTTTACAATATTAAAAAAACTGTTTTAATTCACATACGTTTAGCTGTAATGGTTCTAACGTTAGCTATTCGGCAGCAATGGTTCTTGGCAATGAATTCAGTTATGTTATTCACTTTGTCTCATTTGCTCTGTATTTGTGACTTATATTTTGACCCCATGGCTCTGAAGAATGCTCATGCTAGTGCTAGTGATATATCATTGAAAAGTAACGAGGCTACAATAAGATGTGAAAAGATTCCTGTCATAGATTGTGCTAATAGCTCTAGTTTTCGAAGTTATCAATAATCGTTCACAGTAAGGCATGGATTGTAGTTCAAATCAAAGATGATATTCCAAGGATAACAGACGAGTTAGCAACATCTGAATTCCCTGCCACATTAACAAAGATTGTTGAAGAGCAGAAATTTCTTCCACATAAGCACATAAGACATCCCCCAACAGGCACATGTATATTGTGTTTCTTAATACCCTTTAGAATTAAAATATATAAATTTATTAAAAACAGTAAGGAACATTTTCAACTATCTAACGAAATAATAACGAACGTAAGGTGAGGTATTACTGTAGAAAATTTGGTCAAGAATTTTGTTTAAACTACAAATGTTAATAATCAGTTGTTCAAGAAGTAAACAACTCCCTACAAGATAAAAAATATATGTACATAAAATTATTTCATATGGGTGGTAAAAGTCAATAGTAAGTGGACGGAATACTTATCATGGAAAAGAATTTTGCACTTCTATCAAAATACTTGACAGCAGCTATAACTTTCAATGGAGATGGATTGATTCGCTCTGACTTCTTTCTCTACTGGACTTAAATAATACATAAGGATCATGTAACCCTAAATATAATTCGATTTCTGAATTTTTCATGGCGATGTAATTTCTTAGTTTTTTAGCAGTCAGGTTAATTTTGCAATGATCAATCCATGTACTGCATATACCATCTTAAAATGTACATTTGATACTGCATCTACATGCAACAGAGAGACAAGGCATGACTCCCTTGCATACAAGCAACATCACTTCTGGAAGTGAACAGTGCTCCATCGAGTAACACAAAGTAATCATCCTCAAAGAACCATCAAAAAGGATAACCAAGTGTTGTGCCGATTCCCATTCAAATGTGACTAAGGTGTACCATTAATGTCTGTCAGTTCTCTGTTATCCTGCCGGTGATCATTATGGTTGTCAGTCTCTGAGGTGGTGGAGATCAGCCTCTTGACCGACGTCTGCGAGAAACGCGAGTTGTGTCTCATGTAATTGGGATCCGCTGTTATCACTTCATTCTCCAGGCAATCTTCCTCTCGGATGAACCAGTTGCTGAGGTAGTGCAGCTGGAAAATGTTAAGGTGACGAGCTTTTAAATGAATGAGGTTGCCTTAGGATCTTATATACTTGCAGTAATTTTTTATGAATTTTGCCCTAACTAAATACTTACTTAATAACTTTATTAATCTCTTAGTACTTAACTTTAACTGTAGTTAAATTCTATACAAATAAATTAGCTTGTCTTTACTGCTGATGAGACTACACAAAGTTAACTGAGGCTGATCACATGTAAGTGTAAATTACCTGACCTACTAAATGGTCCTAAGGCATGGATTTGTTGTATAGTATTGTTTTTACTTTTGACTGATAATGATTTTGCTTAATGGCCTCTATTTGCCTCGTTGTCTTTTTCTGTTGATCACATTTCTACAGCTGCATGGCCCGTTTGCAGCAATTCGGCTTATCAACAGCTTTTTGTTTACAGTTTAAAAGTTTTTACAAGGAAAATTTGATCAGAATACTATATCTACACCATTTACATGCATATTGCATTAAGTATCTTTTACCTTTCATTTGTTTCAGTTTGTACTTTTCTTTCAAATCTAATACTGCTTATGAATATAACCTAATATTTTATTAACAAAGTTTGAGCCATGCAACAAAGGTCCACGTCATTTCACTTCTGGATACCTAAGTTACTTACACTATACAAATGCTGAATAATTTTCAGTGACAATGCAAAGAGAGCTAGGCCATTACTACAGAGTAACTTTATTTGAGTAAGACCCAATTACTTTACTTGGTATTTTACAGTTCCTACATACTATCAGCATTCAACATTAAAAATTTTACCTGGAAGCTTCAAAGTATGATCGAGTAGGGACTACATTTTCACTACCAACAGTCTCATACTAAAAAAAATTAAAGGAATAGATTCCATTTACAAAAAAACTAAAAATAGTTGACATACAGTTATACAATAATAAATCTCATGCTAAAAAAAATTGGAAAAAAAGGCAAGATTCTAGACGCAAAAGAGAAGATTGACATACTGTTAGCAAGCATCCAAAACCTCCAAGAAGGCCTCCAGCAAGGACATCCCACCAGTGGTGTCGATTATCCCATAACCGGGACTGACAGCAGACTATCGCCCATGTGACCCACATGAGCTGAAGCCATGGAGCTATTAATCTGGAGCACTTATTCCATAAACGCTGCTTTATGTAGACCTGCAAAAATGAACGTACAAATCATAGCATTGCATTGCAGTGGTGAAATTGGTATACGCAGTACCATCAAATATTAACTTGGAAACATTACAGTATGTAATTGGACCGCTAACTTACATTTCAACCTTAAAACCTCTCATAGAGAAGAAAAGAAACAACACTTCATGCCCTTAGCAGTCTACATTCACCAAAATATACCGCAATCGAATATTTTTCTAAAATATGAGAATCTAGTTTCACACCAAGATGACAGAGATCACTTTCACCCAGAGACCTCACTTCGTAACCATATTAACAGTCTTAGAACCTAAGAAAGATTATGAGAATCCACAAAGCTGCCTTCTTGATTTATATAGTCAATTCAATTTAAAAGGAAATGAATGAAAACCAAAAGCTAAGAATGTCTCATAACAGAGAATAATAAACTCGAAATGCTTTTATAAATAAGACTCGAACAAAAAAATCAGCTAATCTTAAAAATACTTAGCATCAAGTTCATTCACGTCCAATGCATGTAAACATTGATTGATGAAAATATATACAATTTCATAAAGGCATTAAACGTACGTAAAATAAAAACGTCAAAGGCATGCAGCAGACCACAATATACTAGTTACCTGACAAATAAGTTTTGAAAAGCGCTCGCTAAAACTCATAAGTTCACCACCAGTAGTACAAGGCTTTTCGAATCAGTTGTCAACACATTATGGTGACATCAGCTGAAATCTCAGTAAACTAAGAAGACAAAATTGTCATACAGTGAGATTATCGCTATTTATAAATATTAAGTATATAAAAAGCTGAAAGCCTATTAATGAACAGAGCTTCATTTGTCACTTGCTACCGTGACTGACAAATCATCTGTTAAAAAAATTTCATTCATTTAATGCAGTGGCTCCCAGCCAAGGACCCCAGCCAATCAAATGTTATCATTACCATACTGGAATACCCAGTACAACGTAGTACATTTAATATTTGCATATTCTTGTACAAAGTAAGCACAAGTAAATATATAAAGTATGTTCAATATTTTTATTGTTTTAAATTCAATACAAAGTAAAATTGGTAAAAACAGCAAATATTTTGCTAGTGTTGAAAAATATTAATTTTTTCATAGTGTCGCGGACCCCCTAGGCCCTTCTGGACCACCAGGGGTCAGCGGACCCAAAATGGGTCCGCTGATCTAATGAATAGCTTTTGAAAACCTTAAATGACTTACACTGTGAAGCTAATGAAACTTATTGCATTGCAGACAGTTTTCATTAACTGATGCATGTGGGCAATGAGGACAACTTTCAGCGTAACGACCATGTTTAGCTATCAAGAGGAATCAGTCATTCATTCAACTAGCCCTAGCGCGCCTCAGCGGCGTAGTTGGTATGGTATTAGCGTTCCAACTCGGTGGTCGCGGGTTCGATTCTCGGCCATTCCGTTGAGGAGTGAGAGATGTGTATTTCTGGTGGTAGAAGTTCACTCTCGACGTGGTTCGGAAGTCACGTAAAGCCGTTGGTCCCGTTGCTGAATAACCACTGGTTCCATGCAACGTAAAAGCACAATACAAACAAACAACTATAAAAAAAGTTAAGAACACATCTTTGATACCCTACTTACAACCATAAAGACGGTCGAAAAGACTGAGAGAGTTGCGTGACCTGATGGAAATGACTTCATGGAGTCAATGACTCGTCTCTTGGATTTGCCAAGGGGGTTTGTGCAATCCTTCCACGTGATTCTTATGTACCTTCGAAAAAGAATAACCGCATTTAATACAAAATGTTATATTTTCTCACAACCCTGTTAACAGTGACTCATTTCTCATTTATTTATTCAAGTTACCAGATGTGAAACATTCCCTAAGTCAATGTGAGAGAAAAACGTTGTCACAAATCACTGGGATTCAAAATAGTAAATATCGACTCAAGACCAAAAGTGATAGAGTAAAATAGCAAATACTGGATCATTATCATCTGAATGATAAATCCTGGAATGAAAGAATAATCGTCAAGGCATACTTACGGTTGGTGACATTCAGAGGTGACGTTCGGTGCACAGATATTCCAGAAATGAGGCCTGGGCTCTCCTGTAATGACTTTCATGATTTCAGTGATATAATACACAAACACGAAACCGATGAGGAGGTCTGCAAGATAACGCAAACTTCTGCGAAGACCCTGGCGCAGGGGGGACATCCCATCACAGGTAGGAGGGACAGCCCACTCGAAGGCAGTCATCTATAAAATAAATAAATAAAAAAAATTAAAGTATTTTTTTCTTCTTTATGAAAATCCTTCAAAGGTTAAGCCATATACACTTCTTGTCAGTATTTTATTATCTTTATCTTCTCTTGGAATCCTTTGTTTTAGCTTGTTCCATGTGATTTGCACATATGAATAATTATTAATTGATAAATCCACTAAGATTAGTACACCATCATTAGTCCGTTAACATACAGTAACATACAGTAGTGAGGCCATTTAAGAGTAACGCAAATGGCTTAATACAATGCTCAAAATCCGAGTCATAATTAACACACAAAATACTCACAACGATGAAAGGAAGAATCAGAGTAAAACTGATGAGCATCGCAGTAGGAACGGTTTCCTTGCTGTAAGGTCTCCTGATTGACGGATCATCGCACGAGATGTAGAAGTAGGGCGGCGGGACTGGACCCAACAGCGAAGCTAAGGCTGTGATGAAAACTGCAAACGAAATATTATCACGTCGTTATTGCTCGTTATATCTTGCACTGTATCTTTCTGAATAGAAAATTACACAAACATGAAAATTAAAAAGTTCCATCGCTGTGTTATCTATAATACGCAACGCTCACCAAGTAGAGGAGTCACCCAAAAGAAAGGCTTCATTTTCAGTATGATATGCCTGAGTACGTTTTCTTTGTGCGAGGTCTACGAGCAAGGGATACCATAAAAAGTAATTGTAGTCTAACGTTTGTAGCAAATACAATTTAAAGTGTCTTATCTTGAGGTAGTTCACCAGTACCTGAGAATATCACGATAAAAAAAACTTATCTTGGTCTTAATTTGCATGATATAGGTAGGCGGCTAATTATGAAAATGCAAGATAGTTAGAAGATATGGAAGACTACGTGGACCCTATTCAAAACCTAAAATTAATTTACATATACTTTTGACTAACGCCATTATTATAATCGTTCGTTCCTAAAACTTTTATTAGTCAGTTTTACGGTTTGCTTAAAATAGCTTCCTTTTACACATAACTAGGCTTTGAAATGTAATATGGATTTCAAAATTTGTCGATTTTACCAATTTCGGCAGGAAATACGACAGAAATCGTCAGAGTTGCCTAAAATTCGGCAGAAATACCTCAAATTTGCAGACTTTGAGAAATTTACGTTAAAGACATCTTAAATACCGTGTAAAAAATAATAATAAATAAATGGGGCTACTGGAGACTGTTAGCAAAATAAGATGCAAGTCACCCTGTACACTTCTGTTATTTCCTTCAAGCAAATACATATATTATGATCACAATCCAAATAGGGTTTACTTTCTGTTATGTACCCCAACAGAATATATGTACAGACACACATACGAAGTATAAACTCTGATAATGATGTGTAAAAAATAATATCCAACCTCCCTCAAGTGCCATTTTTTTTTATCTTTCAAGAGAAATATCTAGCACGCAATAACCTGAATGATTTTACGTAAAAAAAAAAAAAAATAATGTTGCTGGAAATACAATGTGATATTAAAACATACGGCAAAAAAGGTAAACATTTACCCAAAGGAAAACACATACACATACACACATACACACACACACACACACACACACACACACACACACACATATATATTAGTTATATATATATATATATATATCTATATATATATATATATATATATATATATATATATTATATATATAACGTAAACAATAGAAATCCCGGTTATAAATGACTAAAAATTAACGCATTTAATCTACAACACATAATGCTTTTTGTTGCTTTTGAAATCGGATGAATGCTGCCCTACTGCGTGCGTAAAAATCAAAGAATCACAACTCCCAGGGTTAAAAACACATTCTAATGTTCACTAATAATATCTGGTTCATCATACTTCTCCACTTCCTAGCATTCACCTCCTACTGGGATTATTAATTACATTCCTGAGTATAATCCTGTCTTCTTATTATAACTCATACTCTTCTCAAAGAAACTGTTTCTCTCTATTTAACTTATTCTACATTTGGCATCAAATAAAAAAATACGAGAGAGAGAGAGAGAGAGAGAGAGAGAGAGAGAGAGAGAGAGAGAGAGAGAGAGAGAGAGAGAGAGAGAGAATGGGGATTACTGTCATTTAGATGCATGAGACGAAAGAAAGTTATAGTACGGTGAACACAGTTCCCAAATGAGGACACTGTAAAGGGAATGACTATGTACTCTATAACCGCCGTCGAAAATACAGCGGACGCACACAAGTGTACACAGACTAATGCGTCACAGTAGGATCTGGAATCCTGAACATTCCTTCGTGCAATACTTACGAATATAAAAATACATACAAATAAAGAAACTCACTACCACAAAGAGACGAGGAAAATTTCATTAAAAAAAGAGGGGGCGGAGGAGTGGCATGTAAAGGATATTTTTTCCTTTATATTATTCATTTTTAAGTGACGACTGAAAGTGGAAATGACGATTTTCATGTTCTAAGAAAATACGCGTAGGACCTTTGTTGTCGTCCACTACGAAAATGATAATTACATTCTCAGTCTTCGAAAAAGGAACAGTATCAAATTAAACTCTTAGTCACTGCTAAGAGGCCGACTCATTCGTAACCGCTAGCACCGCAGTACATCCGTGACTAAACGTCCAAATTTAGACGAATCAGTAATGAACAAGCATTTGGGAAGGTAAGGTCGATAAAAGAGTAAAGAAATGCACAAGAGGAGGCTGCTAGATAACAAGCAAATAAAGAAAAATGTTTCGAATCGACACGTATTGCACTTCATTATTAAATGTTTATGCACAATTCCTTTGCGCTGAGCAGAGTGCAACAGGGTACACGGGAGCGAAGCCCCCCCCACCTATTGAAGCCTTATAACAATCTCCTCGTCACCGGATATCCCGGACTAGGTTAACAGGGCCTTTCCCCTCTGGGCACTGAATAAACAATGCCCTCATGCCCACCTATCCTGCTCACCTTTCGTTGTCCTCCTGCCACTTCGTACCCACATACCCACAGCCTATTTTGAGCCTCCCAGAGCCAAAGGAACGTTTATTTTTTATTTATATAGCCACAATCTTCGCTAGTTATCACTTGGTTTTCATTAGAGAGGAGCCTTTGGCGTTTCTTTGTATGGAGCGGTTCTTTAAAAAATGACATCAAGCGACGACGCCACCAGGGTCGGTCGTTGGACAACTCTGTCACTGCGATTGTCAGTCGGTTGACCTTGGATGACGCTGGCCGTTTTCTCTTTCAAATGTTGAGTATTTTTAGCCCGTTAATTTCTTTTCGTTTTAAAAATCCATCTAAAGGAAACTAGAATAAAATATCTTTACCTACGAAAGACTTTCATTTGAATAATAATTCATCCTCTACTTCAATTTGCAGTGGAAGAAGTGTCCAAATACACACAAGTAATATGCACGCGCTGCTTTGAAGCAATTGGTGATTCGTATTCATTATCTACTACTTCAATGAGATAGCTTATCTAACCGATAAATATTAAGATTAGCTGTTGGTACCTTTTTTTTTATCACTGTCATTCTTTTCAAAACCGTCATTACTCATTATGATCTATTTTTAAATATAAAACTTTAAGTAATAAGTTATAAGCTCACTTTTCAAGGGCTCTTGCAAATGTCAACATGCAATAAGCTTGACCGAGGAACAGTGGAGCTCTATTATGATAAGTGAGAGTTTTCTCCAACGCATTCCTAGTGGCAATTTCATTCATTTCTTTATCTCATTCTTCGTTTCTCCTCCTTTTCTTACACTCCAGAAGGATACTAAGATTCTCTCTCTCTCTCTCTCTCTCTCTCTCTCTCTCTCTCTCTCTCTCTCTCTCTCTCTCTCTCTCTGCATAAACGTTGACGGGCAGCTAACTATGAGGGCTTCATTCAATAGCACACACATTACATACTCTGTATTAAAATCGCTTACCAAAATCTATTAATACTACTACCATCATGGTTGTTTTTGCAGTAGTGTTGCGTATGAATTATTTTTATTAAGTAGAAAAATTTAAGATTTACGGAAATATATATATCATAACCATGACAAACGAATCGTTGTCGTGCCCGATAATCCGGAATATATAATCAGCAGGAGGCTGAATACGAAAGCATATCAAAGTCGAGGATCAGTGCAACTGATAAATACAAATGAAAATATCTCGTTACGCAATATATCTGTCTTGAAAATTCTTTTACGTTTGTGTATGTTTACAAAATCTAACAATGAATCGATTCACATGCTTATCGTGGCCAATCTTCATTTTTTATTTATTAATTATTTTTATTTATTAGCTAACATGTCTGAGATGTTTCCACTTTGTTAATTTACTCTATAAAGTATTCTGTTTGTTATCATCAAGCAAAGAAACGCTTTCTCCATACAATTCAGTCACATTTTGTGTAAGACAGTTTCACAGCTATACAATTTGAAAAGAAATCCGCTGTGTAAAAAGGTAAATCATTATTCAAGCCAGCTATCAAAATCATTACTCACTTTACAAAAACAAGGGTTTCATCCACGCAATGGAATAAAGTTCTATTGTATTTGTCCCATAATTTGTACAGATTTGTCCATCCAATTTCTTCTTGTTCTCCATTTCATTCGCTACACATACAAAATGACTGGCGCCCTAAATAGTACAATGCAATACAATGTATTCGATATAAGTTATAAATAAAAGTACGGAAATATTGTTCGAACTGAACAGGCCCCCAACGCAACAGGTGGCTGCATCAGCTCTTAGCGTCGTTAATCGAACCTTCATCCAGATGTTACGGCGCTCCTTAACAGACTAAGATAATTGCTCTCTTAAAAGACCCATTTAAAAACTTCATATGATAAATGGTCTCCCTTACAAGGCTCATTGAAAGCTTCATGCCCAGACAACGATGACATTTTCTCTATCAACTGTGATGACTGCAATGAAGACGGGTTGAACACGTGCCGAATGCAGTGAGCACTTTGCACACGAAAGTCACAGTTTGAATTTTATCTATGCCAGAAGCGTCCCAGGTGGATCGGAATGAAACGTGATACTAAAAATACAATAATAAAAGTACCTAAAGCTGTTAAAACATATGGGTACTAAAGGGCACTTACAATTTGCAATACAAACGGGATAGTTATATAACTTATTTTCAGTTCTTTTCTTTCTTATTTTCACTAACAACACCGCATGAAACGTGATCAGTGCCGAACAAACTGTATCATGAATCCGAACGCGCGCAACTCTAGAAACGTTTTGGGCTGGTGGGTGGGGTTCTTCGAGGAAATACTCGTAGAGCCATTCATCTGAGAGAGAGAGAGAGAGAGAGAGAGAGAGATTTTCAGCACTGTACAATGGATTATCATTGCACTGACAAGTTTCATGTTATATAAAGATTTCTGGCTTTGTGTTTTTTTTTTTTTTCTTTTAAAATTCCCAAAAAGGACTGATGCGAGACCTTTAGGGACAAGGATATGGTTCGGGGTATGGAAAAACTGCACTTGCTAGGTTGTTCACTGCTGTTGAATAAATGAATAAATAAGGAAGTTGGAAGTTACGTTTCATCGAGGCCAAAGAAAGGCGAATTACTTTGACAATTAGCGTTATTTATATAGGACCCTCCGTTTACTCTTCATGACTGCAGCGAAGAAACTGAATAAACTTCAAATAAAGTATCGCGTATTCACTAAAGACATATGAAGTGGAAAAATTAAATTTAAAATCAAATGCACGAGTTATCTAATTGGGAAAAATTAACATGTATGGATGAAAAATGGCTTACTGGAACACACACACACACACACACACACACACACACACACACACACCGAATATTGTGTCCAGATCTTTTCCTCCTTTCGTCTGCCATTTATCCGTTCCTATTTCGGACAATTTTGTAGGAAAAAGTGGAAGAAGGTTAACATTTACAATCTGCTACTACTACTACTACTACTACTAATATAGTAATAACAATAACTAGTCCGTACCGGATCTTCACCATATCCGGGTCAACTAGTCAAGGGCGTCACTTGTCCTGAGGCATTCTATGTATTCCTTGCTGGGGACCACAATTACAGGAGACTGATTGGACAAGCAAATCTTTCTTTTAGTTACTCTACTCGCTACGTAGTAGAATTTATTTATTTTTAAACTTTAACTTCAATGAACTGATTTTTTTTTTATTATATCCTCAATTAGTCCCCTTCCATCTACTATTTGTTACGTTTACTCACTTATATGACTTTTGCACTTCATTCAAATGTTCATTTTTACAATGTACGCCTCTTTACTCCATACGAAAGACTTGACTCTCCTCTGCGAGTGTCTTTGCTATATGCAAATTCTCTTATCTAAAATTTATTTAGATCCTCCACTGTAGTCATTAAGAGTAATAAGCACTACTAATTATCCAAGTAATTTTCATGTGCATGTGGTCACGACAAGCACATAAACGCAAAGCAGGCGTTGTAATTTGCGCATACTTGTTACGGCTAAATGTTGTTTTAGCTATTAAGGTTCAAGGGGCTTAACGCACCACTGACCAAACGACGAAACAACAAGACATACAACCCAGGTCGAATTTCCAAGGAATAAATTCCTACCCTCATTGCCGAGAAAAGCTGGTGATTCCGCTGAACGAAGCTGATCTGAGCTCATAGTCTTGGAATTCTTGTAATTTATTCACCTTTCTATATATTCTTGCATCATATGATTTCTCTGGGTTGCCGAATGATGCAAAAGTTGTTGAATTATTATGGAGTACGCTATATATTGTGATTAATAAAGATAATATCCGTTTACGTGAAATCAGACTCGCATTAAAAAACAGAACATATGGGAATTATGAATTCCAGCGTCAATTTTTTTTAGCTGGGACAATGAACAGATGATATTTTGACTTGTAGTGGACGATTCGGTGTACGGGGATAAGCGGAAACCCGATTTGTTCTAAGAATACTACGTCTCTCATATAAATACCTTATCACTATTGAACTGTTCTCCTGACTGATGGCAATTTTGGAGAAAAACAATAAACTGGCCATTGTCTCGTTCGTGTTTTAACTGCTGAAACGTGGATGAACGTCTGTACCCAAAACTTCCATATTAGTAGCTTCACACACACACACACACATCTCTCTCTCTCTCTCTCTCTTTCATATACATACATACATATATATATATATATATATATATATATATATATATATATATATAAAATGATATAATGTATATATATCTACCGAAGAACGACCCCAGAAAATGCTAAAAGAGAAAAAAAAAAAGAAGACACGTCGCCCACCTCGGGTGGTATTAAGGCAATCATACACCTGGAGGGCGTGATCAATGGCCTTGAGTCGTCTACGAGAGGCGGGATGTTTAGTTGAAGGCAAGAAAATAAGCCGCTGATGAAGAGACAATTCAAGACAAACCGGTCAGTCAGTTGCTGCGTAAACGATATCTGGAATGACAAAGACGCAAAAACTTGCCATTTATCCTACTGGTCACCTGGGTATTGAAGCAATGTTTTGATCAACGCTGTTGATGCAGATTTCACGGCTGAAAGCTTTAAAGGCATTGTGCTTATAAATAGCCTTCGCTATTAAACTGCAACTCATAGTGACGTAGCCTTTAATGACAGAAGATAAGCGTTTCCTAGCAATGAATAGTGCAGGCAATGGTTGATATAAATAGAATATTACGCAGACGCACATACTCTATATAGTATATATAAAAGCTTCTAAATTACAAGTTTCTATGTTTTAATACCTTATTACCTATTTGCAAACATCAGCAAGAAAAGTTAGTTATCGATAAAAAAGTTTTTACACATTGTCCTCAGTTTTAGAGGCCAACAAAACCGTAAAATCAATACAGAAAAAATCCAGAGGAACCACTTCAAAATGAATCGTTGTTCCTGGACCATTTTGACGCTTTTTTCCTGGACCATTGGCGCTTACACTTCCGGTCTAAGAATTCGGGACAGCATTATAATTTCCTCAAGTCAACGCTCAAGTCGCTTCGCTTCCCCTTCCGAGAAAAGCATACGACGGGAAATTACCGCCCCGTATACTGCACTGACGTCATATAAACGATTCCAAATTATCGTCACTCCTCAGGTATCCCGATGAAGGCAGTCAATGGGACCCTAGTTACTCTCCACTACGAGGAACTACTCCACCCCAGCCCATACCAGATCCCGCCGACTCCACGCAGCTTTTATGTAAACGATAACGTCTAAAGTTGTTTTTAAGTCGGAGCGAAAACTATAGTAGATTCACATCAACCATGCATTACGACGCTCCTGATTGGCTGTTGATAAGCCAATCACAGGGCTGGAAATTCTCAGTCTCTCTCGATAATTCACATAGGCAGGATGTATGTTCCATCGCTCCTGAGGGGTACTGGTGAAAGACGTATCCCTCAGGAGATGTGGAACATACATCCTGCCTATGTGAACTCTCGAGAGAGACAGAGAGTTTCCAGCCCTGTGATTGGCTTATCAACAGCTAATCAGGAGCGTCGTATGGGATGGGCCTAGACATCAAATACACGGTTGATGTGAATCTATTATAGCCGTGTCAGCTGCGCCGGGGCAACAAGCACTGAAGCCATGACGTGGATCATATCTTCATAAATCATAGATTAATTATCCCGGACATTATCGGGTTTACAAACAGGCGTTCGCTCTAGACGCAACAGCTGATCGAGACGGATTAGCGCGTTGGTCTGAACATGCATTCTCAGGGGAGTGATTCACTCAATCTCTTCGCTAGGGATCCTGGATATCACAAAACTAATGTTGCTGATGTTAGAGATTGGGTAAAATTGCTTTCAGATAAGTTATGGAAATTGGAAATAACATGCTCGCACTGATTGAACTAGGTAGTCATGCATGATTCATTATTAGGGCGTATTTCTTCAGCTGCCCCTTTGGCATAATTAATTATATATTGCTTTCTCATATTCGGAGGAACTAGGTCGCTTCAAAGATGATTGATTATACCCAACAATAAATGATGGTGTATTTAACAGCAACCACTATTTGCATCGGTAACTTCTAAAGAAACTTGTTTGAAAAATACAGATCTACACGTTCTCTGTCATATGCACATTTTAAAAGCTTTTAGGATACTAAAAATACATATATTTTAGGTCCCTCTACGCTCCTAAATCATACCATCTCTCTCTCTCTCTCTCAATAACCTTTTTATATACAGTATATATGATCAAATTTACTCAAACGCTTCCATGCTTAAGCAGGCAATGGAGATTTTCATCTACTTTGCATCTTATTCAAAGCGAATATTACCTTTTCCTTACCACTGGCTGAATTACTGAATGCAGTATATGAATCACTAACCTACTCTTTAAAGTTTAAAAGATTTTAAATAATAGTCGTCTACCCTACTTCCCATTCTTTGATAACTAATTCCCATTTATATCTAGTGGGTAGAATATCATCAACAATAAATATTCGAAAACTGCTTTCGAGAATTTACTCCTGTTAAGTATATTCTTCCCGTATTTTGATGAATCTCCTCTTGTAAATCTAACACATGCCCTGAACTGAATTCATATATAATTTATCTCTCTATACAATGGAAATTCAATGCTGCCGTGTGGCTAACCCTCCAAGTGGAGATTGTCATAAGTGAGAAACTCAATTAACTGAATCTTTACACCGCTAAAACTTCAGGAATTAATGGGAAATGTCTGCCCTTGTTCTAAATGCTAGTGGATGGAGACTGAAGTCTTATAAATAGAAATTTCTCTCTCTCTCTCTCTTCTAAGAAAATACGCCATGTAGATAACAAAGCCAATTAAAATAAATCGTATTGGTTACGCAATCCGCATTTCCACTCCCTTATCACGCCTTGAAATCTCCCCCCCCCCCCTCCCCCGGCGACAGTGGCAGCAGCGCCACCATAAACACGAGAGACGGGAGAATCTTAAATCAACTGTGACAGGGATTCATGGCTGCTGCTATCGCCAAGGAGTACTTCTAACTATTACTGCAGCTATTATTACTACTACAACTACTACTACTGCTGCTGCTGCTGCTACTGCTGAAGCTACTCAGGCTACTATAGCACCGATGATGCAGCTGTACCCTAGGGCGACCTACTTAAAAGGGCATTCCGACCGTCGTCCTTCGTCAGAGCGGATTTGCTATTTGCTCGCTGGTCATTCGCCGAGTTTTAACCTCCACTGTTGGGAGCAAACAGAGCATTTCTGGTTTATTTGTTTAAAAGTGGATGACGTGGACCTCCTGTGTTCGTCATCCGCTTCGTTAAGCATGGGTACTTAATAAGAACAGGTCTGGTTACTAAAGGGAAAGGTACTAGTTTTTGTAGCGTCATAGAAATGAACAAGATAGTAGCTGCCCTTTATTTGTTCACTCGTCGCCTCATGTCCCAGTCATCAATCGACAGAGATAGGTTTATGCATCATTCACTTTCGATCTGCCTTTATCTTACTTTTGTAAGAGACTAAATATTGCTTATATCCGACAGAGAGAGAGAGAGAGAGAGAGAGAGAGAGAGAGAGAGAGAGAGAGAGAGAGAGAGAGAGATGGTGGCTTAAGGAAAGTCGAGTGACATAAAATAAACATATTTTGCATCTTCAATGTATTCAGAATGTATAAGACAGAGAAACATTTACAACAGTATTTTTTTTTATACAAATTTTCTGTAGAAATTACTGGTGCAAATTGTGTGTGAGAGAGAGAGAGAGAGAGAGAGAGAGAGAGAGAGAGAGAGAGAGAGAGAGAGAAGATGAGAGAGGGGAGAGAGAGAGAGAGAGAGAGAGAGAGAGGGCGTTTCTGAGAATTTACCTACTAAATTTTGCCAGGCATTTATAAATAAATTTACTTCAAGTAAGACAAAGAACATGGGTAGAACACTTCCTAGAAGCAGGGCATAAGACTTAAAAGTTATTGCAGCCAAGTTGGGAATCATCTGGTAAGGTTTCCAAGATGACTGGCTGGCTTCGCTTTGTCTTCCACATACGGCTTTTATCGCCGCTTGTTAAAATGAAGATAAGTATCACACATTAAACAAGAAAAACAAATGGGATGGAGTTACCAAAAAGATCGTGGGGTTCTCCACATGTGCTAGCCCTTGGCCTCAACTGTTAATTCTCTATTAGCTGTATACCCTAGGCAAGTCTACATTCCGGCACTTCCCGAGTCCTTAATTAAATGAGGTATCATCTACGTGGATTGATCTAAATGGGGTACTGTCTGCACAGCATCATCTAAACTTTTTTTTATTTATTCTTTTGCAGACTTCTTTATAGACTAGTCTAATAAGCATGTTACATGATTCTCTCTCTCTCTCTCTCTCTCTGTTAAAAAAAAGTTTCTCCTACGGTGAAAAGATCATGCGAGTTAATAAGCCACATCTTGTAAGCTGGCCTATTCTACATTTATGAGCCTTCTTGCACATTTCCTTAATTCTTAACTTACATTAAACTTTAGGTTTCCTACCATATTACCTTTAGTGGACTGTTACAAAAACGGATTCAGTAAGCACACAAATTCCATAAGTAAGGAAAATTAAATTAATGTTCGTTTGTGTTCGGTGGTCTTTGTCCATTTCTTTTCCTTATCTCTGAGACCTCCGTGCTTTTCCTTGGCCTACACTATATCTCACCCTCGCCCCTCTGTCAAATGGCTGAGCCTACTTATTCACCCCTCCCTCCCCCCCTCCCTCGCTCCCCTCTGGTCTCTAAGAGGATAAAAGCAAATACAGAAATCGTTACTGAGACGTTACCGGATCGCCTCATTTACCTGTAAAGATGACCATATACCTGTCTCAGTCAAGAATTTTATTGCCTCTCGTCAATAAAACCACCGTTATACTCTCGCAACAATACTTTTAGTTTTGTTAAGTATTATTATTATTATTATTATTATTATTATTATTATTATTAGATGGAACCTATTCACATTTTTGCACTGATATGCACTAAAATCCTATAAAAAATCAGAGGAGGACGGTAAAACATTACACACACACACACACACACACACACACACACACACACACACACACACACACACACACATATATATATATATATATATATATATATATATATATATATATATTATTGAGTTTAAATTTTAAATTCCCATTCATTTGCACACACAACCACACAAACGTAAAGTAATGCTAGCCAAATAAAAAAGAATTTTTCTTGTACACTGTGTATTAAATTGAAGAAAAATATTGACTTGATTAGCACGTAATAAAATGTAACTAAAAAGAATAACTCGACTTACTTGATAAGTACAGTATAACATCCAGCACCATCCGAATTATCCTATTCTTCGAGTCCCACATCTTGCGCTGCGCCTCCAGGCGGTTGTTTCCTAACCCCGCTGGGCAAATGTAGAACTTCACCCAACACCGAACCGGGAGGTCTTTCCGCCTCCAAGGTTCCGTGGACACTGATGATGACTTTGGGGAGGTGGAGGGCCAAACACCTGAGGCCACGGAATCTTATCTTCTCCTCCAATGACTGAACGTTTACGAGTGCACTGATAAAAAGGCTGTAAATGCCGCCTTTCCTTGCCTAGAACTCAACTTTCCAGTTCAATTCAGTCATTTGTTATCAATTATTTCGAAAGCAGCGTAATATTCGTTTATTCTTGCCACTGCTCGAAAAAAAGTCACTCAACACCACTGCCGGAAATTAAAGACACCTGCAGGAAGATCGTTCTCTTCATAAGTTTTGCATTTAAGGAAAACCAACAGAAGGAACTCGGGTAGAGGCAACGGCCAAAAATAATGCCTTTCGGAGGCATTTAGGTCTTTAGGGTCGTCTCCGGGACCTTTTAAGGGTCGACCTTACCCCAGGCATCTGCTACTGCTGTGATTATTGTAATTATGGCCGACTGTCCCTCTAGAATGGAGAAAGTCGATGCCGAAGGTACCAAATAATGTGCTGATTTTCGTTTGTGTGTCTATTCTATTAAAAAAGAGCTTCAGGAAACCAGACTAACTGGACGCAAGAAAAAGGTCCTTAAAACAATTTTAATATCCTGGCTGACCTGTGTCACTTGTCTTGCACTTCCACTTAACTTGTCCACTTTATTGTTTCTTTTGTGAGTAACCGACGCTGAACACGATTTATTTCCTTGTGAAGCCTGCCAGCGAACACGTCTCCTCGATCACAACTCGTCAAGACGAGGCTGTCCTCCGCCTCCTCCTCGCGGGCCTCAAGTCAACAGGTACCTGAAACAGAGCAAAGAGATGCCGGTGTTAAATAGTTGCAGAGTCACGTCCTCCGTGAGTGTCAAAACAGGGCCTTACCCTTACCTTCACCCCTTTACGCTACAGAATATTGCTCATAGTAATGCGAATAGGCTTATGCGCCGAGGGTGATTCACTAGCCGGTGACGTCAAGCATTTGACACGGGAAGAAGGCGGAGCCTTTAAGAAAATCCTGTTTTATAAATGGCTCCTTCCTTCCGCCTACTGTGTAGACTGGTTTCCATCCCGACGCGGTCATTCGCACGTTATTATTATCCGTTTCTCTCTTTTTCTTTTTTTCTCTGTTTACGCTATTTGCTACTGAAAGGAAATGGAAGTGTTACGCAAGAAGAAACGCCCGATAGGAAATTCGAAGAACAGGAAATCCTTAAAAAAAAAAAAAAAAAAATAAAAAAAAAAAAAAAAAAACAGGACAGAAACAGGAGACGACGAAATAACGAGGAAGGAAAAGAAGCGGAACATTAGAACTGAAATAGTATGATCTTATCAATCTACGATGTTAAAATACAATTAACCAATGATGATGGTGTGTGTGTGTGTGTGTGTGTGTGTGTGTGTGGAGAGAGAGAGAGAGAGAGTTTAGAGTTTTCTTTCAAAATATTATCAACGCACCCACTGACGCCATATCCCTATTCAACACGTGACCTAGAAATAAGACCTTCATTTCACCTAGCTCTACACATCGGCTTTAGGGTCAAAGCTCTTGACCTTCAAGTACGACATTGACCATTGGTTTCGTTTAAAAATAAATAAACAAATAAATAAACATCAATCATTAATGATACATGTGAAATATGACGTCTCCGTCTTTAAAGATACTGAAATTATGTTGCTTTGAAACACCTGACCTTCTGGTATTGGGAAACAGACCTTTGACTTCGAGCTGTCACGAAGAAGCTCTTGCAGCGTTGACATGCTATCATCGCAATGCTTATCTTAAGAGGTCGAAAAGTTCCTACTTAGGAGAATCTTGCCCATGTGAGAATGCATTTTAATTTATGTAAGCAATATCAATTAATCTTCTCGAGGAATTTAACCTTTAAAAGTTTCATTAACGTTTCTATTTCATTACCCCATTCGTATTTGTGGCCATTACTCTGTTTGCTTGTTTGTTTCTGTTTGTATGGTGTTTTTACAATGCCAGAAACAAGTGGTTATTCAGCAACGGGACTAACGGCTATAAGTCGACTTCCGAACCACGTCGAGAGTAAACTTCTAACACCAGAAATACACATCAATGACACCTCAATGGAATGTCCGAGTATCGAACTCGCGGCCACCGAGGTAGCAGGCCAAGACCAAACCGACCGTGCCACTGAGGCGCTGCCATTACTCTGCCTTCCCATGTTGTAATAGCGACACGAATATGATAGTCCTCGCATTCGTATTAATCTCCTCGGTCACTAGAGTGACAACGTCCAAAAAAAGAAGAGCAACCAAGAATGAGATGACGTTTAGTGTGTAAGCATCAATCCCCGAATTGTCGCCAAAAGCACCTCTTTCTCGGGATCGTTCTCTGCCTTCAAATGTTTCATTCACGAGCCGGGTCCGGGTCTACCGGATTTGAATTTGACTGCCCTTTGTGGGGGACGTCCCTCTGCTCGGTTCTTCAGAGATGGGTTCTGTGTTGTTGTGTTTGCAAACGAGGACGTCTGGTTAAACACATTCTCACATGAAATATTCATTACCGGTAGGACAAGTGTGACAAGGCCCGAGTACTAAAATCTTATCACTAAGCAAAGCAAGAGGTATTCTTTTATAGTGTTTGGTCTCTTTGTAGGAATTCGTAGAAGTGAAAGAAAACATTGGAATTAATAATCTTTTTTCCGACTGTCACGTAACGTATCCGTAACAAAGATTCATGTAAGCATTCTCCTTTTACTGAATCATAATTTGCATTACACAGATATTCGTAATGATTAAATCAATAACCTATCACCAGATGATGATAAAATCAAAGCATCACATGTAAGATGTAGCCATATATTTCTTTTATGAAATCCATTTTATACATTATAATGCTCGGGAATTCGAGACATAACTACACACACACACACACACACACACACGTGAAATACACACCATATTCACATTCTTGATTTGAAGAATATGACAGGATGGCATTGAGTTTGTAAAGTACATGATAACGGAGAGAAATCGTATTTGGAGAGGGGTTTGATTGCTGCATATGCAAATTTTACAATGAAGAATGTTCAGTTGTACACGTGAGGAAGATTAAGTGACCAGGAAAAAGGGTTTTTAGGTTACGTGTTACTACAGAATAGAACAGCAAGTTGACGAAGGTAATGGTGTGAAAAGTGGTTGAAATCTTGGTTCACATTAACTGGTTGAGACATAAAGTATCTACACATACATACATACATACATACATACATACATACATACATACATACATACATACATACATACATCATACATACATACATACTTCTTCTTACACTCAAAGTTCTCTATTTCTACGCATATATATATATATAATATATATATATATATATATATATATATATATATATATATATGTGTGTGTGTGTAGAAATGGAGAACTTTGAGTGTAAGAAGGACATAAAAAGATGATTACATTTATACACAATCAACTTGAAATAATAATAATAATAATAAAAATAATAATAATAATAATAATAATAATAATAATAATAATAATAATAATAATAATAAGAAGAAGAAGAAGAAGAAGAAGAAGAAGAACTATAATCGCAAAACAATCAAAATCTTTTGCTCTGAGGTAAAGACCGTTCGTGTGACAGAGCGAGCAGTTGTTAACCACATTTATGTGAGCTCATGTGGTAGGTGTTGCCAGCTAGTCCGTACCGGACACATGATCTCTGCAATGTTTTTTTGAGATTATGCTTAAGTTTTGAGAGTTTTACACACACACACACACACGCACACACAACACACACACACACACACACATATATATAACATATATACATATATACACCTGATTGGGTGTTTATGAAAGAAACTGACTTTACAATCAATATTATTAATAAAAGCAATAATTGTGATAGCAATGAAGATTTCACTGTCAATTGGTAATTGTGAGAATTTTAAAGATGATTTTTATAGTGTATAATATGTACTATATATATATAGGATATATATATATATATATATATATATATATATATATATCATATATATATATATATATTATATATATATATATATACATATATATATATAGTATATATATATATATCTATATATATATATATATATATATATATAGCGTACATATATAGTACATATTATACACTATAAAAATCATCTTTAAAATTCTCACAATTACCAATTGACAGTAAAATCTTCATTGCTATCACAATTATTGCTTTTATTAATAATATTGATTGTAAAGTCAGTTTCTTTCATATACACCCAATCAGGTTCCCAAGCAACGTTGTCAGTATTAGCCACAACTGAAGCTAAAACCTCAGTTCCCTTTTATATAACTTGTATCTCCTTTCAAGTCAACCGAGATATCCAGTAAAACAACTTTAAATAAATGGAAACCCATTACAACCATGTGGATTATTCCGACCTCATCTTTCAAACAGATGCTAAAAAAAGGACGAAACGCCAAAAGACAAGTCCTCCGCCAGATGGAGAAAGACACCGAATACTTTGTTTACAGTCGTACATTTTTTAACGTTTAAGAGGCCCGCGAAGAGTGAAGTGTTTCGGCAGTAGCGCCTTCTTCCTACGTATAGACGTCCTCTGTCTGTCACACTTCTGGGAACCATCACTGAATTTGATGGTCACCATGAACGTGACGGCGACATTAGCTAATGAATAAAGTTGCCAACAAGGGGATAAAATCAAGAACATCAAGGATGTGAATTTAATGAGAACAACACCTTAGTAACATTTCGACGCGTAAACAATTCTCATGATTATGTACGCTGTTGTCGATCCAATTCTATGATGAAGGGTCTTGTGAACGAAGCAGATGTGCAGTTACGACTGAGAGAGTGTTTTATCAGGTGAATTTGCAGTAAACAGTGATTGCTACTGAGGAATGTTAGGTCATTTTAACTGCTTGCAATTCTTATGAACTTTGTAATTTAAGAATTGGTTTGCTAATACAAAGGCGGTTTGGACTGGAGTAACGACAGAAACTGGAATAAATCAGAATGCCCAGATGTTACTTTAATCAACAAAACACAACAAGATTTACAAAGCTTTTTTAATAGAATGCATCACGTACCTAGGGATAGGAACTGAGATATATCCAAGAAAGATAGAGATACTGAGGTAAGAGTATGCTCAAAGGGCTAAAATAACACTAGAAGCGGAAGAGATTAATGAAGATGAGCCTTTCAAATATTTATGGATAAACATATTCGATACGGGTTCTCTCAAGCTGTTATTTAGTGAAGGACTAAAAAGGGCAATTCAAACAATGAGCCCGCCGAATAAGATTCGGGAATCAAATACCCTGAAATCTCTATATTTCGAAGTATGATTATACATTAATCAAGAGCGATCCGTATTCGTAAACGATCCTGAATCATTGTATGACAATGAAACTATATCTACAAAACTTGTGTCGATTTGAGAATAAGAAAAGCTTCAAGAATATTAGGAGAGGGACGTTAGGATAGAGTGAGAAATGACACCTGCAGGCAGATTACATAAGTTCTAGGCACGTACGAGATAGTGATGACGGGGAAATAAAGATGGCTGGGGCATTTTTTTCGCACCGCCCCAGGATATAAGTTCGTGATCGTGTCAGCTGGGATCCTGTGGGCATCGGAAGAGTCGAAATACCCAAACCTACCTGGATGAAAACAAACAGGAGGTTGGAAATAAGTGAGATTTGTGATACAGAAACCATAGGCAAGACCTGTGTGACGAAAATGCACAGAGGCCCTTTCGTTTCACGGCGTTGGAGGTGGTAATGATGAAATAATCCACTCAAATAATAATTAATGGCGAAAGTGAGACGAAAGTAAGGTCAAACATATGTCAGCGCTAACACATAATAATAAACAATTAAATAAGTTATGGAAGATCCTTATTTCTTCAAGTGTTCGTCATGTGGGCGCAACTCGATTCTTTAAATAATAAAACACGATACGGATGTGAGGCAAGCAAGCCATGACGAAAAGCCCAGAAGGTTTGGGGTCGGGCAGTCTTCCTTATGTTGACGCTCCTCGTTTGTTATTTTTTTTTTTATACCCAGAGGTCACATTTGGCCATTGTTTTTAGTTTTATAGCATATCTTGTACTGTATATTGTCGTTGTAAAAGCTGGATGAAGGAAAGAAAGAAGTCGACCTCAGTGTCAAGTGATACAAAAAATCATTATTTGTTACAAAGACAGCAATACATAAACATAAAAATTATCGTACTACTATTTAAAAACCTATATATAAAACTCCTATCCCTCACTTCTGTGGAAAAGCTTCTCCTTTGTTGCTTTGTGCGTAGGCAGTCTGCAGTTATGTCTAATCAACGTCATCCACCTTTCATGCAACCCATCCTTAACCTGAATAGAAGCACTCGTTCCCGTTCAGAACTGGTTCCTGCTATCTTTTACAAGATTACCTGATTTCTGCTTTTAAAATCTTACGTATCAGAAACAGGTTGAAATATATACAAGCATGTAATTTATATAACATTCTCCTTTTCCGTCCTGGTATTACAGGCTCAATTTATTACTTTAAAAGCCGTGATATTTTTGAAACCCAATCTTCTAGACCTCAATATCAATTAAGTCAACTAAAGCGTAATTTCCCTAATATATGGCGTATGTTTTTATCCCTAAATTCTTCAATTATTTCTCCCTAATTTAGAAACCCAGATCTCTCTCTCTCTCTCTCTCCTCTCTCTCTCTCTCTCTCTCTCTCTCTCCTCTCTCTCTCTCTCTCTCTCTCTCTCTCTCTCTCCCTGTTTTCCCAGTTCCTCCTCCAGGAGGGATGAAAGTTATCTCCACAATCCAATCCATCCCGCCCCTCCCCCCACCCCTTCTGTTGGCTGTGATTTGCATCACTTTAAGAAGACGCGCTGGTAAACTGCTTAATTACATATGCACGCTGAGAACTTAATACCCGGAGATGACTTTATTTCTATTAGGATAATGATTTAGCATGATGAACAGAGACGTCATAGTATGATTGTTTTTATTATCATAGCATAAGTTTCAACACTCCTGGGAGGTCAACCAACGGTGCTGCAGATGAAAATCTCCTCAGGTCATGAGGTTCCCTTCGCCCTGCACAGACTTTATACGTTACTTTTGTTTATCTTAAAAGGATATTTTGCTAGATGTATACTTATATATAAATATATATATCTTACTTTTAAAAGAAACACGTGTTTTATATCCACAATATGAAATGTAAACGCCACATTAATGTAATCTGGATATAAAAGAATACAGTGAGTCTACTTGTCAAGAAACGCTTTAAAAGCTTTCACCTGACTCATCGTCCATTTACTGCCGAGTTGTTTTTACCTGACTACGGGCCGATACGAATATGTTAGACTTCCCTATCCCACGGAGGGCAACAAGCTTTTATACACACACACACACACACACACACATACACATATAAGTACATGTTACTGATTTTTGTCAATTTTAACGCTTATAAAACTCTCGTAAATGTTTTATGGAAAGTTAAGTGCAGAAGCTTCGCTTGGAATCTGAAGACGGTTAGACTGTCCTGACGATTCTCTTGATAGTTTACGAAACTCCGTAAAGAATCACAGCAAATTACAAAAACAATGATAGTCGTAATCGTCATTACTTTCTCTTACATTACTTGATACAAAAAATTATATACAAATACAAGGTAAATAGATTTACAACGGACCAGTGCCAAAATTTCCAATAAAACTAACGCTCAAGCGTGGGCAGCGTTCGGATTTCGCAGCCTTCGTAACAATGTAAACACAATGGCCGTGTCGCAGGACTTCGGCGCCCCTGGGCCAAGGTCACTTCATGAATGACGCTCTCTGAATATCCGGACGACTGTTATACCATTTCCTTGGTGGAGTTGGCCTTTACGGCTTGAGTGACGGGTGCCGGGATATCCTTCGTCGAGGCCCACCTTACTAGAGGATCACGGGCCGTCCTCTCACTTGAAGGTGATGGTAGAAAAGTGGGCGTGGCCGAGAAAAAGTTTTGCGCGCCCTGTGATTTGAAAATACGCTGCTAGCGGATATCTCATCCTAAGGTAAAAGGTGGAGGGTATGGTGAATATGTACGTTTACGTCAACAGGAAACGGCAAAATATGTTTTTCAAAGTAATTACGCATTTTCCAAAGATGCGAGTCACGCTTCGTAGACTGAGTCATACACGAACGTGGTTTCAAATGTTGTTGCAACACTTGTTCTTATGTACATTGACGAAAAGGTAAACAAATGGAAGAAAACAAATTAATCGGGCCTTCCAAGACGTATTTCACAATGTAAACAAACAGACAAAATATAATTATGCATTACTTCGTAGATTCCTTAATGAAATGAGGGTTCCACATTTGTCAGAAAACAATGTTGTATCATCATATTGCTTTTGCCCAACCCAACTCATAAGGCTAGGAAACCAAAATTTATCCAGAAAAACACTAACTGCATACCAATTGTACCCAAAGACAGCCTAGTCCGAAAGGGGAAGTATGAAACGCTTGTTTATCCATTTATAGTAACGGATGTTTTCGCGGACTCAAGTTACATGGAAGGAGACATGCCTGTAAAACCACTCTACATAAAGGCAAAACAAGCAATGTAACCAGAACGTTCGTAATGAAAATTTATAAAAGTTTTTTCATACCATGAGTAGATTCCACGCAGCCCTGTGATGTCGGATATCTTTATTGATATAAATCGTCGGCAACGGATCAATTCGGATACAGAAATCACCGTCATGTGCAGTTCACAGCCTCTCCCAAAAACTACGTAAGGGCTGAAGATAATGGGGAGAAAGATAACTGAAAAAAAAGAGATCCACAGTCACTCACTTAAGATCAAGATACTCCCCGGACAAGATACTTGACACTATCTTTGTGATATCTTGGTGCCGGCCATATGGCTCAAAGTGCAGCAGGGGAGAGGAGTTTTTATCTGGCAGGAGAAAGCTTTTAGGGAGCAGAGAGAAGACGGACGACCTCCAATTTACCAATAGAAGACCCCTGGCTTTCAAGGGCCAGTTTGGAAGAGGACTGAGGTTAGCAAAAGGGAATAGGAAACTGGGATAACAATCGGTTTCACTTCTTCGTTCAATTCGAGGCACCGTCTCCAAAACCGCGCCTTCATTACCGACAATGATCATCAGTATTTATCATCATTTGGCTCTTGACTGTCACATACAACTGCTGTTTTTTCTGTTGAGATGAAATAATTGCCCCAATTAGCCCTAAACATCAGGCGACCCCCCACCACCCCTCAACTAACCCTCTTAAGCCTCCGTCCCATCCTTCTACAGCGGCTCATTTTCATCTCATCTACAATGGTGTCATGTTAGAGATTAGAATCCATCCCTTCGACACAATTTTTTTTTACTGCTTTCCTTAGCACAGTTTTTTCTGGTCTTTTGAATTATTATTTATTCATATAATTCATCTGTGCTTATTCGCGCTTATCATTATACGTCATTTCTCCTCTATTATGCCGTTATTTGTAATAAAGCCAGAATTAGCACAACTGCTAAATGATTACTGCAGTGGGAATAAAAAAACAACGATATTTTCAAAAACAACTATTATAAATAATTTCTGGAGGCTCGAAATACACAAAGTCAATTCTTTCTGTCAGAAAAAGTAACCAAACTTGCACATTACAGGTGGAGGCAAAGTTATTGGGTTAAGTTTCAGTTTCAGCCTCTATATGGAAGACGAGGAATTGATCTAAATAATAACAGAACTTTCTCATTGTCATGATTTGAGTTCATAGCAAAGGACTAATCTGTCAACACAATCATTATCATTATATCTGCTACAGGAAAAAATGCAGTCTTGCTGAAGATAGTTCACTTTATGTGCACTTTTGATAATAACAGTGCTGCTTAAAATACTCATTCTTTTCAGATGAATATAACAATTAATTTTTACATGCTGGCCCCAAAAGATAACCTTTAAACACACAATATATGTTGAAAATATAAAACAGTCAAACTGAAGCGTCACCTGTAGAACAAGGCGTGATCGGACCTTCGGCTTGCAAGATTTTCCCTTGACGCATAAGTTGCAAACATTATTTTCCTAACTTAAAGTGAAGCGGTCTTCGTAACTGATACTCATACTAAGTACTACTCATAATAACAACAAGGCTCAAACAAAAAGGACACAAATTAAACACGCTCATATAGTCTCAGTTATAAGTGGAAACACAAAATAACTGAACAGAAAAATGGCGTCTAAATTCAGCACGTCAAGTAAATAAAACGTGCTAAAATCTAAGGCCAATTAGCCTGTTGTTTCACCAACGAAAATGTTAAAAATATGCTATATTTTATCATAAATCATTTTTCTGTTATGTTTAACACGACAGTATTTATTCTTTATATTTTCATTCAAATAAATAAACCAAAAATAAGTATTTATTGTTTATATTTTCATTCAAATAAATAAACCATAAATAAGTATTTATTTTTTATATTTTCATTCAAATAAATAAATCATAAATATCCTATCATAAAATTCCTGTATCTTCAACTCAACGCGAAACACCTTTTCCAGACCTTTTTTTTTTTAGGTTTTCCTAACACGCCCCCTCCCTAACAACAAGAAAGTTGTTTGGAAGGCTTACTCCCCGGGTAAGTGAAAACCACACAACTGTATGTATAAACGTGGCGCCTGTTCGGGTGGCATGACACGGGAGAAGTGCAGTATCAGTGTTGTCTTCTGCTACAAATCACGTCACTTGCCGTTTGTTTAAGAGAGAGAGAGAGAGAGAGAGAGAGAGAGAGGAGAGAGAGAGAGAGAGATCGTTCTTTCTATAGGGGCTTCATGTTACATGAAGGGCGCAGACCTCGTGGCAAGTGAGTGCTTTGTCAATGATGATAATTTAGATTTTTCCATGTTTATTTGGGGCAGTTGGTTTACGATTATATGGATATGGAAGTCATTATTTTCGTAATTATCACCGTTTCTGTTGTTTGCTCATTCCTTGCTTCTAAACACAATTCTAGTTAAAATTATTCTTCAAAAGATTTCATCCCTCCTCACGTTTGATTCGCTAAAGTTTTTTTGCGGTTTATTTTCCTCAAAAATATTTGCTTCTTTGTTAATCTTTACTTATCCATCTTATCTGTTATTTTTACTCACTGGTGTTTGGCTTTTAAATAGACGTGGAATCATTAATAAAATATCCATGATCATGTTGTTGATAATATACACACTACTCAAATGACACAAGCTTATAAGATTAATCTTGAAGTAAAAATAAAAACACTAAGAAAAAAAAAAAGGTTGTAACATTCACTTGAGAGAGAGAGAGAGAGAGAGAGAGAATATATATATATATATATATATATATATATGTATATATATATATATATATATATATATATATATATATCACATACATACACACACATATATATATATATATATATATATATATATATATATAAAATAAAGATCGATGAACACCATCAAATTCACTTAAGGTTAGAATCGTTCGTGTTCAAAAGAAGATATTTTACATTTCAAATTTCAACTGCTTTGGTAACGAATTCATCATGAAGCCATTTCACTTCCACTTTCACCCGAACGAAATGAAACGGAATGAAAATATCGCAGCTCTGCGTGACCGCAGTTTATCCTATCAATAAATCAATCGTGTCTTCCCAACCCTCATTTCCCCTGTCAAAAGTGATCGCACATTTTGACAAATGGGTAAACAATCTGCTTGATTATTTCTCTCTCTCTCTCTCTCTCTCTCTCTCTCTCTCTCTCTCTCTCTCTCTCTCTCAAAATACCATCTCTAACTACGATGGAAAGTTCCGAGTACACTTCATTTACCTGATTAACAGCACAAGAAAATTGAAGGGATTATTCTGATTCATTAAACGTCCCTGACAGTCAATTAACTCTCATTTCGCAGATGGCAAGCATGTTAATTACAAATGTTAATACAGAACGATCATTTTTAAACGATGTGAAAGGACAGTTCAAAGGCATTACAACAACGCCTCGAATAAAAGATAGCACGAAATCAAAACTGTACGAAACTCTATGGCGAGAACTGAAAAATTTCGAAAGGGCCGTAACCGACTTGCGGACAGGTAAACGAAAAGGAACAAAGGAAAAACGTTGAGGAGAAGACGAAAGAGAGAGAGAGAGAGAGAGAGAGAGAGAGAGAGAGAGAGAGAGAGTTAATCCCCTCAACCATTTCCTTATTAGGACAAAGGTCCGTCACTCGTCCCCTGTCGTTATTCCACCACCCCGGTCCTACTTTCTTGAAAAAATTCGTTTAAATCGATTAACTGTAATATTATATAACTGTGTGATTTCACCACACGTATAGGTAAAAAATATATAGACATAACTATTGTTTATGTGTAAAACAATCTATTGGTCAATTTCCCAGACGTTTATGTATCATCATTTCTCATCTGCGTTCATGGACTTCAGTCATAAGCGTTTACAAAAGTGCGAAGAACTGAATAAGCTACTATTGATAATATGTATGTATAAAAAAAAACACACGCCTCACACACACACACACACACACACACACACACATATATATATATATATATATATATATTATATATTTATATGAATATATATATATATATAGATATATATAATCAATTAAACTATTTTTCCACAATCTAAAATTAGGCTACAAATACCCCATTAATACTGGATTCTCTTTAGCTTAGAAATCCGATAACTACATACAAAGGTAATTATAAATTGATTAGCACATTATACCATCAGTGTTAGAATCCTGGGGAGGGCAAATGTGTTTAGCTCATTTAATTCCTTTTGTGTGTTAGTTATTTCCAAGGTAAACAAATTTCAATAATAATTGGTCATGTGTGGCTCCATACAATTACATAACACACACACACACACACACACAACACACACACACACACACACATATATACTATATATATATATATATATATATATATATATGTGTGTGTGTGTGTGTGTGTGTGTGTGTGTGTGTGTAATTGTAATAGCCACAATGCCCTCTTAACTTCTCAAAGTCTTCACGCATTTTAGATCGCTTGTCACTACAAAGCCTTGAGATCCAAGTTCAAAGAAATGTGAAGGCATTATGATGTCCGGTGGCGAGAATAGAACATAACTTACACTTGGATCTCAAGGCATTGTAGTGACAAGCGAGTCCAAAAAACCGCGAAGAATTCGAGAAGTTAAGAGGGCTTTGTGGCTTATATTACCTGTTACAATTACATATGTATCTAGTAAAAAGATTTTATATATATATATATATATATATATATATATATATATATATATATATATATATATATATATATATATATATATATATATATATATATATATGAAGCGGTGACCTGACGTAAAAGGACGCGACCGATGAAATCGCTTAAGTGACACCTACAGATATGAGCCACGATAGGAGGAGTTTCGGTAATATCTGACCACCGTTCGGCCTACGCCTCTCATTCTGGCAGTCCTTTTTGGGGGTGAATAGCCAGTGCTACCCTCAAAGAAAACATCCATAAAAGGCTGTTAGAGATAAGTCACCGGGCTTGAAAAGACCGACATTTCGGACGTGAAATCTGACCTTAACCGATAGTTCGCGTGTGTGTTTGTGTGGAGAGAGAGAGAGAGAGAGAGAGAGAGAGAGAGAGAGAGAGAGAGAGAGAGAGAGAGATTTATCTGTTGTTGATATGTCTAAAATGATACAAAACTAAGAGGAAAAGTAACTTAAACAAGATAAACTCTTGGTACAAAATGCAAGGCGTTTTAAATAAATCAGAAAACTCGGAACTACCGCCAAAGGCTCTTAAATAAAATTAAGCTCCAAAAAAAGCGAAAGGTTATTGCATCAAGAGCAACAGGTACTAGGAAAAATCGAATTTCCAGAGAGAGAGAGAGAGAGAGAGAGAGAGAGAGAGAGAGAGAGAGAGAGAGAGAGAGGTTTAGTTAATTACTATTTGTTGCAAACACAAAAGTTCCAGTGTTAAAATATATTAGGCTGAATAAATTTCGGGTCGCATACATTATTTGTCTCGTTTGTTTTCGGCAACTCTAAATGAATCGTTTAGGTTACACGAATAACAGTGAATAAAAGTACTTTGTAACATCCTGTTGTCACTGATCTAAAAAACGAGTGAATGTATATCTCCTTAACATGATAGTGTTTATCTAGTAAATTTTGTTTTTAATAAATTCTCTTGAAAAGTTGGGATGTCTGTTACATAAATCCAAAACAAAATCTGATATTTTTGTTGAACTAATTCTTTGTCTAAACTGAAATGTTGATATATTCGCCTGGTAAATGAAGAATAAAATTACGTTCATGTAACTAATTTGCTTGAGCATTTTACCAGTTTAATAAAAACAAAGACTCCTAGTGGTTTTTTACGCCTTCACAACGATTCTCTCCCCAACTTGTCCACTGAGCTGGAAAAGTTCCAGTGGAGTGGAAGCTCCTCGACAGTCCAGTGGCACGCACAATGTGGGATTTTGGTAAGCCCACTTATGGTGGCAACTAGTAACCTGCCCTCTCATAGTCTTCTGAAAAGGCGTGTTACACGAAATCGTATTTTCATCGTCTGACATGTTTAAATACAAATGAGAGAGAGGTTTTAACAGCTTCAAACGATGTATCCAATTATCTTTTCCTGTCATCCTAAAACTCGCCATCATCTGGAGGATTGTCCACACCTTTTCAGCCAGTCAACTCATCCCCGATAAGAATTAATCGTCCGACACTTCGCTTCTTCAAACATGGCATAAATCAAACGACGATCTTTTCCTTCATCTTTAAGCGCAAACATACGCGGCATCATACGCCCCGCCCACCCACTCTGCCCACTGAGGCTTTGGTCCGTACATCCTCCTCCTCCTGCTGGCTGGTAGGAGCCAGCTGACGCGACGATTCTTGGGAGTCTTTGAAGGGATTACGCAGAACCCACAGACATTACTACATATGCCACTGTTCAACACTGAGTGATGGCAGAGGCTGGCATAGTACGTTTCAGCTAACAACCTCGTACCGAGACCGCAGACTGGCGACCCACAGCAGTAAGAAAGATATTTATAGCAGTCAATTGAGACGTTAACATCACATCAGAAGTACTAGCACTCTCTCTCTCTCTCTCTCTCTCTCTCTCTCTCTCTCTCTCTCTCTCCTAAGAAGTTCTTTCAGCTCTTACAAGAACACGATATAATAATTAAAATCGTACCTAATTCACCATGTACCGTCTTGAGTGACTGACTCCAGTACCACATGCAGGAAGAAAGCTTGCACGCGCAAATGTAATTATTTTTGCAGATGTTTCTTTTTCTTTCTTTCTTCTGCTTCCTGTCACTCACGGAGTGGCAATATTTACGATAAGATGTTCTCTATTGTCTTAAGCTCCCAGTCTCCATGCTACACAATCGTATCAAAGAGCTTAAAAGTCATCAATTTTTTCCTCACTGCATCCGACAAGATATCAAGTGTCTATCAACTCTTGTGTGTGTGTGTGTGTGTGTGTGTGTGTGTGTGAGAGAGAGAGAGAGAGAGAGAGAGAGAGAGAGAGAGAGAGAGAGAGAGAATTTTATCGCTTTCAAGAACATAGTAAGAATCTATCTTACTAGACTAGTAGATGGCACAAACCTAAAAATATTTTGTCAAAAGGGAATACAGTTTTTTTTTTCACACGTATCCATTCAATCAAAGCATATAATTATGATTTACTATATGATATATATATATATAAATATTTATATTATCTATATATATATATATATATATATATATATATATATCTATATATATATATACACACACACACACATTTAACATAAGGTATGGAAACGTAGTCAGAATTTCTAAATTTCCCGATGCTACTCGAAGTAAAAAATATTATGTGAAATCTTATCAGCAATGCCAATTGCTGGTGAATTTTCTTCCTTTTAATAGAGAATTTATCGCATCACGACAAGTGGCAAAGCTGTCACATGTATAATTAGCAAATTGATACGACGGCCTTTTATAGGTTGATATAGGCACATATCCCTGCATGTAGGTGCTTATGTACTAATGTACACGTCGTCTGTGTGTGTGTGTGTTGTGTGTGTGTTGTTGTGTGATAGAGAGAGAGAGAGAGAAGAGAGAGAGAGAGAGAGAGAGAGAGAGAATTTCTTATATTACAGGTTTGCCCCTTATAGTAGCCAAACGTGAAATCTCCTAATAAGGTTACACCAGCATAAAGGCTTACATTCCTAGGGTAAACTGGGATTTTGTAGGTCTTAAGGAGGCTTAACACTTTCTTACATTAATTAAATAATTTAATCTCGTAACTTGGCACCTCACAGGAATTATTACGCTACTGTGATTTATGTATACACACTGTTACCACTGCACGTTTTCTATTTCATACAAATATAAACACACAAACACATATGTAATTTTATATATATATATATATATATATATATATATATATATATATATATATATATATATATAAAAGAGATCTTTCACAAAACTTCTAAGACAGAAAAGAATTTCAGTAGTGTGCTTAATACTAATACGAAGAAATAAAGCAACAACCCTTCTCGGATCACGGACTTACTGTTTAACAAATTCTTGCACTTTCTAAGGCACAATCATTGTAATAATACGTTTCATAAATTGCTCTCCAGTTATTCCCATCCCTACTAATACTCGCAGTAATAAATTCAAAGATAAACTCGATTATTACTTTGAGATACACCTCGATACGTCTGACGATCCAGGTTCCTGCAATTACACGGTCAATTTTTCGTTAGTGTTTGACTGCATATAGCGGCGAGGTCAATTCCGTGTTTGATTAGCGAATTGAATAGTCATCACTGCATACAAGGGTCAGCAAGTCTTTGCACTGCTGAAGGATCACCGTGGGCGTTCCTTTACTCTTGACTGTTTGGGACAAGTAAGGTTATATATATGCAAGGGGACCTTCATTCTTAATGACCCATGGTGCGAGCTCGTTAAAAGCACACAGTTCAAAGAAATAATATTATCTGCTTCTAAATTAACTACTTTCAAAAAATGGTGTTCATTTATTCAAAACTTTTTTCTCAAAGTTATATATTTACTAAAATGTATGAACTCGTCTTGTAAATAATCACGTCAAGCTTCTTCCAACAAACATGGATGTACACACGCTTTTATGTGGTATTGCGTGCGTATATCTCCAGACATATGCAAGCTTCTTCAATAATATGGTGGAAAACTAGGAAAACCAACCTGCACTGATTTGTTAACGTGTCCCTCGTGTAAAATAGAACGGCCACGTCTATACAGGAACACTAAAGAATGAGTATATTGAAAGTTGATAATAAGGGAGATAAAAAAAATATTCCAAAGGGTTTCACTGGGTTGTTGTCTTGTCTTGTGAAATCCTTATTCTTTCCACTGATCTCTCATCTCTTAACATTCAACGCATGAGTGAATTCTCTCCGACCGCTATTTTGTATCACAAAGAAGAATACCAGACATACAGAACGAATTGTAATTGGCAGGAGGGGGCTTTGCTTGGCGACTGAAATGCGGAACGGCACAGAATGGCTTCCGTAGCAATATCCAGCGCATCACTGGAAACAACGAAACGACGGTAGCAACATGTAACCTACAACACTAGTCTTCCGACCAGCGGAGTTTAGCAACCAGTTCATGGATGGGTAATCGCAAGTGATGGACAAAGGCTGTCGGTATGTGGCCATCTGCAGGGGGTCAGGGGCACTGGGCTCTGATCCTCCTACCTTTTCATTTCACGCTCTAGTCTGAGGGTCTGCATGATTGCAATGGGCGAATATGCTGTCTACTCACTTTCGAGCCCCGCCAAGGGTCTCTGCAATATATCGCTTTCTTTCCATAGTCTGCAAAATTCGATGTGCATCTTTTATTGCTTCGAGACTTGGCATATATACTCCTGGTTGTTGGGGGCGTGAAGTGGGCTGAAAACTCTAGAGATGCCACACAACAAAGCACAAATTCCTTGGACAATGCAACACATTCTGCACGACACGATACTGCTTCTTAACGATGCAACGCTTTTTTGAATACGTGCTCCGCTTAAGAATTCATGAACATAAAAGGGAAAACAGATGGCCTCTGCACAGACGCTTTTCCTAGGACTAAATTACTTATGCATTCAATCGTGCCGCAAATGGAATGGTGAAAAGGTAACCACCCAGGATGCCCGACCATTAAACATGATGACATGAATTTAAATACAAAACCCGCTGATGGAAAATGTCCATCGCCAAAGTGGGGTTGTCAAACCGCTAATGGGACTGAACCTTAGACAAACTTGCCACAGATTAATCAGGAGGAGGAGGCAAGTCCCCTAAAAAGGACAGAAATGATTTGCAACATGGAAATGGGTGCTAGAACTCCACTAGAATATCAACAGAATGTAGTAAGTGGATGGCCGGCAGCTTTTTAATTACTGCCCGGTGAATTACTTCCTTTGTAATCTTAGACGGCAGCTGTTGTTGCCCTGAACGAACTGCAGACGACGGGCTCATAGAGCAAGGCGTTTCCGTTCTGAATTCAATATGGGTTTCTGAATTCCATCTCCCTCCGCGTCTGTGTCAGTTCTCTTTTCCTTCTCCTCGCCCTGTTCTAACTACTGATCTCAATTTAAACTAGTATGGGTGGTAAGTGTGTTTGTTTGATGTGCCTAGCTTCAGCGAAATCAAGCATTACCAAATTTCCATCTTTTCATTTCCTATCTAAGGTTCATCGCCAGACATTTTCATTTATTGTTAACGATACGGTTATTTCCAATTTACTCAGTGAAAAAAATACTTTTATACGAAAAGAAATATGCGGGATAATGAAGCTCTCACCGGTGGGATGATGATTACTTTGTCTAGGTCCTCCCATTTTTAGTAACGACATGAATAGTACTGATCATTCCCATCAATCAGCTCTCTCTCTCTCCCTCTCCCCCAAACACCTAAAGGATACTCACAACAGCTGGATAACAGCCGGGTACCTACTTCAATGGTTTGGCCAAATGCAGCATTATGAATTTGTAAAAAGACACAGCCATAGAGTTCGATCATTGAACGCAGTCTGTCTACAGATTTGTGAGACGAGCAGGCAACTAAAAGGAGAGAGAGAGAGAGAGAGAGAGAGAGAGAGAGAGAGAGAGAGAGAGAGAGAGTAACTGCAGTAAGCGCAGAGAGGCAGCAAAAAGGAACGATAATTCTGCGATCGAGCTCACATTACCGACCATCTGCTATTTCTTCGGGTTCGCGTTTCTTTCCTTCTTTCATCATCGAGCCTCTATCTAACCTTTGGTACTGCCCACGCGAGTTTCTAATTACATAATTATAAATTTGTTTAACGTTTCAAAGTGCTCATCCTTTTCTATACTTGAGCTGACGCTATCTCAAGCTTAACTCAACAAGCTGGAATAATGGTCATGTAAACTCATCTGCCAACGGTGTCTGTAATTCACGGCTGGTCACCCATTCAAGAATTGACCCGGCCCAATGTTGCTTATTTGGCATTCCTTAATTCGTTCTTAATCATATCTCTCTCTCTCTCTCTCTCTCTCTCTCTCTCTCTCTCTCTCTCTCTCTCTCTCTCTCTCTCTCTCTCTCAAAACACTGAAAACCTATAAACGCCAAAATTCTAATAAATGGTATTTTTATTTCGGAGTAGATCTACCCACTTAAGAGTTCGCCTCAAGGCAGTAACAGTTCGTGTGAAGGACCCTTAAAAAAGGAAAAAATGTTAAGTGACTGTAAAAACATAGATATGCAAACCAATGTGTTTATGTAACCATTAACTTCTTTTTCAACTGTTTTTCAGTGTCAGCGCGACGCCTGGGTAATATATGATGTCCCTTAGGACAAATTTTATTTTGTGATTTAGGTTAGGAAAACTAACAGAAGTTTTCATTAGCTCGGCCTTTTCTATCTCTCAGGGAGATGAACAGGCCTTTATAAGATAAATTCAAGTAATTTTCCTAAAAGACACGTCTCTCAGCCATCTCTATTCTTGTTACTGATTAACATTTACATTAAATGAAAAGGATATACATGAATACCACACTTTATAACCTTTCATCTGAACAACTATCGTTCTTTTGAAAATCTGAACGATCAGAAGAAATATCAGCATAATGGATATAGAGAGCAATGCAAAATCAACACAACGAAATACTGACAATGCAGTCTTAGCATAACATTTGGTTACGCTGAATCTGAATTGATATAGACTTACAACTAAGCTTCATGGTGAGGGCTGAACTGTTTAACTATATCATACTCGATCACCTGCTCCTCGTTCAGACTGTATCTATCAGTCAGTCACATCACTGACGCAGTAACCTTCTTTTTATTTTTTTTGTGGGCTGACACAGTTATCGGGTCTTGATAAGAAAATAATATCTGCCGCTCACATGACTCGAGAAACCTGATCTCTATGCGCGAGAGAAATAGAGAAAAGACAACCACCGAGTGACAAAGATGAAACGCCCCTCAAGTGCCACTTGAGTCGTTCAGCGAACATCCAACAACACCCGCTTTCGGAGGACGAATACACGCACGTTTTATGCGTTACAAGAGGATTTGGTCGTTTGTTTGTCTGCGAAACTCCTCCTTCCCGAAGACAATACTGAGAGAAGAAAGCATGAACAATGCTACCTTTTGTCACGTATGTGACATCCCTGTCTTCGAAGATTCTGATCCAATGGATAATATTCAGTGACGTCATCAGTCCTCTGCAAAGGCTCTTTCATTTGCGCAAGGCTCTGTGTTGCACATATGCACTTCTGAGCAATGAAAGAAACTACACGATTCTCGTATTCTGATATGGAGGTAATCAGTTCGAAACCGAACCCACCCGCAAACATTTGAGTGTTATGCTTTGCATGTTGCTCACGAACTTCGAAAATCGACAGTTCAGCTCCTTTTGTAAAAACGCTAACCCTAATGGCACGGATAAATGGTTCAGGATAGCAGAGGTTAGAATTGTCCTCATGAGAAGAGAGAGAGAGAGAGAGAGAGAGAGAGAGAGAGAGAGAGAGAGCTGTTGTCTATCACAAAGCCATCATTTGTTCGCACCCGCCTGAGATGTGTCATTATGACTGTAAAAGTTCTTATTAGGTTGGAAAATAACGTATTAGAACCTCATAAATAGTCGAGTATCTTTACCTAAGCGTAAAGAACACGCAAACTCTCCTCTTTCGTCTTCCCTCTCGCTCTCATACACAAACACACACAAACACAAAATACTGATTGATCATATTCAGCTTGACACCAAAAGTTAGTCGGATCTGATTACGAACGACACTGTCTCATGAATCACGAGATTATAATGCTGTGGCCTCTTAGACATCCGCTTTTTATAAACATTATATGTTTAGCTCGGGGTAATTAGCCGTTTCACCTTACAGAGAGAGAGAGAGAGAGAGAGAGAGAGAGAGAGAGAGAGAGAGAGAGAGAGAGAGAGAGAGAGAGAGAGAGAGAGAGAGGGGCAGGAATGAATGAGCAGTAGCAGCAGATTCCTGCCCTAGTTATAATTCGAGGAAATGTGACGTCATAACTGAACCCTGAAAAACACTCTTTGTATTCAGTGAACAATCGAATTCTCTCGGTGCATTATGGAACTAAGAACACACCTCACTAACACAGCTGCTCCTTCCCGAAGATATCTAAGATCACCTAGAAACTGAAAAAACAAACGCATCCAAGGTAACACAACTGCTTCTTTGTTAGAAATATCTCGGACCACTTCAAAATGAGCAGATAAACAAACCTTCAGCTTGAAGAACGAGATTTATTGGCGTAAGTGATCCGCCGTTTCTCTCTTCGTTCTGTAAAGACAAATGGGATGACTAACGACCGTTCGCTTAGCGAGATAAATCATTTCATTTGTAAGCTTTCCCAGCGGAGAGTTATGTTCCAGCCGTTTTGAATTTCACCAGTCGTTCTCTATCCAATGTGGTTGTGACCCAAGGATACAGGAAATGCAAGACTTTTTAACGGAAATTGAAAAATATAAATGAATGAAATTGTGATAAAGCTCGTCCGATTTTCCTACATTATGCTACTTCTTAGTATCAATTCTTTGAAAATTCCTCAAAGAACTCCAGTGACAACCGGAACGCTCTCTCTCTCTCCTAAAACTTTATAATATCAAGTTACAAAATTCCCCATTCCACTCTCAAGATTTTTACTTTAAATGGAGTTAGGGTTACTTGAAAAAACGTATTTTCGTTCTCTTAATTCTTAGATTGGCCAACCAGTTTGTTTCCGTTTCCTGCACATCTTTTGTCCCTTATGATGTGCTGGCAAGATCTTCATCAATATCAATGGTTTAAATTTCATCGGGCTCATCATATGTCTGCCTTGCTTGCTACACTGGCTGTGTCAGATGTTTTCGTTGGATTGTTTGTCGTTAACTTTCATTCTGAAGTTCATCTTTCAATCGCTCAGTCATTCGTAAACACACACAAACACACACACACACACACATATATGGCTGTGGGCAACTATGTACAATATATAATTCACAACAACAGAAAACCAGACTCGCCCTGATTAGGATAAAACAGCTAATTATGAATGACATATAAATCTGAATCATAAGTCAATTTTCCACTTGAAATTTCAGCGTCTTTATATATATAAAAATAAATAAATAAATATAAACACACATACACGTATATTAGATATTTAATATACTGCAGGATTTCACATTTTCAAAATGTGGACAGTTTGGGGATACGCAAAAGCAGTCGAAAAAGAAGTGATATTTGATAGCCTTTAAAATATTGGAACTTGGAGTAGCTTCTCCTCTCCACTTTCTTGGGGGATTAAATCTAAATATTGAGGAAAACTGCCAAATATATTGTGTAGAGTCGGATACCGCTCCTTTAAAGATGAACGTTGTGAGAAATTTTCTTAAAATTCAGTATGCTTTCCGAGAAAATAATAATAATAATAATAATAATAATAATAATAATAATAAAATAATAATAATAATAGAGGAAAAAACTTTTCCTGCCTTTTAACGGCAACTATTTTACCAACAAAATGCCGACGGAAATTTTATACAAATGGCAATGACAAAAATTGCATAACACTAAACAACATAATAAAATTGCAAGTGGCAACAACGGTCGTAATGGTACCACTGGAAAAAAAAATGACAAGTAGACGACTTCTTTTTGAGGGGGAGGGGGGGGGGTTGGCGGTCGTGTGGGTGGGTGGGGTGAGACTGTTTTGATATACCTAGCCCGTTTCTGTCTCTACCGTATAAAATCAGAAGGGTAAATTTCTGCCGCTCAGCTGTGTACATTCATACACAAGAAGCGTGAAATAAGAAGACATGTTCTGACACAGGATAGCACCTGCGGCAGATCGTAATACAGCAAACACCTTGATGTTAGGATTAACAGCTTTGGATATCTTGTATAAACCAGACTAGCAACACCTTAAAGAGAGGTATTAAATATTTTCTAATGCATAATGATTAAAAAAATGTACAGATATCATATCAACAGCAGGTCTCGCGTGTGAGAAAGAGGGCGTTAGAAAAAATCTCAAGGAATAAAAACGTCTCTTAGAGACAGGGAGAGAGACCACTCGGTCCCATAGAACGTTTATACAATATCGGTGGAGGCTGCTACAAGCGATAAAGTCCCACCGAAGACCATCCACACCCCGCTGGACAAACAAGCTCCTGATCTCTCATAACGGCAGCCAATCATTAACTGATCGAAGCTGGGTCTTAAAAATACACCACTCCCCAATCTAGCTCTATTTTCTATTTCCATTCTGTAGTGCAATAAATTTCTGCTATGAGCACTGCTGATTTGATCGACCGTTCACACTTGTCGTCAAAGGTTCCTTACCTCCCAAACCTATCTCAGGTTAACTTTGTGTCCTTCCAACACGACAGCCACTTCACGACTGCGTAACCTTCCTCCAAACTCGAGTGACTTGGCGAGGGGAGTGAGCCGTGACAGGGCCTCATCATCCTATAAGCCCAACTGGTTTTTCCCTCTCTTGGAGGACGGGTGAGGGTATGTTCATATAAGGCGGCTTGCATCACTTTGGTAGGAATTTCCCCCTTCCAACTGCCACTCCGGCAGAGCCGCTCCTTAGGGGCAAGCTATGACGTGAACCTCTGTGTTCCACTTTGTGCCTATCAATCAACCATTTTAATAAGGACGGGGAGTGCTTGAGCAGAGTATTGAAGTAAAAAGCAATTTAATGGTCTGGTGCTCTGGATTTAGGATGACCAAATTCACGGCAGAATGTGTCAAGTTCGGACCTGGTAGCAGCTATTTACTATTATTATCTTAGATAGAATGATGGTTGGCGAATCAAGGGAGATAAATGTAAAATAAGAAAGCACAATACAAAAAAGCACAATAGAAAGGCTCTTGTGAGTTCTTGAAGTCAAGAAGTGGGTGTTGTGGTACTCCAAAGTCCACCATTCTTCGTTACATTAATTCTAACAATAACAAATGTTTGAGGAACATTCGTGCCCCAACCGTGCGAGCCCTCTTGGAAAAACATACGTATACTTGCCTGGAGAATTTAGAAAAATTACACCACGTTTCAGAACCAATTCGACCTTGATGGCTACAAAGAAAGATACCATTATTTGAACGGCCCGTGATTGTGAAAGGCAATCTCTAAGAAGTCAACACAAATGCACTCTTCATGACTTAGTTTTCCCAGTGTTTGATTTAAAATGCCAATGAAGTAACTTCTCCATCCCCTTCCCGGTACGTGACAATATACTGCTTCACCCCTCTTCTCATATTTCGTTTACTTAAAACTTGTGGTTCCCAAATAAGGCTTAAGACAAAACTCACAGTCATTTCTGATTTCTTCTGTCTCAATGTATTACAGGATTCTCAGAATCCCAGTTATCTCGCGAAATTAATGTCACAAGACACGTGGTAAAACCAATACTCGCATAAAGGAACAGAATTTAACGACGGATATGAGAGCCTTTAACGTAGGTATACGAGGGGATTAAAGTGGGATAGTTTTTTGATCAGGTGGTTTGTCCCTTATCCAGTAGCTGAAGAATGAACGAGACAGTAATTGTTCTAGTTGCTCTCTGCAATAGCCACCTATTAATGGAAATGGATTATTGGTACGTGTATGTGTGTGTATATATATATATATATATATATATATATATATATATATATCATATATATATATATATATATATATATATATAATATATTATATATATATATTGCATACAAACATACATATATACATACATACTATAGCCCTCTGACAAAGCGCCATGTGCAAGGATATTGTGAGTCATACAAAGGAATCTGTTGTACGCAAAAGCTCTGGGTTTCGTCACCGTTTTAAGTAAGAGGTCATTGCATTCGTTTCGGCGTCACTCGGACAAAAAATCCAATCAGCTCTCTTTAATAGAACAGAATTGGGTTTCAACAGTAAATATCGCGGAAATCTTTCTGCTTATCGTGTTTCGTGAACGTTACGTTCAAGATGACGTAAAATTTCCCTGCGCAATACAGAAAAACTAATTTGGTGGTGATGAAAAAGTAAATAATAATGATGGAAATAGTATGCCTGTGATAAAACCAGTAAATGTCCAAAAGTGGAATAAAAATTGAAACAAGTAATTTAAAGAACAATTTGATTAAGCATACCGTTAGTCAGTGATAAAATAAGTGATTAAAGCATATCGCATAACAAAGAACTCAAAATGTATTTAATTGACTCAGAAACTTTGATATCTATTTTCCAATAATATTTTCCTAAACGATATAAATTTGTTTCATGGTAAACAAACACTCCTCGTTACCTATTTGCTGAGGCATCGCTTTTAACAGATCAAATGCACAATGAATTAAGTAATTTGCAAATGAAAAAGGAAAACGGACATTCAACACTGTGTATAGTGTTTTTACGTGCCATGGAAACCAGTGGTTATTCAGCAACGGGACCAACGGCTTTACGTGACTTCCGAACTACGTCGAGAGTGAACTTCAACTCTGTATGTGCCTCTCGCCACACTCATCGGACCTGCGTAGGTGTCAACTTGGTGAACGTGAAATAATCACTCACCTTGTAAATGCTCATCAAATATAAGTCCTAACCTTGACAATATAAAAAAAGAAGAAAATACTTTTAATCTTAATTCAAAACCAAGCGAAGATGGAAAGTCGTTTTTATTGAAGAAAACCCTTTCTTGATAATTAGCACCAGTAAGTGAAACGGAAAACTTAAAAGCGCTTATATATATATATATATATATATATATATATATATATATATATATATATATATATAATATATATATGTGTGCGTGTGTGTGTGTGCTGTGTGATCTGCTAGGTAGGAGTACTACTCAGTTTGTAAGAGCTTTCTCCAGAAGAGGTTCTTGATTAACAACCATATTATGAACAGGGCAGTGACCACTGTCTCTGGAGCCAAAGAGAGGCATGGCAATAATCAGTGTGGAGAAAATGACTGAGACGTTTATTTCGTTAAAAACAATCACATTGCACCGTCTCCTAACTGATGTTCTATCCAGAAAACATCACGCTAACTGCACCTAACGTATTCTGTTCTCTTACCGCCTCTTTCAGAGCAAGTTCTATTTTGGTGCCTAACGAGTCATTCCCCGAAGTTGCATGTAATGTCAATCCTAATAATTGTAATAGCAAAAGAAAAGGGAAAGAGACCCTCCAGATAAAACCGCACATCTTGGCATGAGTTGCTAAAAAAGAGTTCATCATTCTCATTTTGGTCTATACTCTGCTCTTCCTCAGTATTTTTAGGTCAGAATGCCCCAGATTTTGTTCCATTTATCTTATGATCAGTTTGGAAAAGGCCATCTCTGAAAGTTGATAATGAAAGCGCGCTCATAACCCGATCATCTGATCGTTCTTTGTATCGAGGTTTCTTTACGGACAATGTGGCATTATTCCGTGGTTTCACAACGAATCTGCAGACACACGCACAGCTGCAGATGCATGATCACTTGGACCAAAATGACAGTTGTAAGTTCACCTTGGATCACAAAGTTCTGTTTACTTTCTTGACAAGGTCAAGGGCAACGAATTTTCATTTCAAAATCATTCGATCTGCTGCATGACATTACTCTCTCTCTCTCTCTCTCTCTCTCTCTCTCTCTCTCTCTCTCTCTCTCTCTCTCTCTCTCTCTCTGTTTTCCTACTAGATTTGTGATGACCTAAGTTGCCAACATTTTTGGGTTCTAGAACTCACAGTGCAATAATGACTTGAAAAGCATCAAAGAACTTATCAAAAATTGTAAGTGTTGAAATGGTAAGGGAATGTCCACACGTTTTTAATACTACCTCTCTCTCCAAAATGACCTAAATGTTTTTAACAGCTGCTTTAATTAGTACTTTTAAAGGAAAATGTGCATGGCTAATAATAATATTTATAATTTTCTTCACTGACGTTTTTACATTACTAGACCAACGAAGACTTAAAAAACTGAGAGGGGAGCTACGAAGGGTGGGGAAAAAAAATGATGGGGTGTGACATGGGAAATGAGAGAGGCCACAGCGATGTAAAGGGGGTAGCAAAGGTTGTGATAAAGCAAAAAATGGAGAGAGAGAGAGAGAGAGAGAGAGAGAGAGAGAGAGAGAGAGAGAGAGAGAGAGAGAGAGAGAGATCACTTCAAGGTCTGCGAGACTGATGGAAAAAAGAAAAAAAAACTTTTATCAATGAGCAGATGGATTGATACCGACAGAATTAAAAATCTTCCCTTTTTTTCTGTTCTACATCAGACAAGTTTCCGTTTACAAAATCAAAAAAGTTTTTTTTAAGCTTAGCTTTCAACGCTAGTTTAGCTTACAAATTTTCACGGAGCATGAAATCTTTGACTGCGTGTGTGTAAGAAATGATCTTGTATCTTT
>NC_061106.1:36755093-36767593 GCF_015104395.2 Macrobrachium nipponense
ATCTCCAACCACTTTTTATTATGTAATCAAAAAGGACAAAATGTAAAGGTGACATCACATTTCCCTACAGTAACCCACTGTAACTGCATTTTCGCCTGACAAGACTTCATCAACAAACTTTTACACCTATTTTGTTCATGTATAATTTCAATCAGTTTTAAATATTTAACGGGAATATCACAAGGGCACAAGACCTTCTTTAAAAGAATCGGTACGTAAGATATTTGTTCATTGAAAAGTCAGGTTAAAGGGTAGTGTGCTCTACAAGAATCTGCATCTACATACAAGACATTATTTCATTCCAATTAAGCATTACGCTTCATTTCCGATGCAAAGAAAAGCCGAATAAAAAAATGCAATTGCGGTTTCTCAAAAAAAAAAAAAAAAAAAAAAAAAAAAAAAAAAAAAAAAAAAAAAAAAAAAAAAAAAAAAAAAAAAAAAAAAAAAAAAAAAAAAAAAAAAAGCAAGTGAACAGTCAACAGTCCAACAAGGACTGAATATCAAATGGATATATACAAATACAGTCTCTGTATACCTATACAAAACAGCTACGAACGGCCACAATTTGTTTAAGGTCATGGGAGAGAGAATGAGAGATAAGAAGACGAAACCCAGAGAAGCTGCATGGATGCATGCATGCAGACCCTCTCGGGAGAAGAAAAAGTCCAACGATAAAAGAGAGCGCTGCTAACTTGTTGAGCTGCCCTTAAAAGATGGCCCCGTCACTTCCCCAAATATCTCCTTGATGAATTGGGACCTTGGATTGGCCCAGGAAAGAAGTCAAGGACCGCTATGATCCCTTTGCGTCAGTGTTTTGTGTATTTATGCTTACATATCCAAATAAATATTCATTTACATATAAAAGTACATACATACATATACATATATACACACACACACACACACACACACACACACACATATATATATATATATATATATATATATATATATATATATATAGGGTGACTTCCAATACTTCTCTTAATTTTCGGAAAGAATTTAGAATGAGTCTGTTGGGGAGATGACAAATTTTACTCACTACGGTTGACTAATAATATCTTGTGCTTATAGCAGATTTACATATATGGGTGATTATTGTGCGTGCTTTAAATCATTCCATCACAAGCCTCCAGAGGTGTTACATTATGCAAAACGAATATTGCAGAGCTTATCTATTTTTTCTGTAGTACGTTACATTTTTCTGATCAATCGCTACGCATCTCAATATTCGTAGATCAGCAACGTACACGAACACGTCAAGTCTGTTGAATCACTTTTATGGTATTCTGGTTGAGAACATAATAAAAAGTCGATGCATCATAACAGTTAATTTATACACACAAAAACTGAAGTTATAGAAGGGCGGAGACAGTATCTGCAGGTGCAGCGCGTTGCAAGCGAAATACTTCCGCTTAGTTTACAACACTGCAAGGACAAAACCATGAGAGAGAGAGAGAGAGAGAGAGAGAGAGAGAGAGAGAGAGAGAGAACGTCTAATGTTGAAAGTCCTTCGTTAATGTCAATAGATGTGCTGATGTAGGGTCATCTCATTGGTGACTGAGGTATTGCTAAAAAAAGAAATCTTTGGTATAAAGCACCAAGGCTCTTTTTCGTCTCCGTTGCCTGTTGATATGACAAAGCTTGAGTCAATACCAATGAAATCCATCGTTTTTATTGTTACAGATACTGCAGCTGACACTTGAATGACGTATTAGCGTCGTAGATGCATGGAATAGCGGGAAATTGTCTATGAAGTGATTGTTATCTATTATCACGTTTACATTTTCGAAAGTGAAAACACACGGCTGGTAGATTTTATGATACTTTTGCAAGCGATCTACAAAATGAATTAATAAACTTAATTAAGTCTCTATATGACATACAGATGATCACGGGACCGACTGGGGTTCTGCTCTTGAGCTTTACACAGTAATTCAATTACTTGGATCTTTGTCATAGACGAGAACAATGATACCCAGTCTTTGTGCATCCCTCCTTCAATTCTCTTTTTATTTCATTTAGCTTTTTTATCTCACTTCCACTCCCTTGCGTTCATTCGATTACATTTTCCCTTTCGCAACCCTCCTAAAGTTTAATTTCTTCCATCATTTTAGCAATTTTCTCTCAGACGCTCATGACTTCTTTGGGCACCTTATATATACTTATTACTTCCCTGTGAAGGAAGACGCAAGAACAGCTTATATGATGACACACACGTGACATTCGGTAGCCGTACCTACCAGTATGAAGTCGCACAAAAAAGTCCTTATCTACAGAAATGAAAATCAATGTATTAACTAAGTTGATCAAGATTCCAGTTACAAAAATATATAACAATTTCAGTCATGAATTAAGTTCTTCAAAGAAATTTTATTTAGACGAGCCAACAAACTGAACAGCACGTGAATAAGTTGTAAGGAACACGCAGCAAAACTGAACAGCGAGCGAACTTGGGAGCAATGATTTCCGTTACCATCCGCCCCGCCTCTCTCTCTCTCTCTCTCTCTCTCTCTCTCTCTCTCTCTCTCTCTCTCTCTCTCTCACACACACACTCCAAGAGTCTCCAATCAAACTGCAAAGTCATCTTGAAGACCTCTAGCTAATTAACACGCCGAGGATTTTTTGAGTCCTTTTCATGGGCAGAAGACAACGTCATAATAAATAGGTCGTAATATGAAAGATATTAATGTATCTAATTTGGCTTCGGGTACACTAGTGAGTCAGCTAGAATAGAAGACAAAGTCGGGTCTCTACTCTGCTAAATATTAATTAACTGAATCTCTACGGTTGCTAATGTATGATTCTGGTTTTGTCATGTCTCTCGGCGCCTCCGCTCGTAAAAATGTTGTGATTTAATTATCTGGAGACTGTTTGCTCTGCAAGATGTAGAGAGAGAGAAGGAAGAGAGAGAGAGAGAGGAGAGAGAGAGAGAGAGAGAGAGAGAGAGAGAGAGAGAGAGAGAGAGAGAGAGAGTTAACATTTTCATAAGTGCTAATGATTTGTACTGCATTGTGCAAAACGTCGTAGAACTCGTAATTACGAAGCAAAGTGCAAGCATTTGCTGTCTAAAAAAAAAAAAAAAAAAAAAAAAATCGGTATTAAGAAAATTACGCCAAAGATGTTTGCTCATTCCTTAATTACTCGCATTTCGAATTCAATATTATCTTTTGTATCATAATATTACCTTTCAATGTGGATGCACACTTTTTATGATACTGTAATATCTTTACATTTATTCCTAATATACAACCCTTCCTCGATCCTTTGCCCACCAATAAACAAACGGACAGTTTGAATCTGAGAAGATGACCCTTAAAGCAGGATGCTTAAAGAGCAAGAGCCCGTGCTGGCACAAGACGAAGTGTAATCTAGCAGTAACAGTTACTCGCAATTTATATTAAACTGGTTTTAGAAAATTGCAGGCTCTCTCGCATAATGGTCATAAAAGTTCCCTTCGTCCCGATTCCGCCGGAAACTCTTTACTATATTATCTAAAATTGGTCAGTTATACCAAATTTGCGGTAAGAGAAAGTCACGATGTCGTCCCACTTCAAGAGTGAGGTAATTATTTCCATTAAAGCGAGGAACAAAGTAATTCGACTCTTTTGACAGATTGTTACCTCCCTAATGCACACTATAACAGCTCTCTCTCTCTCTCTCTCTCTCTCTCTCTCTCTCTCTCTCTCTCTCTCTCTCTCTCTCACACGAACGACACACTACAGAAGTCCCAAACTTTCAACTACCTTACAAACATATTAAAAAAAAAAAATCCTAATCGCACGTACGCATGAATACCACCAACTTCATTTACTGTATGAATAAAAAAAGTAAATAAAAAACGCAAGTTTTAAACCAAAATTCCTTACCCAACGTCAAAACTAAACTATCGCGCTGAAGTAATTTATAATGAAATCAATGTATCCATGATGTCATTTGGTTAAAGATTATCTACGACTAATGCAATATTCCAACAGGAATATTGGTCATAGTTTTTACTTGTATTGTTCTATGTGATTCTTACTCCTTAGTCTCCAATGCCTCGTCACCTTATTTACTTCCACCCAACAACGGTAACGAGGGACAGTGATAAGCATGATTGGGGGTGGGGGTGGGGGTGGGGGTGGGGTGGGGGTGGGGGTGGGGGGGGTAGGGGGCGTAGGATAAGGTTAAAGGTGAATGAGAGATTTGTAATAATGAAAAAAATAAAAAGGGAAAGAATCACATTCAAGACTATGCTGCAACATACAGCCCAAACAAAACTTACCCTTACCAACAACAAAAGCAAAATATGCCCAACTCGCAACAGAACCACCTGCAATAATCTACGGTTCGTGTGTGTAATCATTGATTACAGGGACACATCCTATCCTGACCTTCCCTTGACCTCACCTGGGGCGCCGCGTCAAAACTTTTGTTTTAGATTTCTGTTTCGGTGCTGAATGACCTCATAGGTTCCAAAGCGTGTTCTTTGGCCTAATTCTATATTTAATCTTTAGTGACCAGTGGTGAGTCAAGCTGACCCAGGGCTGTAGAACGATTAAGTCGGAAAGCGGTGTTCATTACAGGTAGGCTTACATATGTATCTCTCTCTCTCTCTCTCTTTCTCTCTCTCTCTCTCGGTCTCTCTCTCTCTCTCTCTCTCTCTCTCTCTCTCTCTAACACACACGATTCCAAAATGCAGGTGCACCCAGATAATGAATCTATCAAGATTTTCAGTCAATATTTCATTTATACCAAAATCGTTGCAAGTGATTCATAGCCTGCAAACAGGTTTTGGGGAATTTACTTCCTTAAAATCTTCTACAAATTTCCTTAGTCAATTGTTTAATGTTATTTCCTGTCTAAAATTGCCGTGTGTTTGTGTTGAGGTGCGCTGGCTCCACGGTTTAATGTACTCCTGGGACTGCTCACTTTTGACCTGTAGGGTGGAGGATTCCCGGCCCTCCGTTTCTTCCCGGCCAAAGGAAGAAACGGAGGGCCGGGAATCCTCCACCCTACAGGTCAAAAGTGAGCAGTCCCAGGAGTACATTAAACCGTGGAGCCAGCGCACCTCAACACAAACACACGGCAATTTTAGACAGGAAATAACATTAAACAATTGACTAAGGAAATTTGTAGAAGATTTTAAGGAAGTAAATTCCCCAAAACCTGTTTGCAGGCTATGAATCACTTGCAACGATTTTGGTATAAATGAAATATTGACTGAAAATCTTGATAGATTCATTATCTGGGTGCACCTGCATTTTGGAATCGTGTGTGTTAGAGAGAGAGAGAGAGAGAGAGAGAGAGAGAGAGAGAGAGAGAGAGAGATACATATGTAAGCCTACCTGTAATGAACACCGCTTTCCGACTTAATCGTTCTACAGCCCTGGGTCAGCTTGACTCACCACTGGTCACTAAAGATTAAATATAGAATTAGGCCAAAGAACACGCTTTGGAACCTATGAGGTCATTCAGCACCGAAACAGAAATCTAAAACAAAAGTTTTGAAATGCGTAACAGGAGGCAAACATCGCAGTTGCACTATGAATTAATTGTTACGAGAGGGTGAGAAGTAAGATGGAAGAAAGACAATATGAAATGAGGTACAGTAAACGGACGAAAGATGTTGCAGCTAGGGGCCGGAGGCACGCTACAAAGAACCCCAAGAAACGCCTACAGTGCACCGCATTAGATGCATTGACGGCACTACTCCCCTAAGGAGAGTCACTAAAGAAATCAAGGTCTTTATACAGCTTAACATAAATATGGAAAATGCAGGTATATTTAGGTCTGAGCTTCGCCTGGCCCCCTCACACATTCCCGTATTTTCGAAGGTTTGGTTACACCAGTCATTGGTAATTCAACCTTACGCGCTGTGTGGTGTAATTTTATAATTAAAATTCAACATCATTATTCTTCTCCATTAGACCTGACCTTCAATAACTCTAATTAAGCACAAAACTACGTTATGAATTTCTTTTGTCATTATTTTTCATCGTACCTAAAAATCAATAGTTACATTGTATATGGACTACGATTTCCATCTGTCGCACAATTTATTACTATTAATAATACTTTAAAGTTGAAACCTCTCCTTCTAGCCATAGAAGCTTTATTCTACATAAAGGTTAAATATACGCAAAAATGTGAAATATTCGGTAATGTCTATTATCCTTATTATTATCATAAGGTTCTTAGGAAGCGTAGGATATCAAGATGGCCATGGTACCTCGGTTCCTTCAAATATGAATAACCCTATTCTACGAGAAGAAAAAAATAATAAACAAATCGAAAAACAGCGTATTCTTTGTTGCGGTAATCCTCGTGTAAGTGATAGAAAGAGGACTGGATTAGATAAGATTAAAACTAAAACTTCCGTTAATCTTTGTTGTTACCAGTCCAGACGTCTCAAAAGTTTAATCTGAGTTGAAAGATGATTAAAATGAACATTGGACAGACAGCGCGTGGGCCAAAATGATGGGTGTGGCATAATGCTTCCCTTGTTTCGACTTCCATAAAACAAACGTGTACTAATACGGTTATCGCTTTCGATCTCTCTCTCTCTCTCTCTCTCTCTCTCTCTCTCTCTCTCTCTCTCTCTCTCTCTCTCTCTCTCTCTGTCAATGGAAATAATGGCACTCAATCCGTAAGAATTAATTTATATTATACAAATTACAATTCTGGTTGAGTAATCGTTCTTTTTATAATGAGTTTTTACCATTCAAGGTGAAATTCAGTCTTAGTCGCCTTAGTTGCAAAGACAATATGGAGGCCAAAAGAAGCATATACAGTCACAGTAAAAATATACCACAAAAAGCTATATAAGTAATTTATCAGCGCACCCATACAAGAAAATTGTCAAATATTACGATCACCCTTCTTGCACATTTGCCTGATAGTCCTCCACCTTTGCACAAGGTTTGACTGAAATTCCTTCAATCGTTCTATCAGCTCATCTATCTCTCCACTGAAGGACAGACAGATGAATTGATGGAATGACGACCTCCCTTGTGCGCGCTATGCCTGACATTCTGCCTTTGACATCGAGTTTGACCAAAATAACTACAGCTAAGTAAAAGGGGTTTGGAGGACAAAGTAAGAGACGGTAAGACGGACAATTTGACTGACACAAACACGGAGTCAGAGGGATGATCTGGTTCATGCACATTCATGCATGATGGTTTACTTTGGTAACAAGTTTTACTAACTCATCTGTGTATGAGTTGCAATGACACGCTAAGTATGACATACAATGACGGACAGACGGAAAAATTGAGGGAAAACTAGTCTCCCTCAACTCTGTCGGTCGAGGACTACCGAGACATAGGAGAGAGAGAGAGAGAGAGAGAGAGAGAGAGAGAGAGAGAGAGAGAGAGAGAGAGAGAGAGAGTTTACCTATTTATGAAAACAATTACAATCACTTTTACGTCACACTGAATCTTACAAACGAACAGTAAAGGCCTTTAGGAGAGATGAGCACAACACGGCTATCTGTTAATGGCAACAACAGTGCTGCTTCGTGTTGAGTTATGCCAGAAGCCCTTTAAACATCTGACGACTGCGCAACTCCTCCTGCCCTTCTTCATTTGCATGCCTGCCTCTGGACCCTGCTCTAGCTCGAAATAGTCTCAATGGAACTTCTCAATACGATCATTAATCTAAAACACGGAGAAATAATCATAATAACAATACAATTATTACGGCGAGTTCAGCCGCGTATGAATTAAGTAACTTGTTGCTGAGCAGGAATTCTCTGACTGACTAATTTCCCTCTGGTGTCATAAATTAACGTCAAAACAACATACGCTATTTTACAAATTACTACATTTTCGGTGCAATCATCCCAGTGCAGTATTTCCCTTTGATAGGCGAGTACTAATCTGTAAATGACCGATTTAATTCACAAAACATTAAATATTTTCAAAATAATTTTCTAAATAAAAAGAATGATCACTCCTACGGTATTCACTTCAGTAAAGAAAGCAACTATACATATTTCGGTGATTCAAGCCTAAATGGAGTTATTAATGCTCCAAACAGTCGATCTACTGAAAAAAAAAGATAAAACATGACTGAAACGTGGTATCAATAAAACAAAACTGCTTTTGTTTAGGAAGTGGCAAACTACATTTACTAATATATTTCTCAATACAATTTAAGACGAATCTATTAAATCATGTTTCTCGGTTTTTTTCCATAACGCTTTTCTAGATCTAGTTTTTTCTTGTCTTGCAAATCAGTAATGAACATTAGATTTCCATTCTATAAATGTTACTATAATACTTTACATAAAAATATATGCTATCCATTTAAATTATCACAAAATGGAAGTTTTTCTTTGAAAAATTACTTCGATGCAATCGCATATGCTACACGTGAAATATCACTTTATCCGTAGATCAAGAATTTCAATTAAATCCACACCAGTGTTTATTTCACAACATCCAAATAACCATAGGGTCCCTGATTTACCTCTTTGTTACACTACATTTGCTACAGCACAACATGCAACTATTAAAATTACAACATCCATACACACACACACTGATGTTATTAGATTCATACATCCATGAATTTCAAGACATACACACCCATAAATGTCACAGCATCTTTACGGACAAGAACTTTACTACAGCCATAAGCTCATTATTTTCATGGCATCCCCAAATTATAGTACATCCATTAGTTTCATAACAACCGTACACCCGACCGGTTCCCGAGGCCTGTCGGCATTTTAAAAAAACACTTTACAAAGGGGCAAATTAGTTACAAGACCACTTGATATTGCCAACAACCGCTCACCGATATTAGGAAGAGTGAATGAACACGAAGGTACAATCTATTATTTAAGAACTAAATAGGACCACTTTCCAAGGTCAACATCCCTCCTGCGAGGAGGATATAAATAAGAGCATAATACTTATTTAAGTTCATCTTATCTCAACGATCACATTTTGTAAAGTACGTGATATGTATTTAGGTAGGCTTTAACTTTCCTTAGGAAATATTTAGTGCTGCTTATTTTTTACAACAACAACAACAACAACAACAATAATAATAATAATAATAATAATAATAATAATAATAATAATAATAATAATAATAATAATAATAGCTAATATAAACATTCGTATAATAAAGATAAATAAATCCAACCATAAGTCATGCCAGATAGCATACAATTAATCATTCAGATTTATCCATAATTGTAATTTATTTCATTCATTGTTGCATTCAGTGCTACATTACAACTCCTGTTTAGACAAGAGATTCTCTAACCAAGTATCGCTATCGGCCAAAGACTATTCGTAAGCAGGTAAGAAATCATTTCTGCACGGTTCTGTGTCAAGTCTTGCTAGATATCATCTGACCGCCTACGAGGAAAGGTCGGAGCTTCCAACAAGTTTCTCTCTCTCTCTCCCTCTCTCTCTATTAGGACTATTCTTTGCGTTAGTTATTTCTCATTTTGTACATCTTACATAATCCAGATCAACGAATGAGAGCAAGCTACTTATCTGTAGGAATAAATTCTTTTCTTAATAAATAAAAAAAATAAATAAAATACACAGCCACTTAAATACTTTTTAGGCAAACGCAAACCTGGTCGTTCATTTTCTGTCTCTAAATTCTTTAATTCGTCCTAAAAATTATACACCACTAACTATGCAAGTGTTTATTAACCTTGGCCGTTGCTGACTAAAAACTAGAAAAAACCAAAATGTGCTACTATTCTCAATATGGAACCGAAAAAATATAGCCTACACTGCAGATGCTTCCCACTGGAGATGAAGATTTACGTAAAATGTTGGAAACACGGGACTGTATTTTATGCAGGTCAATGAACCATTTTTTATATGAAAAAACTCTTGAATTAACATGAGGCTATATAACCCCTGACAAACACATATTGCGTATGTATAATGTGGTTTATGAATTAATATTACAGGTAAGTACATAAAGCGTTCATCATTTCATGTTACCCGAATCCCTTCATTTGTTATTTAGTCAAGAGAAAATTGGCTACTAAAGAACATTTGACGCTGAAACGGCGCTTTCAAAAACCCAGATGTGAGGACCAATGATTTGGGGCATCATATAACTATTGGTACCACACCAATTATCCGACGTCTGCACAGTCTACAGATTCCTTTAACAACTCTCCCCCTGTTCAAAGTGTTCTTGATTCTTATCACGCATATTCTAACGCCCTTTTTCTTTCGTTTTCATCGGGCTTCGTTAACACTAGGCAGTAGTTGGATGCATATGCCACTGCTTCCCGAATTAATGTTGACAGAAAGTCTGCTCCAGAGCGATGATGCAAGAACCACAAACTGCAACCACTTATAACTTGGAGAGAAGCTGACATTTCTAATTAATCTGGGAATATATATACCGTACTTTCCCCTAGGGGACCCCACACAAGGATCAGTTAAGTCAGCTGTTTTGGTAACTACACTCAAAACACTGTCGAGCATAGAAAAAAAAATTAATATAACCTCCAAGAATCAAGAACCCTTCAGATTAAAGATGACATCAAGGTTGCCCTTATATCCGAGTCATTTCAACGTAAATAATCAGATCTCTGTAGTACCCTCAATTTCGTAACATTATGTGAAGTCTTGACACACCCTACGACCCGTCCATGGCTGGGCTGGGAAATATATGGCTAATTTTATGATATTTGGAATTCGTTATGGGGACGGCGGTGCAATGCGCTCGTTGCGTCGCTTATTTCCAGGAACGTTAAAAAGGGTCCTTTGAATCCTGCCAATGGCTATTAAACGTCTACTAAGAGAGGAATAGATTTCGACCCATGCACGCATACTGTAATTATTTTAGGCAACGTGCTGATTTCTGTTTAAAGTGTTGCCATACAGTTTGTTCATTACTTCGCCCATTATTCGCACTCTAAATGCATGAGGCCGAAATATCTTATTCAACGTTGGTGTGATGCCAGTATATAATTAAAATTATATTGTACCCAATCTAAGCTTTCGTATCTTGGCTCGATTAATTCAACAACACAATGCACTTAAAAAAGCAAAATAAAAGCACTGACTAAATCTATTTGTTAACATAATAAAAATAAATATCTTATAATTAATTAGTAAATTTGAAATACTTTTTTTCGGATTACAGACACACGTTAGATATTTGTTTATTTTAGAGGAACGTTAACGTGCCTTTTAATTCCACCCCTTTTTGAATTCACGCACGTACGACTGCATTTGTAGATCTCACAAATCAAAGGTCTTGCCAAACTGACATTTCGCTACATCAGACATGTAATCATTCCCATTACAGCTGCCTGGAAACTATCTCGAAACGCATGATCCCCTTTGAAGAGTGACTTATAACAAGATAGTCGAGGAAATACAGCACTGCAGTGGAGAAAATAGATTCCGTTTGATGTGACGATATAAAATGCAACGCAGACTGGAAATAGTGATAAAAGACTGGAGTTTTTGTGGCGCAAGTTGCAATAAAAACAAATCAGTTCCTCTGAACAGCTATTCTGGAACTCATCTCAACGCTTCAGGATCGTATACGGGAGAGAGAGAGAGAGAGAGAGAGAGAGAGAGAGAGAGAGAGAGAGAGAGAGAGAGAGAGGAGAGAGAGAGAGAGAGAGAGAGAGAGAGAGAGAGAGAGAGAGAGAGAATTTTTCTTTACGGCACATGAGATAAAAAGCGAGATGCTGGAGAAACGTGGCAATAGAGTGATTAACTGGCTGACTGAGGTTTATAAGCTATCCTTGGATGAGAGAAAGCTTTGAAAGCTTTCTCTCATCCAGCTCATCCAGAGGACTAATTGGTTCAATATACAAAATTCAAGGTGAGAGAGGTGACAAAAGGATGGAGGGTAAAGGTATCAAAGGAATGAGTAACAGGAATAACTGATTCAATATACCAAATAAAAAATGTGAAAGGTGAACGTACAATTTGGGAAAGGTTTCAAATTACGAGTAAGAGGAGTAATTGGCTCAACATACCAAGGTAAAGGTGAGAGAGAGGACTGTCAGAATTACAGGGGCATAAGTTATTTAGTATACCAGTTAAGGTGTATGTTTGCACTGTAACAGAAACAATAGTGAGGATTTAGACGAGGAAGAGGGTGTCCGGATCAGTTGCTAGTTAGGAAGTAATTAAGTGAAAGATTTTCAAGACGAGTGAAAAAGCTGGCCGTATGTAGAGTAAATGGGCCTAGCAAAAGATTATGATAAAACTGATAAAAGGAAAAAGTGGACTACGATGAGAATGTACGGAGTAAGGAGGAAGTAGTTGTGAGAGATTAAACAGTATTTTGCGGAAGCAAGCGTTTGATAAAATATGTTTATATACAGAGAGCGATTGGTCTGGAGTATAAGTGGCTCGAGATACTGGTGTAGAACGTCTCTATGGCATCTGATACCTGAAGGGACAGTAGTTGCACGGTTGTGGCATAAAGAAATATGGGTCGTGAATGGAGCCTGGGAAGAGTGACGTCTGCAGATGATATAAGCCTGGTTGTTGATGGTG
>NC_061106.1:36770093-36865093 GCF_015104395.2 Macrobrachium nipponense
CGCAATAAAAAATTCGAGACAGCCTTAAAAAGGAAGGAACAGCGACCGGCCGTAAATTTTATAACCATTTATCTGAGGTTTCATTATGGCCGTACAAATAAGATCGCCATTAAGCCATGAGTTAGATTTCCATTATCTCCGAGCGGCGCCACTTGGGTGAAACCGCCGGACCGGTATATATGGCAGTTCCCTCTCGTCTCCTCCTCATCCAGCCGTGTAATTCAGAATCGCCCTCTGGGTTTCACAGCAATACTTGTCACCCACGATTAGGAGGCCAAACCCACCGTGAAAGAAACGTGCAGCAGGTAGACCTCTTCCCCTAACACGCTGCATAAGATTGCCCAACTGGTGTTCTTCGAGACACAGATGCACACAATGAGAGAGAAAGAGAGTGAGAGAGGGAGGGGGAGGAGGGAGAGAGACGCAAAGAAATGAGCAGCGATGCTTTTTACTTTTATCTTCGTTTTAGAGCGACTCCCATTGATAGCCTCAAGTAGAGGTCGAATTACCGTGGTAAGGCTCCAAAGTGCTTCGTAATATTCCACGGTTCCTTAGTCTCCAGGGCGGAGGGGGAGGAATTCAGGAACTTAACTTAGTGCTTATAATAATAATAATAATAATAATAATAATAATATAATAATAATTTGATTTGCTTCAGGGGGCTACATCGTGCTAACAGAGATTGAATCATTTGAAATACACATATATATACATATGTATGAAACATAAAAATAAATAGATAAATATAAACGTACACTCATAAGAACAAGAAGCAATACACAATTTGTCGACAATGAAATGGTACCGTGTTCTGTAAAATGTCGATCTTCAATTTAAGCCACGAGTATCTTTTTCTGGGGAGCATTTCGGTACTCGCTTCACGCCTGAAATGTGAAGAAGAAGAAGAAGAAGAAGAAGAAGAAGAAGAATAAGCAGGTAAACAGGGAAGTGGAGTGACGGTATGTACTGGATTATGATTAAGGGCAGATTCACGTAAAGGCGCGTGCGTTGTTATTCAGGGAATAAAGATTACTTACGCAGCTAGACCTGGTTAAATCTTCGTCGAGATCTGTACCGCCGTAAAACCAAGTTATATACTTATTTTCAAATGACACCCGGGTTGTCCCCAACTGGGAGCATAATCAGAGACAATTCAATATCAAGAATAACTATGAGGATGATGAAATTTTCGTTATTATCATTATAATATTGATCTCGGATATTATAATGCTACATATTACATACACAATCATCACTTGCATGTTATCACAGAGCTCAGGGTAAAAGTCAATAAAATCGGTGAAACGCATAATATTAATTCAAATTCGAATCAAAGAATAAAAGCAAGGATTTCCCGTAAGAATTAGAAAACTTAAAGTTTCTTTTCAACCTAATATGCATAAAATTGACTGACTGAACCAAAGCTTATTCCCCCTAGTCATAAAAACCCAAAATGGTGGTGTGAAATCTATCTCGTGTCCTTATAAGGCAAGTCGTTCAGGGTAATTATCGGGAACTTCAAAGCGAAGCATGCAGAATCTAACCTTGGTTGTGATAAAAAGTCAGCAATATCATGCCTTGAAAATAAATGTGATTCTCGCTTTGATGTTTATTCTGGTTATCTTATAATTACATGTGTTCAAACAGCCACGTCTCATTATATATTAGTTGCGGTTAAGTAATTCTTGTTTTAATGTTCACTCCGTTGCATCATTTATTTATATAAAAAATGCATCTCAGCATTTTGCTTTGTTAAAGGTTATCGTTAAGTGCTATCTTGTGCAAGCGACCTTATGGTTATTGTTATTACTATCTATTTTCAGGCGATACTCATCCGCATGTTGTCTACAGACGTCAAATATGTACAGTTCACACGTCTGTGAATTTATCGCAGCAAAACATACACAATTAATTGCTCGCATGACATCAATAAATGAAATTCGTATTACCAAGCATCATTATTCCCAAGGAAAGATTCTGTCGATTAAAATAAAAGTGACATAGTAACGACTGCAAGACAGCGCATCATTCTTATCGACGATCTTGCAATAAAAACTAACTGCAGCGGCGCATCCAAGCCTCGACATCTATAAATCCGCCAGTACTACTAAAGCACCTCTGCTACTGGACCCATTTACTTCTACTTAGCAACAATCTAAGTATAGCCACCAAGGAGACACGGGATGCTTCCTCTCATGCCTAGCCATTCCTTGCCTAGGCAGAATAAACAGCTCCTCTGCTCTGCTAAGAGCAAGGACCTCAAAAGGGCTGCCTTGGTTCGCCTCCTTGACACCCCTCCCGTCCCACCCAAAACTCTGCGTCACGTGGGCGTTGCTACCCAAGTCACCGCTGTGACTTTAATCCGGCCAAAAAAATGACGGAAGTTGACCAAGCGATCTTTCCCAAAAATATGATTTCTTTTTTCTCCACATACGGCGACCCAATCAAAGTGTCTCTCACTCAGCCAGTCGCGCGGAACGCAGCACGATAAGGTAACTTACAAATACTGGCTTGGGCCCACAAACGAACACGATATGGCTGTTATCAGAACTTTATATTCATTTCTGCGAAAAATTAACCCCATCCCGTTTTTTTCATATAATTAATCAAACAGCACAAAACAGTATACATAATGCCCTTGTGATAAAAAAAAAATTAAGTTTTTGCTTTTTAACATAAACAGTGACCCAATGGCACCTAAGCGTCTTTGTTGTGAATCATGTTGCATCCACTTAATGCAACAAAGACGCTTAGTTGCAACAAAACTGTTTGTCTCCCCTTGTATAGCTATTTCATAATTTCCTGGTAAAATGTGACCTAGTATATATATATATATAATATATATATATATATATATACATGTATATACATATATATATTACAGAGCTACAAAGCTACAAATGTCCTTTAATATCTAATTCGCTCTACCTCGGAATTAATATATTTTCATAAATGTTTTAACCGAGGGGGAATTTTTTAGTCGATAAGAGATTTGTCGACAGGATTTGTAGGTGTCGATGGTTTCGCGCCCAAGTGAGCCGACAAATCTCATAAAACATTTATGAAAATATATTAATTCCGAGGTAGAGCGAATTAGATATTAAAGGACATTTGTAGCTCGATGTATGTATATGAATCACGGTAATGTGATATGACTTTTATATATATATATATATATATATATATATATATATATATATATATATATATCGAGGTAGTACAGTGATAAGCCAGGGACAGAGAAGGTCAAGTGCGCGCACACACCTACACACAAGTGCTCGAAATTTACTTTTGTCCGCAAAAATGGTTTTCATTCCATCTTTAAAGAGAAACCTCTTTAATGGAAAGGCTTGATAATCCAAGAGGGGAGTCTGAAGTTGCAACAAAACGGTATCCGGAGTAGGTCAAAGTTGATATCCTTTCCAGCAAGACTTGGAAATTCAGAATTTTTTTTTTCTCTCTCTCTCTCTCACTTTTATTTTCCAATCTGCAATTGGCAATTAAACACACATACACTCCTTTTGGAATGAAATTACTGATCCTCTGCCCATCTCTTTCCTAACTGCGACCCACCAAAGTCGACTTATCAGCACTACGTAATTCACGACTTATGCAACACTGGAACAAAGGATTTTTCAAAGAACAGAGTTTTATAAACTGCATGGGAACGACCTTGTATATTTTTCTCTGCCACAGTTAAGCATAAGTGACACGGCAGGCAAACAAATGACACGATGAAATGAATATAATCTGCTGAGCGTGCTTGATGGTAAGAACAGCAGATTAATACGATCTTGCCTCATATAAAAGTTACATTCTTGGGGATATGTCAGGCTTTAAAGACTGCGCTTCAAAGACCAGGTTTAAAATAAATAGCTCTCCAAAATCACTAATCAAAACAATAGTGAAAAATTAAAGTCAATGACCCAAGCGGTTTATTACAATGAGATTAATCAACAACGCCGGGTAAAGGAACATCTTCCAGGGTTGGAGTGATTACACTTGAAGATATAAATTACAATTACTTTCAAAAAATTTAAATTACAATTATCATTACATTTGGAAATACCAATTATAATTACAGTTACTTAACAATTAGTGACAATTACCAGGGATTTGGGTGAGAGAATAAACGCTAATTTGGCACAGGAAACAGTATTGACGCGAGCAAATCGAGCTAACGGTTTCATAATTTATTTCCAGAAGTGTAAGTGACAGAAGAGCAGACGTCATATTAATACAGTATTTAATGGCATTAGCAAATTTAATTCTTGAAAGGAACCCATCACTCACAATGGAAACCGACCCATACCACTTCAAATTTTATTACAATTAAATTACAAATTACATCATCCTTGTAATTAACTAAATCAAATTACTTACTAAAATTTCATTTTCAATTACAATTGCACGAAATTCTGCAATTAATTACATTTCAATTAAATTAAAATTACAATTTCTCCAACCCTGGTATCTTAAAAAAAAAAAAAAAAAAAAAAAAAAAAATTATGGTACTAGTCTCTCCCTCGGCGTACCTTTCAAGAGAGCGTAAAAGGGCGCGCACTGGGAGTGAGATCAGCCACAATACAAAATTAATCTTTCACAGGCCTCAATTTATGTAGATTTAAAGATCTTATTTAACTAGATCCCCCTGAATATGTATGTACACTTCTTAAGATTAAATACTTTTTCCTCTGCCGGTCCTCCGTGTCTCTCTCTCCCCCTAGATTTCACAAATCAAGTAAAAAAGATTTACACTACTGATCAACACCTACGTCGGCATCTTCCCACAACCAAGGTCAAGACTGACTATAATCCACTGACCACCACGTAACAGCTATCATAGGTCTACAGAATTGCATGATGTGATCATTCCTTCCTTCCCTGTCCTGTATCTAACCCTAGACCACCCGCTAGCGTGCCCAGTGCGGTTCACAGAGAACGAGAAATGATTAACAGTGTCCTCTTTAACAATAAAATTCTAGGAATCTATTTTGGATGTTAGTTTTATTACAACAATTAATCAGTGCTCCCCGTAACTCGTGTAGTTTAAAATAATTTCCTGATATAAAAAGTTAGCGTTGTTGACAAACAAACAAGTCAAATCATTAAAGCATATAATTACATGCCGGAATTTTTCATCTTTAGAGATGCACTTTTTTTTTAGTTTGTCTAAACAGACAATACTATGTATAGCTGTTCAAAGGCAGGGGCATATATAAATAATATATATATTTTATGTATGTATATAGACAAACAATATATATATATATATATATATATATATATATATATATATATATATATATATATATATATATATAATGGAAACTACTATTTTGGATAAATATGATTGTGAGAAGCGACTATCCACTCGCGAAACTGTTTTAAGTAAATAAAAAAAATCCTCGCTGGCATTTTCCCCCAATATATTCCAGGAAAACTAGCAGACTAGAATAGTCTTCTTGGCAAACAAATTGGTACCCGCCATCTAAGGCCGCCACCGCCTCCCAACCGCCTGCCTCCTTCAAAATTTCCTACTGCATAAAATACGATTTTTGCTGCACCATTTGTTGAAAATTCAATTAAGAAAATTATCCTTATTTTAAAGAACAGACAAAACAAAACAGCCGATCTATTCATCAACCATACGGCTGACAACTGTTTCACACATTCCAGAAATCACAGTTAATCCCTACATTCACCTCTTAAACGTATTTATGATGCATTCACCTGGCTAACCGCACGATTGCTCTGCATGTAAAATACACGAGTGTCGAGAGTTCATCATAAACTGGCATCAACAAGACCCATATTGCCTGTTAAGTGCCGTATAGGCCTAGGCAGTAGTGAATTGTATGTATATAGGCCTAGGCAGTAGTGAATTGTATCTAAGACTTTTCAAATGTGTAACGCATACTAAATCAAGAAAGAAAAACTCATAAAATATTGAACACTTTCGTTTACCACTTCCATTACCATGTTATCTTTGGTAATCAAAGGCCTAATTACAATCTCAAGGAAAGGCACCAACCAAAGCACGCGGGGGAAGCGTTTGAAACAATAAGGCCAAACTTTCGTCCAACAAAGGACACATGTCGGTACGACAAAATGGACATCATGCAGTCAATGGAAGTCCAAAAGAAAGACCGCCGTTTGGAGAGAGAAATCGGACAGGCGATTCATCAACTGATTTCTCTCGCCCTCACGTCTATTACAATTAAACTCCCTTACACCACTATTCCCAGTGGGGAGATCTAAAAGCTAACAATGGTTAGAAACTCCAGGACTTGGAAGTTACACTTTTTTTATCCTTCCTACATTTGCCATAATTCCTTTTCCTTTACGGCAAGGACGCGCGATTCAAGTATTTTAAAGAATCTCTTTCAAAAGTTTTTCGAAATGGGAAACCTACATGTCTGCTTATACCGTTACAGTGAATTTTGTTCAAAGCGTTTTTAAAATAGATACATTCCTATTTATGCCATTTATAACGAATTTTGCTTAAAAAGTTTTAACGTTATCATATAGACCGACAGCCTATCCTACAATTGTATCACCCCTCTTCCATGAACAACAAAACTTTTGGTCATGACTACATAAAACAATTACAAATAACTACTCACCACGGATTTTATCTCGCAGCGGAGAGTAAACGCAAAATAATCATCTCGGATATAGGCAACTTCAATGCACCTGTAACAGGCGAAACCACGTTCACAACGCAAGGAGGGATCCAAGAGTTCGTTGCCACACATCCACGCGTTACGACTGATAAACTAACACTGATTATGAAGGGTCCGTTCGAGCGCTCTGTATCCTCCTCACTCTGTGAGCTGAGCGACTGACTTCGCTGAGAGAAAGAGGCAGCCAGAGCCAGGCAGGATGCACGAGGAGCGTTTGTTTAGTGAGATGGTGCTCTCTCTCTCTCTCTCTCTCTCTCTCTCTCTCTCTCTCTCTGTGTGTGTGTGTTTGTGTTAACGTTCTGTCAAGTGGTATTCTTTTATAGCTTGCCATTTGTTCCGATCCATGGCTGTTTTTATCCCCTTCTACCGCAAGAAAATGTATGTCAGTGAGAATCTTACATGCAATATTGTCAGTTTAAACGACCGTTTATGCCTTTTTGTGGTATATCTATTTTCATGTGTACTATTGCAAAGACACTCGAGGAAACCACAACTTTTTTTCCCGATACATTGGTGAAATAATCACTGACTGCACCTGCCATGAAATGTTTTCTTTTGGTAGTACTAGTAGCATTACTAATGTACATTTTGTCATATTGTTGCTGTGGTTTTATATGCTGACACATGCTGCAATGGCACTGGTTTTCTTATAGTCAGTATAAAAAATCCAAATATATATAATTTAGGATGCAGTTTTCCTAATAATGGGTCTTAAGGGGATTCACACGGTCAAACGGTTTGTGCAACCCGGTTTGCCAACACGTGTTTGAAGTGAAATTTGACTGAGTACACGGGGCATTTGGTTGGCCAATGCCTTGACAAACGGTTTGAAGGAAGTCCAGTTCGATCTGACTTGGGGGGCGGGACTTTAAGTTATCCTCTTGCAAACGATCGTCAAACTTCAAAGTCAAAATCAAACCTCAGAAGCTATTTTCAGATTTTACAAGAGAAATTTGCTCTCTCTATAGCAGCCAATCTTTTGTCCGCCGCTAAACCAATATATAGCGATACTGTATCTGTATCTTGGTTCAGAGGCACTGAAGTTGGACGTAAATTTAGTTTGACCGTGAGAAACCTCTTCAAACCTATTGACAAACGACTTGGTCAAACCGAATTGGACAAACCGTTTGACCGTGTGAAACCCCCTTTATTCTAAAGCTATTTTTTTGGTTTTCCGTCTTTAGAATTATTATCATCAATCCAGACAACAATGGAATGAATGAAATTGACATAAATCAACCGCCCCCCCCCCCTCCCTCTCTCTGCTTTAAATAACGCACGACTAGCTCCGTTTCGGACTGTTGATTCTGCAATTTTTTTGCTTTACTCTGCTCCTCTAACTGGAAAAGATACGGTCCCTGGTTTTGCATCTGGATGTTCTAGGGATTTTCTGCTAAGCATTTACCAGCTGAACTCGCATAGAACATTACAGAAGCCATATTTATTTATATCTGGAATGATTTTAGTTCTTCCAACGGACTAAAATGGTTTGACTGATTTTCTTCACAATTTTTCTTATACAGTTTACTTATTGCTTCTGCTTCTTTTTCTACTGGATCCCTTTTGGCCTGCAGCGTGGCTGATAATAAATAGCTAAAGTTGTTTAAATAAATCATAGGCTGGGATTATATAAAATCAAAGCAAGACTTATATGTACAGAACTCGAATTACAACTAGACTGTACAGAAAGTTGGGCCCTTAGACCTTTGCTTTTAGACCGACGTCAGTATTAGACCCAGACCGTCTCACTGAGGAGGAAAGCCGTCTTAAGTGAGAGGAAGGAATTCATGCAACCAATGCTCATGAGTGGAAAAAGCGAAACGGAAGAAACTAGAGCTAATTTTAAGAAGAATATCTAGCTCGTTTCGCGTTCATATCTCAAACGATGAGCAGGTGTTCACTCGAAATGTAATGAGAAGATCCTCCTCTTCCCATACAGCAGGAATGTCCGGTCACCTTGCGTTGCGGGGATGGTTCCACGCACAACGAGAAACCAAAGGCTCCTGTCAAAAATTATCTGTCATTTCACGGTTATTTCCTGTTTAACAATGGGGAAATGACTGGTGTATGGTTTTTGACCATGTTTGTTTGTAAGGATTCTACGCTGTAAACATACAAAAATATAACACAGTAATTTGGTGAAAGGTTTTTTAATGTAAAGTATATGCAAATATTTTCATTTAGAATTTTAAGTGGAATAATGATTATCAATTATATATATATATATATATATATATATATATATATATATATATATATAATATTGTGTAAGTTTGGATCATAACTGAACGTAAGTACGACTATTGAAGAAAACGGAGTATATAATAATAATAGTTTGGTGAAGATGGGTTGCCTTAAAACGCAGATGCAACAGTGATGCAATTTTTCTGCTTAGACTGTTACGCTGAATCATTGTTTCCTTAGGACGAGGGAATCTTGCAAAAGTTGTTTGTGCCATCAGTGCAAACAAAGCTAAGTGGTCTTGCTTAGATAATCTGAGATAATGTCTCTCCGAGGTTGGAAAAAAGATTATAATGAAGTCAATATGAAATACATTTAGTTTTCTGCAGAATAGCGGGACCATTCTCTGTAAAAAAAAAAAAAAAAAAAAAAAAAGTAAATAAATAAATAAAACAGTATTGAGCATCTGCTGACCCAAGCTTTGAATCATGTGCCTGATGGGTAGACGACTGGGGTTATGGCAACCAGTGTTTCTAAAGATCATAGGTCTAGTAACCTATTCTTTAGAAGTAAACTGAGTGTTGGAAGCTGTCAAGAGCCGGGAACAACCAGCTGGGTCAGCTTTCCATTCCAATAGAGTATACTGAGTTATCAGTAAATGCATTTATTTTCGTAAGGCCGTTGTATTCATTCAAGAAAGCGGTTTGAATGATACGTTTGTCATATGATTGTTCTGAGTACGCTGGAGCACGGCAATGCCAAGCTCTCTCTCTGTCAGTTTGTTTCTCATAGTTAAAATAATCAGCTTAGTTTAACCGTGCATGAAAATTCTCTCTGTCAGTTTGTTTCTCATAGTTAAAATAAACAGCTTAGTTTAACCGTGCATGAAAATGTTCTAACTTGCGTATTTATTTATCTTTGTCACCCAGGACATATTTAGTTGTTGAGGACATGGAATTGGTCGATTTTCCTGTTAAATACACGAAAGGAAATTTTATTTCCAAAGTAACACATCCCAGATGCTAATTTGGATTACGGAATGAATTAGTGAAATGCGAAATGTGTCGAATAATATCTCAAAGTTATTTCCTTTTAATGTTACTTCCCATAATACGTCTGTTGAATAACCCAAAATACCCTCTTGGCTAACGAGAATTCTACGAGAGGCAGAAATAAATTCGGTTGAGGGTTCTACGTAAAGAAAGGAAATCGAGAAATTAAATCCATCTACATCTAAATCTATATAAAGGTAGAGTTCAGTTATTAGACGCGTGCGCACTGAATTATAACCTAAGTAATAGAGTCGTGATCTTCGGTCAAAGAGTTGTTACAGTAATTCCAGATTTATTTTTACACAAGGCAGATAGAGCATGGCTGCGGAACCGTTCGCATTCAGCTTGCGTTACCGAATAAGAAACTAGAAAATACCGGTGGAGGTAAAATCAGAAGGTCACGAACGTCCGCTAGTTATTTTGCAATGTGCAAGGTCAGAACGCACTTTGTCATGCTAGGTCTGTCCGTGCTTGTCAGGGACACTAAGAGTCTGCAAGTCGATAAATCCAGCTTCTTGTCACTGAAGCAGCGCCACGAGATTTGACGTTTTCTTCGCCAGAGGATCATCGTGCAATGCTGTGACCTTCCTTCTACCTTGTAGAATCGTTGACACTACCATGCCACACGTCATCTATACTTAAACACAGTAAGTCCATTTGAAGTAATTATCATTTTGACGGTTTGAGTGTTCGTTTCTGTTTTGTTTATATGGTGTTTTTACGTTGCATGGACCCAGTGGTTATTCAGCAACGGGACCAACGGCCTTACGTGACATCCGAACCACGTTGGGAATGAACTTCTATCACCAGAAATGCACATCTCTTAACACCTCAATGGAATACCCGGAAATCTAACTCGCGGCCTCCGAGGTGGCAGGTTAAGACCATACCGATCATGCCATTGAGGCGCCTGCTTCTCTTTTGGTTAGATTTTCAAAGATTTTGCAATTTGTTTTTTTTTATATAACCTTGAAAGGAAATAGGATTTTCGAGCATTTGTTTCACAGTGAAACCGCAACGCCCGAGTTAAATGGATCGTGAATTGCAACAGGATTTTCTTTTTGGCCCATGCAATCGTGAATGATTGATCCAGGGGCTCAGTTTTATTAAAGGGAAACATTTCCATTTCTTCCCATTCTTTTTCGCTCAGTTCACGCTGAAAAAATATCAGGTTTATGACTTTATTGTAATCACTTTTAACGGTACAATCTTAATCTTGTATTACTGAAAGTGAGTGTGAGAACTCTCAAGGAAGTTGTTAAGATGTTCAGTGCACTTCAGCTAAGGGATACAAAAATAGAATTATTATCATAATTTTCTTTTTTTGCGTGTAAATTCATCCATTTTTATTGTTGGTTTTATGCTGTTGTTCTGTTGCTTCTGTTATTCTTCTTTTATTCAAAGTTCATTTCGTAAAAGAATTATTTTTAAGTTTCGTTTTTTTAATTTGTAGTGAAAGGACACATTGATCCCAAAGCACATAGAAGTAAGTGTTAAGTGTTTTTTTTCCAAGGTTTAGTGCTCAGTTTGAAGGTTATTTCTCGGCAACAACGACAAAAGAATTCACACGCATTGCAAAAATAGCAACATCAGTACTGTTACAACTACTGCTACCACTATCCTACTCTTATTCCTACTACTGCTGCTACTACTCATTCCTACTACTACTACTATTCCTGCTCTTATTCCTACTATTACTAATACTCTTATTCCTACTAATACTGCTACTAATTCCTACTACTACTACTATTCCTGCTCTTATTCCTACTATTACTGATACTCTTATTCCTACTACTACTGCTACTACTCATTACTACTACTACTGCTACTACTCTTATTCCTACTATTACTACTGCTCTTATTATTCTTATTGTTACTATTACTAATACTCTTATTCCTACTACTACTACTGCTCTTATTCCTACTATTACTAGTTCTCTTATTCCTACTACTATTACTATTCTTATTGCTACTATTACCAATACTCTTATTCCTACTACTACTATTCCTACTCCTAATAATAATTTTACCGATGGATGGTGGGAAGGAAACACCAGGAATCTTTGAGAGTTTATTATTAAACCGATGGAATGTCAGAGACAGCGATGAAGACTATGGAAATACGGACACATTTTGTTTCTTCTCCAAAATATCGTAAGATAAAGCATGGAAATCACGTCTACAATTTTGGATCTCTTTTTCGAGAAGGGCATTTTGCCTTGGAGAGAAACACGAGGTCGTATCTGGAGCTATTTCAGCATTTTTATGTACTTGATATTTTTTTTTTCTTTATGAAGGAGTTGTTGACATCTGTGTGTGTAACCACCTCTCTCTCTCTCTCTCTCTCGCATGAAGGAAAAATATTGGAATAAAAATCGTCCAAATAGTGAAGGACATCAAGCCTTGAAGATATCTAATTTGTTCGAATCGCGAACTTTCATGAGACTGAAAATGTAGAAATAAAACAAGAGCTTTTCAAAACGACTTTGTAAATTAGTTTCCAAATTGTTCATCACAAATATTAAAAAGAAAATGGCTGCATAGTATATGAAAAGAAAATCTAGAAAAAAAGTAACGAAAAATTCAATAAAGGCCAAAGTATTAGTCAAATTGATCAGCACCGGTGCACTAATGCAAGGCTAGTCTCATTCACTCTCATAGTACTATGGTACCGTAGAACATACATTACAAGGTTATGAAGCTTTGCAGAGACAAATACTAAAAATAAAATAAGATTTTACAATTGCTACAGTTATTCTGTCAACCACCAGCAGTTTTCAGTTTCTCTGGCCACAGGTGTTATATGACGCACTCCTTGTCACTGAATGAAAAATTTCCTCGTCATTATTGTCAATGAAAAACGACCTCCTATTGTCCCCACGAACAAAATCCCCTTCCAGGAAAAAATCTTCAAAAAGTGCCTATCACATCAGAAATTACAAACACCTCTCTTAGTTGTCTATAACATCCGCATAGTCTATGACATCACCACACAATATTCACATATGCTCTTGGAAATCATGATAACTTTTTTTTTTATTATTTTTGTCACTTATCGTTTTTATCACATATTTACTAACAGAAGTCTCCCCCATCTGGAGGCCGGCCTACGAAAGGACCAACAGCTTTTTGGATAATAATTGTTAAGAGATTGTACTATATATCAATAAGAGAGACCTTTCTGATGTCTAAAGTAACGTCCACCAGAGTTTGACTCGCTGGAAAAAAAATAAATAAAAAACACTCGTGCGCACACTCAGTCTATATATCTTTTTTTTTTTTCTATTTCACATTTTGAAGAAATTTGATTGTAACTGAAAGCACTCGCTAAGTTTTGATTGGTCTAATAGGAGAAAGAACTTCTAGGCGATGAAAAGGCTAACTAGGACACACGCAATCCGGGACTGCACGCATTCCACTCGTTTTGTTAATTTATCGCTTATTATCGTAAATGTAACTTATGAAAGTAAATCATACAGAAGAACTGAATCATATTTCCGTTACCAAAATGCAACGATAAAAAGGTAAGGGGGAAATAAGGGCAAAACTATCCCGCACACGTTTATTGGCTAATTTTTCCTGGTTGTTTGTTGTTGTTCAAAGCTTGATCCCAAAAGGACCGAAAGGCTACTAAATGTTTCTTCCTGTAACCAAGGTAATAAAGTATAACTTAACAAAAATACAGTACAATCTGTGGATTGCAGAGGATTGCGGTGTCCCTTTTGATGACATTAACACTAACAGCAGTAACCTCCTTTTTCGGACATCTTAAAGTCGCCATGAAGTTAATGTTATATACACAACACCAGGAAACACTGAATACGGACTGCCAAACAACTTGCTGAGCCGACAGATGGCAGCACAGCAGCTACTCCCCCTAGCCAACCAGCCGGAAGTAGAACAAAAGCTGATCCAAGCACGACAGAGCAGTGCATCTTTGTCCGGTTTTCCTATATATTTTTTTTCTTGATGACAAGAGATCTGCTGATTCTGTGATACAAATTCATTTCAGTTGGCACACTCCGTCGGTATATCGAGTGACATTCTTGAAGGTGCTTCAAGTCAGGCTTAGCTCCTTCCACTTGGCTGTTATCGAGAATGTGGTCAGCATCATTGACCACTGACTGCTGAGTTCCTCTAAACTCTAAAGGACAGCTTTACGTGTGTATAAAAATAATTTTTCACTGTAACTTTCTAATTCATTTTCTGATTTATATTTCTTAATGGTTTTATAACATTAAAATGCTTTACAAACTTCAATAGAGCATACCAAGATTTTTTCTGTTTTTTTACACGCCAAAGAATCAACGTAGCATAAGCATTAGATTACGAATTTTCAGATAGCACAATTCCTTATTTCTTTCGCTCTCTCTCTCTCCCGACTGACTGACATTGGAAAAAATACTCTCTATTCCAGTTTCTGAGTCATTGGTTTCTCTGTACTCATGAACCTTAACGTTTTCCAAGCGTTATTCACATCCGTATCAAAGGACTTGACTACAAGCTTTTGAATTTCTATTTTGATGGACCTCATTTTACAATCTCTCAATATTAGGAATTGAGGCTTCCATTCTCTAACCTAAAGTCAAGCATCTATCAAAACTTATGCGATACTAAGCTTTTAACACTTTTAAAAGACGAAATAGTAAATTTCCTCAACCATATTTTACCAAACTCAGAGAATGGTACAAATAACACATGCGATTGTTTTGGTGATATTTTCGTAACGGTGTCCATGTGTACAAGTATATTGTATGAGAAAAAATGTCGCTACTTTTCATGTGAGGTGCACGTAATCAGCATATTTCAAAGCTAAGCAAATGCCGTTCAAATATATCCCAGGAGTTATATACATCAGATAAAAGGAAGCTAGGCTGAATGTGAAAATTTGTGTATACTAACGTCACTTAATTTTGGCACATCCGTTAACTTGTATATGGTCTTGAGAAAGTGGTCTATATTGATAATTTTATAAGGTTGTATACCCATGATTTTATAAAAAAAACTTCACAGTTCATATTTTGATTTGAGGCCACACATACAAAGCAAGATGATCATTACTATAAAGATTTCTTATTAGGCTAGAAATAGGATGATCAGCCTTATCTAACGGCCTCATCGGAGTACAGCATGCACGAAGTGTACTTGCTTTGAATATTATGGCTGAAAATGGGAAATTTTGATGAATTAATGACGTTGGCTCAGAATAATAATAATAATAATGATAATAATACTTGCTGAAGGGAAGATACTGTTCAGTTAGCACTGGTACTACAGTGAGTTTCTAATTGGCGCTGTATCTCACTGTATTCTTTCACTTAAGCAGATAATGGAATCTGAAATTTACCTAGCCATAGAACAGGTGAATTGCCCTACTTCAGATATTTGCATATGCAACTGTAATGACCGAAGTCTGAACCGAACTTAAGGTTTGAGGCATTTTGCTGGTAACCAAATACTTGGAAATAAGTCTGTGGCAATACCATTGTGTCGCTGTTGTATTGTGACTGAAACTTGAATCATGCAAGAAATTTAGCAATATATTATGTGTAAGACTTGTGCCTTTTCTTTTAGATAATGTGAAAGGACATTTTCATGTTATTTTCAGCACCAGAGACTATAGTACCAATATGGAAAACGAGAGAAAGGTAAATGGTTACTTTTATAAACTTCTGGCTAAATGGTTTATGATTAAGAGTTTTTTGGAAGGCTAAGAACTTTGGGTTTAGATATTATCAGTGAAGGAGATCGATCTCAAGAGCGACTGGGCAGAGAACCAAGAACAACCCAAGAGCTTGACCATTTTAATGACAGAGTCCGTTAACGACTCCTCGTCAAACTTTAGGAGAGAAATTGACGCTATGTCGAAGTACATTTTACATTTCACAAGGTATACACGTCTCTTAAATACACTAACGTTTCCCTATAAGAAGACATCTTACACAGAAAGAGTTAATATTACTACGAGTTAACATACCAGCTATATTCTATTAAACAGTAAAGACTCTCGCTAAGCTACGACGCTATTTCAGAGTTTGTCACTATTTAGCTACGGATATCCATGTCACTCTCAGGCGTCGAGGTCTGCGTTTCTGATCATGCATCGCTGTATCAAGAAAATCGACGCCCTAGTCTGAAGTATGTACGTATAAATACACTGTACGTTGGCCTATTCTGAAGTATGTGTAGAAATGCACTGTGCGTGTGAAGTCTGAATGCATTCATAGGTCGTTATGTTGGAGTACTTGTCTGAAAGCGTTTTACATTGAAAGGTATACTGAAGGGTATCTTGCTTTTATATGAAACACTGTACCGGATGACTAGCTTAGAACAGACAGACAGTTAAACGGTCAACCGCTGAGTCCCGTAGTCTTAAGAAAGTTCGTGGGTGATGATACTCTATTTGCAGCAGTTCCATTCGCCATAAATGGGTTGTTAAGGATTTCGGATGCCTCATGTGACTGCTATTGAATAACTTGGGTCCTTTGTGTCTTTTTATAGCTGTGAGATTATGCTTAAGCGTGTATTACTGGGATATGGAACGTCTTTATATGAAATTCAAATAGCATGCACGAAAGAGCTCAGTATGAGGTACAGCACTTCGAAACTTCGAGGGCCAATGTAAAGAATCTGATTGATATTGAGTCAGTGAGCAAATTGTCCAGCATAAAAAGTCAAAATGTATAGATATTGTTAAATATTATGTTATGGTCACATTTCAGTAGAACTTGAAGCTGCCAGGGTAATCTAATATAGTACATTTCAGCTGAATAATTTTGTGAGTCAATAGTCGAGTACAATATGTTCAAAAACTAGATTTCAGATTTTTTTTTATGAAAGTTCTGTACATAAAGGTCATCGAGCGTTATAAAAGGACTAAATGGGTAAGCTAATTATTTCTGTTATGTAATGAAAAGAGGAATTGGATGCAGATTTAGTGTGGCGAGATTCCTTGCAACTGGATATTGAGAAAAAGCATCTTCATGGACTGCGTATGAGCATCACCACACCGATCTAAAGAAAAAAAAAAAGGAAAATATATCAACAGGAGAAAAGAACAAGACTTGATTGCATCCCTTAACGAAACCCTCCAAGGTAGCTACGTGTGTCAGGTGTGTAGCAGAAATGTCAGAATGGAAGGTTACATCTTTTAAAAGGTTATACATCTCTGAACATTTTGTCTCTCCAATACATCAAAATAGCTCATGTCTATTGTACGAGTATGAATACAAGGTTCGCTACATGCGCAGTGTGTCACATAAAATGTTTACTGTATGACGTCTACACTGTGGGAGAAGTGTTGTCATGTCTGGTGGTGTAGTTTACACCGCTACAGCTAATTTATAACACTGAGAAATGAGGAGCAAAGGGCAAAGAACACCACCCCCTATGTGCTGTAATTGCCCTTTTCATGACTAGGAAAATAAAACTTGGTGAAATGTTCATAATACGAGATTTAAATTCGACTCCAGTGAAAGCAATTATATTGGTGAAAATGTAACAAGACTGGCATGGTGAAAATGGGTTGTAAGAAAATGAAATTTAATTTGTCTCTAGTCTCAAGTTTGCTGAGCTGAGAGAAAAATAAACTGATGAACACTGATTGGAAACTAAGGGGATAATGTTCCTGAACTGTGTGGAAAGAAACTCTCTCTCTCTCTCTCTCTCTCTCGCTTTGGTAAATGCTGGTGGAAACTAGAAAATCACCATTCATACTGGAATGAAGAGGAAATATAGTCTTGAAAAAATATCAACGTCTTCAAATTATGTAGCACAAATGTAAAAATGAAATGGCATCATAAGTAATGCAATTAATCTTAGCATCAATGTAATTGCGTTTTCAATAATATCATTATGAGCATTGGCATTTATATATATGCCAATGCTATTATATTTACAGTGACCATGCATTCACTTAATGGGTTATCAAATATTCTATTTACTTGACAAAGCATATATTTAAAAAGGAAATATGGATATTTTTGTACTTAATCAAATAGCAAGAATCTTATTAGTTACGCTTCTGTCACTGGAATACTGATATTGCAAATCCGCCTGAATATACCTTTTGTGGAAACGAACGAAACAAAAACACGATAATAGTTGATAGGTGACGATAAACAGGAAAATCCCACTGATTAAAAGATAAAGAATAGGTTTATTTACGATTATTATTTACTAGCATAATGCTAAAAAGTATCTGTCTGGCCTGTGATTTCATCATTGATTTTGTGACATAAAAACTAAAACATTAATTTGAATCATTATTAGTTGTTACCATTTCAATTCTAGAAGTTTCATTAAGACATCCATGATACAATTTAACATCCAGTCAGTTACAGGGATAAGTATTTTCTTAATTTCAAGGATACAATGGTAATGGATTAGATGCGCCTTTTTAACTAAGAAAAAAAATAATACATGAGAAGGAATAGTTTCTTGGAAATGAATGATTATTTTTTGCAGATGGGGATTATAAACGCCTATTTCACTGGGGAAAGCCTGAGCTAATTGCGAACAGCATTGTAGTTTCACCTTGCCATCTTGTTAAAACGAAATTGAAAAGTACAGCCAGCCGATATTATCAACAAATTCACGTAGATAAGAAATTTTCTATTCAAGATGTCTCTCCATCACCGATGATATCTTACTGTAGCTCGGACTTACTTAATGATCTGTTATCAGTTTCAAAAGACCACCTGTCAGAATTTGACTGTGATTCTCATTTCAGAACTGAGGGAAGAAGTTTAACATTGAGGATAAACGATTCGCTTTGGCTTTTCTATTTTCTCTGAACATTCGAGTTCTCCTATTTTAACCCGTTGGACACGAAATGACTTTGGAGCAAAAAAAAAAAAATTATTTGATTTTAGTTTATATTAATTCATAAACAGTTTGGAGACGTCTCGTCTACTCTTCATAGCGAATGAGGAGACGAGATTTGTCGAAACTGTGAATATGTGATAAAAACCTCTCAACTTGGTACTTTTATATATATATATATATATAGTATATATATATAATATTATATAGATTATATATATATACATTATGTACATACTATATATATATATATATATATATATATATATTACTATAATATATATATATATATATAAAATCTATATATATATATATATATATATATATATATATATATATATATTAGAAGCTTGTTACTGGCCTTTTCATCTCAGGCGGAAGCCTTTTCATGTACTAAAAGTGATAGTCTAATATAACAGACAATTTACATCTGTTACTTAATAAAAGAAATCTTCTACTTTAGATGCAGGAATGTCACGAAAAAAGTATAATTTCAAATTAACCTTAAATTGACCAAATAGCATTAAATATAATGCATAATTATGCACAGTGACCACAAAGACAGCAAGTAAGCTACTCTTCATATAAATGAAAGCAGAATTCTCATATTCCAGTGGTCACAAATGTAATTTAGACAAAGTAGCAAATGTTAAATACTTTACATTGCCTCTGATGCATAGGTATATTTGTCGCATTATTAGCTGTGGCAATAAATCATCCTAATATATAAGGGCAATCATTCTCGCTTCATTAACCTTTGAGATGCCTAAATATTCAAATTTATTTGGCTATTTATTTATAGAGTTATATGCCTTTCTTTTCGTTTTTTTCCTAACACCATTCTTCCATATTTATCGTTCGTTGCAAAATGTCAAAAATATGTAATCGATATCAGTCCACAATAAGTTAACGTCGGTGATCTCGTCTAATAGATGCGCTTACCAATACTTGACGGGAAGTTTATCAATTATATTTCACCTCGTCTATCATTTTCATGAGGTCAGCACTGAATTTTTTTATTTTCTCAACTTTCTCATTCCTCAGGTTTATAATTTCACATTCATCATAGTTTCGGTTTGTTTACGCGCTTTAGGAGTTTTGAAAGCGACGAAAACAACCATTGGTAAAATGTAAGTATATCCAAAATAGTGAGGCCCCGTCCACACGGCCTAGCTTTGCTCGACGAACTTTGTTCGATGTGACGTCAGAAGCGGAGAAACCGCGGCAAAGTTCTGACTTTTCTCGCTGTTTCTCCGCTTCTGACGTCACATCGGACAAAGTTCGTCGACCAAAGCTCGACCGTGTGGACGGGGCCTTTAAGGTCTTTATTATGATTAATCGTTTCAGAACTTGTCGCATTACCCGCTTGAATTGTTATTACTATTATTATTATTAACATTATTATTATTAGAGCCATAAAATACTGGAAATAGGACAACATTTTATCGAATATCTTTCAGTGAAGTTTCCCAATGGATGCCCACACCAGTCTCTCTCTCTCTCTCTCTCTGTCTCTCATCTTGTTTGTAAATCTGTGTATCTGTTATATAGTCTTATATTACAAAGAAATATAAAATTAAGTAAAATCGATCTTAGTCATAAATTTCACAACAGCTAAAACACACATTATGAAACGGATGACATTCAAATGAGAGAATTATGTACATTAAATACAATTATTACAAAAGAAATAAAACACGAGAATTCTACTAATCTCTTTCCTCGATTACCGTCACTTGATGGAAAAGTCCCTCAATTGTATTTCTCTTTCGTCTCTTTCGCTTTTTCCTCTTACGTAATTATTTACTGACATAAAAGGGCGAATTGATAATTGGATTATAATCATATTCGCTAGTTTTTTTAATACATTTTTTTTTTTTTTTTTTTTTGCAAAGAGGAGTTTCACATTTCCGCTCGTAAAATCCTCTGTTTTTTTTCTGTCATTTCCACAGCTTTCTGTCATTTTCACTTTTCTCAATTTCGACAGTCTTTCAAATGTGGCGTTATGCCCTCCTCCTCATTCATCTCCTTTTTCCCTTTTCCCTCCGTATTTTCTATCAGTCTTTTCTCTATTGCCTTGTCATCTTATTCTCCTTGGTTCTATTATCATCTTCATCAACTTTGAATAAACTGGAACGCGAGCCAGTCTGCCTTCCACCCAATGGTCAGAATTCAGGAAGGGACGGACTACCTAGGCCTACTCGCTGAACTCCGAAGAGGAATATGCCTCCATTGAGGTGTACAAGCAAGACATTCCTCCGTCAAAAAACCAGACGGCTAGTTCCCCTAAAACACTGTCTTCAGGTTAATTTTCTGTCAGATCTGTAGCTGTCTATTGCCATCAAGTATTGTAGCAGGATTCTCATTAGCCTTCCTTGCAATACTGTCGTCATTTTCCAAAGTTTTTGCGCAAGTCCTCGGCGGATTATACCTGGCGAAACCTGAACGCTCCACCTGGGGAGGCCACCCGACAGAAACTACGAATACGGTTAAACAGTCATTTATTGCTGCGGAGTCAAGATCGCGTCTTCTCCCACCTTTCTGTTTTTGGTTTGCGAGATGACAAAGGGACTGAAATGCAACCAGGATCCCCGGATACCAACACAATGAAAAGAAACCGCACGCTGGTTGGCATAAATATAGCTATATAATATATATATAATTATATCTCTCTCTATATATATATATTCATTTATATAATCTTTCTATGTAAACGTTAAATCTACTATCACTTGTTAGGACACAGTAGAAAACTAGCATATAATCACATTGTGCACAGTGGAAAATGAATACAAACAGGTCAGAGAGAAACCCAAAGCGCCCTCACTCGTGGCCTCAGGAGTAAAGGGAAGATTAATTCAACAGTTACTCATTACGTAGTAGTTTCCTAAATACATTTCCTGTTTTTCTCTCTTTTCTTTTGATCCACCGTCTTCCTCACAGGAACTCGTGATACGATCTTTCTTTTACCAAATGCGGAATGATTCCAAGACACCGCATCTTGGGGCAAACCACTTTTTTGATTTTTATTGCAGTCAAACACTTCCATCCGATTTTCCCTGGCGCGCTCTGTCGACTCAAACTTGCCACCAGGTGATCAACGATATAATCTATGTTCGCGAGTAAAATAGTCTAAAAGGCTGGCCAAGCCCTTGAACAGCTAAACATAGAATCAATGAATTCCTTAGAATCTTCTGGGTAACTTCTTAGGTAGTATTGAGTCCTGATGTGGTCACAGAAGTATGCATAGTCTGCTTCTTAACTTGTTACCCGTTTTTCCCTGCTGTCTGTCACGACCACTGCCAGACTCCTGCAAAAAAAGATAAGTAGATAAACATATAAATCAATAAAAGTGTGCATGCGTAATGCAGCAAAATAATACAAACACCATAAGGCAAAGCTGTTCATAAATGAGAGCTGGTTAATGTACAGGAAATTAACATAGCTGGTCTTCGAGACGGGTTGTGTTGTCTGTCTGAAGAGGTTACAGCATCGTCTGCCATTCTCTGTTGACATATTTCTATGACAAATATGCCGCAGGGTGGGTGGCTGAGTATGTGTGAATTAGCTTATTTCTGCAAATCATGTGATACTCGGACGGAATAAATGATGCCTTTCTTTATTTTTTTTTTGTTCTTTTGTAATTTTTTTTAATGGATTTCACAAACGAAAGGAGCTCCCTTCACCCGAGAGTATTATCATGTTGTGTAAAGTCACCCTCAGATTAGAAAATGCTTCGTGTTTTTCTGTAAACTTGATGCAAGTTCGTGTGACATGGAACAGTACTTAGAGTAGTGCAGAAGGGGCACTTAAAATAAAGGAAAAAACAAACACTTAATACTGTAAGAGAATAAAGGTGGTACTAGTGAATGGTGATGTGAAGCAGAGGGAATTAAACTTACTCGTGCCATCGTTTCCCTTTCAGTGAACGAAGCATTTGAAGTATTGTCGTTTTTCATTCGTTTTGCATATTCTCGTTATGCATACGCGATGAGATGCAGACCTGCTACTTGGTAATGTCGAAAGTCGATGGACATTTCTACATGTAAAAGGGTTTTATTTATTTGTTTGTTAACAGAAGAAAAATTAAGATCTTGGCACATTGTTGGTGAAGAGGAAGCAATTGCTTGCAAAGGAACGGAAGACTTATCTCCTTATAAAGAGCAAAGCCATAACAGTATCTCTCTTAGCCTACTTTTACATTTGTTTTCTTATAGCTTTCTTACATATAAGTAATATCCAAACTGAAAAACTGTTTCTGGGAATTTTCAGGAAAAAGGAATATAAAATATATTGATCATATACAATTCTTAAAATGACACACCACTGAGTAACTGGAAAAGAACAAGTTTCAAACGAATAAACAATCATTAAGTCTTAACTAGGTCGGAGGATGACCCTTGCGTTGTATGCTATCAAGCAAAGTTGAACCACAAAGGAACGAAGAGAAGATGAACTTATAAACGCAATGGAATTTATCACTGAAACACGAGAAGAAGAGAAATGTTACAGAAAGTACAGTCGATTTATGAGGTGCAATGACGCCACGATGTCCAGCACACACCTACATCATTACAATACTATACGATTAAAAGGAGCACCAGTAAATTTGTGTTTGTTACTTAAGAACAGCTGTTGCAGTTAAAAACAGAAAGCAGTCAATGAATCCTGCGTGGCCGTGAAAATAGTACAGGGATCACTTATTTGTTGAGTTTACTTTGTGGAAAGAAAAGGTCTAGTGACGTCAGTGTTTGCCTCGTTAACAGCATAAGCAAGATGAGATCATCAGCGAGAAAAGAAATTTCACAGAGATCAGAACCTTTGCAGAGCAGGAATTATAACGAGAACAAAGCAATGGCAGAAAAAGTGGTAATAGGAGACACGAAAGGGTTTACATCTTATAATGGGACCAAAGCAGTTTAATAGGTTAATTCATTGTATTCAATGCTTTGCTTGTGTGATTTATGTTGTATGCCCCTTGAGTATTTTTTGCGGCATGTTGAATGAAACTCGTGCTTAAAATTATGAAAAAACATTACTTGCTTTGCATTACAAGATTGTGTTGAAATCATCAGGTAAACATCGTAGTACTAAAGGATCCCCTTTGTCCTTCACATATCTACCTGGGATTCCTGCAACGAGATCGGCGTAGACGGCGCTGTCTCCTGTTTGGGCGACATTCTGGCTGGCCTCTGGTCGGTGGATGAATCCATGACTCTGTCAAGGCGTTTCTCCACCGAACGCCTCTTTCCACCTCCTTTCAACGCCCTAGCACCCTTCAACGCCGAACCAAGGCCGAGACGCCCGCGTCCACGCTCTTCTCCCTGTGGGAATGCAGATCTCGGTAGCAATGATTCGACGTGCGAGGAGATTTATTCTTATCCCTGACCATAGTACTAATCTGCCAGCATAGTACTAACAGCAACGATGCAAAAATTACCTATTTAAGCAAAACTTTCAAGACATTCGAAAACATGAGTACAAAAATAAGTAGACGAGTGAAAGTAGAATCAATACCCATGGACCGTTAAGAATCGTTAATGATGAAGCAAAGTGAATAAAAATTGTAAACGCAAGTCTTACTTACCTTTGGAGGCGAAGGTGCTGTTGCCTGAGATGCCGGCTTGGGATTGAGGGTGATCTTGCTGGTGACTGATGGAAGAGGAAGCAATTTTGTTATTATCATTCACAAATAAGCCATTTTACCTGGAAGGGACTGACTCACGTGCAAAGAAGCCAAAATCTTCAATAACATTTACCCTCTGAACGCTGCATCGAAGATTAACTCTCTGAGAAGCTAAACTTAACAATACGAGCTTTTTCATGTATTTATTATTATTATTATTATTAATTATTATTATTATTATTATTATTATTATTATTATTATTATTATTATTATTATTAGCACATATTTGTTCTGCTGTCAAAATTGGACAATAATGATGATGAACTGATGAGTAGGTGATAAAAAAATTACATGTTATTCCCTTGAGTCCAAGAATATCAGATAGAATAATTTTAAAAAGTATATACTTAATATTTCTAAACAAAATTGTTTACAGATAGTAAAAAAAATACTAGGAGATACACTGGTTGGTGTTAATGAACATGAATTAAATTTTTTTTAATCATATTTCATTAACTGTAAGCTTTTTTACCACCTTCTCAGAGCTCTTTCTCCCTTCTTTGAAGAAAAGAAATAGGAGAGGGGAGGGAGAGGAGATGTTGCTGCATCTGTTTAAATGAAAACCATATGCGTGAGTGAGAGCTGCTCTTACATCATAAATAATCTTGGCGTCTTAAAAACGTTACGGGCTGCTCTGTCTAAATATGCGACGAAGGAAGGCAAAGGATTGCGAGAGAAACTAAGAGAACGTAATGATAAAATCTCTAGAGTGTTTAGTCTAAAACCGCGTAATATTTTTGATAAAGAGTTGCAACAGATATGTTTACTTCTAATATAAATATACCAACTGACAGAAAAGTACAGACTCCAAAGACATCGAGTTATCTTCTTGGAAAAAGGAATAATAAACAACAACAGTATTCAAACGGCTTTAGAAGGAAAACAATGTTTCTGTCACCCAGATTGATTTATTTACCATGGATAAAAAAAAAATCTTATCTTAACGAACACAAATGACAGAACATGAAAAAGGGTTTATGCAAATGTCTACAGGGGAAAAAAATTGGGTTCCTGTCCCTCAGCTGATTTTTAATATGGATTATGCAAATGGAGGCTGCGCCTCGTTGGCAGGACCAAGTCACGGGCGCCTGTTTGAAGACCAACACGTACCTTCCACCTCGTTTCTCTCGACGGGCCTCTCAATGTACTCGTGGTCAATCCACGTCAGTCCCATATCCACTTGTTCCGCCAACCTCTTCCACTGCTCTCGGTTTCTGGCGCAGCCGTCGTAGAGCGGCTTCACCCAGGGGAAGGACTCCGACAGGGCCTGTGCAGTGGTTGGAAGGAAAATCATTGTTGTCATTGTCCTTAAGTGTGTTCTGGTGAATGCCACTATGAGATGATAGTGGTCTCCTCTTTATTTTCTCACTGAACATACCCATACTTCGATTTCTTCTCACTGAACGTGCCAATACTTCGTTTTCTTCTTACTGAACGTGCCAATACTTCGATTTCTTCTTACTGAACGTATTAATACTTCGTTTTCTTCTTACTGAACGTGCCAATACTTCGATTTCTTCTTACTGAACGTACCAATACTTCGATTTCTTCTTACTGAACGTACTCATACTTCGATTTCAATCAAAATACTTACTGTTCTTCATGATACCGAGCCTTTTTCAATTCGGAAACATTGAATTCAAAGGTTTTGCTCATACACACACACACACACACACACACGCAAACACGTGTATACACACATACACACACACAATTGTCATAACTGTGGTACTCTTTGGAAATCTTAGTAAATCGATGAATTCCAGGACGAGGAGCAACAAAAGCATATTTTTAACTCATTATTTTTACGTTTGGATACTAATTTGGTGGCATTTTCAAAATTTCAGCTGAAGTGAGTAAAAGTATATTTAATATTAGAGTCAGAAAACACTTACTCATTTCCGCAGATTTTTTGAAAATGGTACCAGATAAGTACCGAAACGTTAAAATATAGAGTTAAACATGCTTTTGTTGCTCCTAGTCTTATATATACGCACTTTCATGTGTGTGTATTGTTAGCAAAATGTTACAGGAAGTGGGGTGTTGATATTTCTATCAAATATTTTAGCCTGGCCGGCGTATTATCAATGAAACTACTGGGATACTTTTTTTTTCGACGGATAAGTTCTATCTATTTTAGAAGACGCCTTTAAGAAATGAACTAAACTTGTCTAACACATTCCCTACCCTATCATATCTTGTGTTAAAAGCAAGATCTGATTCTCTGTCTGGCTTTGAAAAGTGGTGTTTAATGGACGTCATCACGTGGCGCCTCTTGTGTTGGAGCGTCAGTAATAAATAACATCTCACAATCGCCGTTTACGTCAGAGCCTCCATTATCACAGGCTTTCTTAAAGTGTACATTAAGTTTTCTCTGATGTCAAAAACTTCATTATCGTTAACGCCTCTAATGAAGTATTTATGAAGATTTTATGCAATATCAACTTGGTCACCAATAAAAAACTCCAGTACAAAGTTAACAAATGCTGTAACTAACATTTTAGGCCTATTGTCTTCAGTTGTGGTTATAAGTCCAGGTGTATCTGTACATTTATAATAAGTTATAACAAAATTCAATCCATTAAAAAAAAAAATCTTCACAACCTACTCTTTGGGGATAGCCACGGTCCCTAAGAAGGTGGTAATTCAACTCAGTATTACTATTTTTAGGCACTTACGTCTGTCTACTCCTATGATGAGGATTGTGATTGTAAATATCAACTTTCTTTGGGGTTCTCTCTTCTTTACTGTTTTCTCTGTCAATACAATAATTCATACAAGATGGAGATTTTAGGTTGTACTTTAAGGATATTATTCAAATAAAGGATTTCAAGAAGGACTAGTTAGTCATTCACAGTATTTCATATCTTGCAGAATATTTACTGTATTTTTTTTTTATCTTTTATTAGAGAAAATATGCAAAATCTTACAATTTTGACAGAAATACATTCAGAATTTAATCCAAGTTGACTTAAATTTACTAGAATTTAACAAAAATCTTATCTTGTATTTTTTACAAATAATCTATGTATTTTAATGTAAATATTTTTCTGTAGTTAGCCATATAAGATTTTATCAGTATATATCTATTTTTTATTATCCTTGATTTTATAAACAACCTTATACCATCTTTTTCATCTTTTATTCCTGCTTTGTGGTCTAACTAGGTCCCAACAACATAGTCACAGATTAAAATTACAGCAGTGTTCCTGTCCTTTTTTTAATGTGCTTCAAAATCTATTTACTGTATTGGGTTGGGTCGCTTGTTTCTGTATCCACTACTTGTTTAATTAATCACTGAGGTAGACAAATTGAAAGCCGTAGCATTCAAGGATCAACAGATGTGTGGAATGCTTCAACACTCAGCGTCGGCAACTTTGTGTGCGTCATTAGTATTCAAGTAACAGTTATTATGACGCTGACTAAAGACAGCTTTTGTTGAGTGCATTTCTCTAGGAGGTTGTAAGAGATACCAGGACTATTGTAATCCTTCCATCCAGCACTTAATCTGCTTCAGCTTGCAAAGACTGCTGATAAGTTGGTTGGCTATTCCAAAGAGCGATACAACAGCAATTGTGACCAAATCTGCCTTGAATTCTTCTGATAATTTTTACCAAAATTATAGAAATGTGGATGAAAATATAATGATCAAACTCACTAAAACAAAAAATCGTGAAAATAAAATAGAAGAAAAGAACATAATGTAATCTTAAGGTCTTAAGACGGACAATAACTGAATGGAGAATAATTACAGAAGCATTGCCTGTTGGCCCATTGTTGTATAATTTGGCAGTCATCCCACAAACTCATGCCTCTCTCTCTCTCTCTCTCTCTCTCTCTCTCTCTCTCTCTCTCTTCTTCTTCTTCTTCTTCTTAACTGCATTATCGTTGCATAACCTGACATTAGTTAATAGCCAGGCAATAGAAGGTCTGACGTTTTTTTCAAATCGCTGTGGAAACGAAAAAGGCTCTTAGAGCCATAATGGGATTGTATGCAATATACCTTCAGCCTTATCCCATCCATGGTGATGGTGGGTACCCAGTACTACCGCCTATCGCAGAATCTGAATGAAGTCTCGACTAATGGAGTAACTCCGTATGCGAACGCACCTCTCCCGTCGAGGCTCGTAGATGATTATTATGCTGCGTACGGCAACGTACAAAACGTTAAGGCTAATTCAGATTTCTTTTTGACAAAATGGTTTTCATTTACGACTTTACATCGCGTTTTTTTTTTTTTAACTGACACGTCTTCGTTAGTATGCAAAATTGTTAACCCGATGAAATACGAGATTTTTCACTCTCGTGACATAAGTATTCCATCCACGTACACACACACACACACACACACACACACACACACACACACACAACACATATATATATATATATATATATATATATATATATTATATATATATATATATATATATATATAAGGTGGGCAGTCAATGTTAAGGACCTCAGGTTTATTAGCTAAGAAAAATACAAATTAATATATATTTCTATATATATATATATAATATATATAGATATATTATAATATATATCTAGTATATATGTGTGTGTGTGTGTGTGTGTCCATCCAACAATAATTTCTCAATGAAAGGGAAGATTTCAGAAAGCCCTTCCATTTCCCAGCAAATCACTAAACCAGAAGGAAGCCAGTGTCCCCAAAAGAAGAAAAACTAACAAGTGTCACTATTATGCTGATCTTTGTTGACTCCCAAAATGCTTTCTTCCTTTTAATTCGTTACTTTCAGTTGTCTTTTAGAAGCCAGTTGTTTCATGAATATTCTATTTCAAGGTAATAAAAAATGAAATACAGGGTTGTGGTAGATGCTCATTAGCGAGAATGAACTTCGCCCTTAGACCGAGGACTAACGAGAAAGACTGATGGGCATCGCAATTGTACTCACATTTATTATTAACATCAGACATCATTGCAACGAATGGAAGAACAGCTGCATCTTGAAGAATGCGTCAACTAACGTTTACACATAAATCTGGCTGACAGATAACTAAGTCGAAAAAAAGGCTGCGGTCTTTGTGGTAAAGAATTTACAGAAGTCACGCCACAACCGGTACTCTGAGAGAAGGTTCCATCGGCGTTTAGTATGAATCAAATGGTCAGAGATGAAAAGAATTATTGTAAAGTTCTGGAGGCGTGAAGTGAATGTAATTACCTGGAAAATCAATTATACAGCTTAAAAGCACAGTTCTTTGCCGGAACAACCAGTACCGTTGATCATAATTCTAAACAAAAAGACAGCCATCACTGGGAATTTATTATTAGATAAAGCAATTTCCTATGTGCATGGTTTACTGTCATGGTAAAAGCTTTTAATATTCAATAAGCAATTTCCTACTATGAAAAACTAACTTGCAAAATCACCCTGTTTGCAGTGTTGAGCTGAAGCACTGCCTACTTGATTAAGTGCAAAATCATCCTTACCTTATATAGGGGCAGACAGATGGCTTCAATGAACCCGACTTGCATCTTGGGCAGCTCATCTTTTTTCTCGCGGTCCATCATGGCCTGAAAATGAAAAATACGTTTTGGAATATGAAAGGTAAATTGCTCTCTCTCTCTCTCTCTCTCTCTCTCTCTCTCTCTCTCTCTCCAGGGGAGCGATTAGCGTGGTTTATTAGAGGCCAGATAGCCATACAAGTAACACTGTAGGGAGTCAATCGATCGGAGATTGTTAGTACCACCTTCCTCCTGATGCCGGAGCAGCATGACGAGAAATTCTAACGCGACTCCTTTTCCTGTCATGATTTTCTCACGTGAGTCACTGCGTTTGATTATTTTGCATGAATGATGTGTAACATGGTGATTTTCTTTACTTCTCATTCTCTCTGTTTATCCGTTTATCCCCCTCGTCTCTCCTCTGCCGTTGCTTGTCTCCCTCACTGACTGCGCTTCCTTTCGGTAATTGGGTTCTATCAACTTTTCTCTCGCTCTTCCCTTCCTCTCTCTTGGCCCTTTCTAACTCCCATTCTAATCTCATCAGCTTCCCCTTCCCTTTTCGGTCAAAGCAGCAACAACGGCGGCAGCAGCAGTTGACAACAGGAGCGACATAAAGCAGGGAACAATCTAACGAAGTGGTTCCTTCCGGATCCAGAACCAGCCACTTGTGGGGGTCCTTTTGTGGATCCCCGATGTATTGGTGATTAATAGTGTCTGCCCCGTGCGCTTCACGTCTCGCCTTCGCCTGTAGTTTTGCGCTGATTTGTTTCCATTTTTAGACTGGAGATTTATATGGAAAAGCATAAACTCCTCAAGCGCCTCAGCGGCGTGGTTGGTATAGTATTAGCGTCCCACCTCGGTGGTCGCGGGTTCGACTCTCGGCCATTTCATTGAGGAGTGAGAGATGTGTATCAATAGTGATAGAAGTTCACTCTCGACCTGGTTCGGAAGTTGGTCCCGTTGCTGAATAACCACTGGTTCTATGCAACGTAAAAGCACCAAAAAAAAACAAGCAAACATAAACGCCTCATTCACTGGAGTTGCAGAGATAGAATTGATCTTCAAGTATGTACTACATAGTACTTTAGCAACCAACCAAAGGCTCAACACTTGAAGCAATAAAATGTGACAATTATGAAGGAACAGAATATATATCGCATAGATTTTATTTCTGTAAATTTACTGAGTGTACACTGAAATATTACCAAAATGCACTATATTTTTGTTGTGAGATCAATAGGGATGGGATAATTCTTGAATACCAATCAATGTTTCAATTTTAAATATAATACTAAAAAAAGACCGGAAAAGGGCTATATATAATATAATATATATATATATATTATATCTATATATATATATATATATATATTATATATAGTATTATATATATATATATAGATATATATATATAATATAATATATATTATATATATATAATATATTATAATATATAATATGCGGTTTTTGGATTAGTCAAGAAAAGACAAATACACAAAAGAAGTAACAGTTTGAGCCTTTGTAAAAAGTAAAACACTATCTTCTGGACGAGGTTGGTTGTTAAAACACATTTATAATAAAGAAAAAAATTGGCAAATCTATTCAGTAATAAGTACACTGATTTTGTCTTCTAATTCCTTCTAAGCCATGGTAATCTGTATATACTGTATGTATATTCAATTTTGTAATATTTTGTAACATCCGACCTATTATGTAATGAATCTGATATTTTTTCTAATAAAAGAAAAAAAAAAGAAAAAACAATCCTTGTCAAACACGGACGTAAGACTTGATGCAGAAACACATCTTGGAAATATTAATAAGATAAAAGACGCCGCCAAAAACAAAAACAACTGTACATGTACACATGCAAAACAAATGGACATTACTTATATCTGCATATTTCATCGCTATTATATAAATGTATACACACACACGATATATATATACTATATATATATATATATATATATATATATATTACTATAATATATAGATATATATATATGATATATATATATATATATATATCATATATATCCCTATATATATATAGTACGTGAACGTTTATATATCTTCTTTATTACATCTTTTCTGTTAACATCTCAAAAAAAGCAGCTAAATGTATAACGAACTGACATTCACTCAAGGGAAAGTCGTCGGCTTTATTTAAGAAAATTCCGCTTTTCTTTTATTTCCTTTTATATTGTAATTAAATCAAAGGAAACTGAGCACAGCAAAAGATATGCTTTACTTTTTGCTGGTCTCATTTCATGATGATTTATGCCCAGACAGTACAAGAGGTAAAAAATACAACAGTAATTTCATATCACAAATGCCGACGTAGCCCTTGTTTGCAGCTGTGAGCTATGAGTTATAAGACCTTGGAGGTTGGGACTCCGGCTTGAGCTACGGTGACATGAGACGGAGAATGTAAACAATATTTTGCCTCCGGGATCGTCATCTTTCTATTTCATGGTAAACACAGCCCTGCTGATAAAACTACCGCATGGCTCCCTTTTACTGTGTTCGTGTTGTCCTTCTCTTAAAAAAATACAGATAAGAACGAACTTCTTAATCCGCTAATAGTCTGTCCGTGTTTCCTCGGCTCGTATCTTGAATGAAAACAAAGCTGTGGCCTTCTGCAGCAGCCATATCGGACGACCTTAACGGGCAACACTTTCTCGACGTGAATTAATAGACGTCTTGTTAATAGGTTTGTTGAAGCTCTCGCGTAAGCGAAAGATGGTTCATAACTTCTAGTACAAACCTAACATTGTTCACCCTCTGTATTCTCAGACGGTTGAAAGGTATAGCATTGCAGACGTGAAGCATGGTTTGAGGGTTTAATCTCTCTCTCTCTCTCTCTCTCTAACCCCTTTTCGCACTTGTACTGGATTTCTAGGTCGTTCATTGGTCGTTCGAAGGCCAACTGATAGCCGTTAGTTCTTTTTGCGAGTCTGAAATTCGATCAGATGCACAGCAGTTGCAGTCTTGAATGATTCACTGACGTCTAGGCTTTCGCCCCACAACAACAACTTCGCACCGAAAGTATCCCCTGTAATAAGGCATATAAATCTGCTCTTTCCTGTGTATAGTTTCGGACAACGAGCGTTGTAAGAACGAAACTCACTATATCTTTTGTTGGTGCGGGATGAAGTGGGTAACGCCGGTTGTATTATCTCATCTGATATGAACACATGCGGGTTGAGTCTAGAAGGCTGACAAATCGGTACGTGAGTGAGAGTGTATCAGTAGTACTATGTGCTCTGTCTTTCTGTGTGCGTCTATCTATGAGTGCAAGTCTACGTAGAGAAAGAGAAGAGAAGAGAAGAGAGAGAGAGAGAGAGAGAGAGAGAGAGAGAGGAGAGAGAGGAGAGAGACGAGAGAGAGAGAGGGAGAGAGAGAGAGAGAGAGAGAGAGAGAGAGAGAGAGAGAGAGAGAGAACAGATCTAATTTCGCAAAAATGTTTATAGCCAAGAGATTCATTGGTTGGTTTTTTACCCAGAAAAATGCGTAGTTTAACCCAGTAAATCTCACAATTCAATCAACGGATAACACGAGGCGGCTGAAGTGAATGAAGCTCAGCCCTTGGCAATGACTGACAGACACCACAAATGAGTGGTGAGTCTTGCAGGGGCAGTGTTTTGTCCTTAAAGGCTCACAGATGTATTTATACTTATACTACATTAAGCTCCATATGAGATCCAATATCAGCCACTCACTTGAGACTCCCAACGATATAAGTTCATAAGCATTGATTTTTCGGATGAGGCTGTTAGGCCTACGGTCATATTTTGTATTTATTGCCTGATAGCAACTGCTATGTTCATTGTGTCTTTGACGGGATGCTTAGTCTGCAATAACCTCTGGAGGTTAGGAAATTGATCTGACCAGAACCAAAAGCTCCAAAAAACTGTTTTTTTCCAGGTAGTAAGTGGGGGGAGGAGTGGGGGTTGGGGAAGGAGAAGTTAATCTTTGCTCAGTTTCGAGACAAGATCGAAATGAGTGATGGAGGGACGGGCTCCTTATTTCATCCCCAAAATTATGCAAATGACGGAGGTATCAGCTGACGTCTTGTAAGAAAGTTGAATGATAATACGGCCGCATAAAAGGTGATGTAACGCGGGTGTTATTTTCTCCGTTACTTGTCAGATTTTACGATGGATGCCCCTGTAATTACATTAGGTGGGTTCTTCTTCAAATCGGTCTTCTCATCTTTCCCGGTTTTTCGGCACCTCTCTCTCTCTCTCTCTCTCTCTCTCTCTCTCTCTCTCTCTCTCTCTCAGCTAGTCCCAAGAGATCGTGATACTCCAAGTCCTCAGTCTCTCTTATTAAAAACATTAACTTCTTTTAATGGACTCTCTCTCTCTCTCTCTCTCTCTCTCTCTCTCTCTCTCTCTCTCTCTCTGTCATCCTAGGGGCTCGGGGCGCTCAGTATCATCAGTCTCTTTAAAGATATTAACGTTAATTTTTCGGACCCTGTTATTTGCGCTCTCTCTCTTCTCTCTCTCTCTCTCTCTCTCTCTTAACACACCCACTAAGTTAATTTTGCTGTTTGAAAACTATTCATTAAGTGAACTTGATGCACAGTTAATTATTCATTTACTTAATTCCATAAGTTCTAGATTCTATTAATTATTCTTTGAAATTTTGTAAGCCACTTAAGTAACAAGAACCATTTCGTAGCCTGTGATTCATACCTGAAATTTTTTAATTTTTTAAAATCTTTTTTTAAACACTGACTTCCGATTCATCAATAATTATTTTCCTTTCACTCTGATTTGAGCCAAATTCATCTCAGCAGAAAACCTTGAAATGAAGATACATATTTCTTGAGCAAATGAATCCTTTTCAAAATTTCATGATTGAGTCAATTTCGAATTATGGCAGCAAACAAAATAATACGAGAAAACAACTATGTCGCCTAAGATGCTATATTTTAGTTTTCAACACAAATATCTTGCACATAATTTCTTGTCCTGTTTCAAGTTTCATATGAAGGCAACCAGTTCAGAAAAAAAAAATGATAACGCCCATCCATCTTCTACTTTTACCTACTAGTTATGTCATTTAGATCTCCACATTTCTCTTCAGTAATAACATATTTATAATTCTGCATTTGTAAGTTCTCACCATTTTTTTTTTTGTTATCACGTGTCCGAGAATTAATTCCATCTTCACGTCCAGCGCAACATTCTCCTCCCATATCACACTTCATTATTATGAATCTATTATTCTCTTATCCACTCCACTTCCTTTCCATTATTCATTCGCCCCATTATCGTTCCGCCAGGGACCTGGATATCATTTCATTCCATTAGCTCCCCAGCCTACTATCTATTGTTATTGGCTCACAGCCCGTACACCCCCCCCCCCCATTCCCAGCCCCCCTCCTACCACCCACCTCCCACCCTCTCAACACCGCCTCTCTTTGTATGGGTGTGTTGGACCTTAAGGATTCTACAGCGTGGTTTTAGATTTCTCTTTCACATGAATATCACCTCCCCCACCCCTCTATTTTCGTTATGTGGTTCTAATCTGTTATTCTGGTCGATTTTCGTTGTGGTTATAATCTGTTATTCCAGTCGGTTTTCGTTGTGTGGTTATAATCTGTTACTCCGGTGATTTTCCTTATGGTTTAATCTGGTATTGTGGTCGGGTTTCATTATGTGGTTATAATCTGTTATTTATGTGATAATCTGTTATTCTGGCAAGGAAGAAGAGGAAAATTCTTGAGACTTTGTAATTCCTCTGACAAACGCAACAGAAAATTGACTGCTTCTTTCATACTGACTTGAAGAATCTTTGTTTAAGAACGTACGTCAGAGATAATTGTTATTCTACGTCATTTAATTTCGTCTTCAGATTCCTAAGGAGGCGTTACGTTACACCCCAAATAAGTGAAGAACGCCAAGCCGAGCAAAAACCAGAGCTTCCTAAACCAACATTTTAGGTCAAAAAAAAAAAAAAAAAAAAAAAAAAAAAATGAGGCCCACGGAGTAGAGCATAAACACCAATTCCCATGTTGTCTCGTAACGTGTTTCACGTCGGGTTATAGGGAAAGGAAACCTTGTTTCACGTTTCACCGTCAAGTCTAATAGAGACATTTTCTTGTTTCACCGTTTCACGTCAAGTCTATAGAAGAGACTTTGGTTTCACGTTTTCACGTCAAGGGTCTATAGAAGAGACCTAATTGTTTCAACGTTCACGTCAAGGTCATAGAAGAGGACCTTGTGCACCGTTTTCACGTCAAGGTCTAAGAAGAGACCCTTGTTTCACGTCAGGTCAGGCGGGGTCTTATAAGAATAAGAGACCTTGTTTCACGTTTCACGTCAAGGTCTATAGAAGAGACCTTGTTTCACGTTTCGTTCGCATTCCCGTATTCTTGCAAGGGTTAAGCCAAACACTGCTACAGACAGTTCTCCTCTTTTAATCTACGCTCGTTTAGTTTATGTTTTTGGTACTGCCACTCGAATGTTTATAGATATTCGTCCGTTACCTATTTTCCATTGTTATCGTAAATAATTCTTTAACTATATATATATATATATATATATATATATATATATTATATATATATAGATATATATATATATATATAATAATATATTATATAATAATATATAATATATATACAGGGAACCAGAGCAGGAATCAACATGGCGAAGTATTACAATAATTTATTCCGATGCTTTTCGCATTCAGATAAATGCATCCTCAGGGTTTGTACAATAAATAATGACCAATGCAAATTATGCGAATTTGCAAGAAGTCTAAAAATCATTTATACACTAATTGAAATGAAAACCAAAGTTTCACACATACATAAAAGTATACTTAAGTTTGACAAAATCACACCAGGCATTAAAAGCACATATGCTGATAAATTCCAAGACCTACAATACAGAGAATGAGGGGATATTCCAAGGATAGTTCCAAGGAGAATCAGAGAAGGTCTTGAACAGAAAATGACCTTATTAATCGCCCTGACTTCATAAACCACGAAAGATGAAGCGCCTTCCTCACCTTCGTAGGAAACAAGATAAATAAATTCAACACCTGGACATCTTCCATCGCACGAAAAGAGAGAGAGAAAAAAAGAGCATCGGGTTCCTTCATCTCTAGGATCCCAGACCCCACAAGAGGAAGGAATTTCGATGAGGGGAAGTGATAGGTCACACATCACACATGGTTCGCCCCTCCTGAACCACCATCTGTTTTCACGCCTAGTCTCCTTCTCTCTGACAGTCTCCTCTCTGACTCTAATGAAACGACAATTATCAGTATAAGACCTCGTTAGTTTTAGGCTCAGGTCTAATGTTAGTACAATCTCAAGCATTTCCTGTCTCTCTCTCTCTTTTTCTCTCTCTGTAACATTACCCGTTAAAACCCAAACAGCTTCATGTTCTCTTCCAATGTCACGACAACTCAGACACCTGAACATTTCTGACAATATTTCAGGGAGGTGGCTGTGTCCTGCTTTCACCAAACCCTTCATTTCTCCGTAGGGTTAAGAATGCTTGTTTTATTCAGGAGGTGTCCCAGTAACGGCCTGGCCTTATCCTTAACACGGGTTCGTCCGTCTTAAGCTCGCATTGTTTACTAATGGCTCCGCCACGTGAGATACCTGATCCGTATGATCCACAGCTCTCTCTCGTTTAGGCCGAGGATTCTGTCGTCCGATTCTATGGAGGCATATGCCGCTACAGGCTTGCTTTTGTTGGCTCACCGGCATCATTGTAACCCTTCACCGCTTGCATTAGATCTCCAATGTCTGTTGCAAGCTTTTATAAAAAAAAAAATAAAATAAAATAAAATAAAATTTATTTCCAACGAGGCAAGACTGTGATACCACTATTCTTCTGAATTCTTATGTATTCGACCGTTAGACCGCCGTGAGTATTTGAACATGCACAACAGTGTCCTTACGGTGACACATGTCACAGTAACCTGAATTCTTATCTTCTCTTATCTGATGTTTCACCGACAGCATTTATTTATAAAGTCTCTTTGTGGACTGTCGGCGAGCGCATCTCGCTCACAGATTTTTTTTGCATCTTCGACGACAAAAAAAAAAAAAAAAAAAAAAAAAAAAAAGAAATTATTTCAAGGGCAGTTCGTAACGTCACATCTCTCAATCAGTCAGGCGATCTTATCCCATTTCACTGGTATTCTAAAATTCTTCTGTAATCATGTCAGTTGAGAACGCTAGGTAAGCAAATGTGATTACCTCTCTCTCTCTCTCTCTCTCTCTCTCTCTAGTTTCTTGAAATGGAGAGAGGTGGTTGCTAATCCTCCAAAATGGTTCTTAACGGAGCAGATAATTCGCGTGGTTGTTAGAAAAGGTATATCTGACAGCTTTGAACATTTCAGCAGAAATTCCTTGTTATCGTCATTATTGTTATGAACACTTTTAAAAAAATAAAATATATATTTTTTACTGCATTTCCACCACGAAATTGAAACAAATTCAAAGTGACAATAAAAATTTTTAAAGAAAAAACAGGGACGTCGCAATAACATAGCATCAACACACCTTAAAAGCATGACAGGAATGAAAGTGGATAATTTACGTGACTATGATCTGACATACTACAACCTCGTAATGCATACCGCCCCAGCTTTTAATTACAGCAATGCATCAATGGCGCGACATCCAAACTCCCTATAATTGAAATCACGGGCTAGGGCCGACCGGACATTCTATTATCAGAGCATGATTTAAGGAAAAAAAAAAGAAAAAAAAATCTCCGTGACTTACCAAAAAAAAAAAAAAAAAAAATTCTCCGTGTTACTTAAAAAAAAGTCTGTGTGTGATTAAAAATATTCTCCGCATGAATTACGAAAGTCTCTGCGTGATTAAAAAAAAAATTTCCGCGTGAATTACGAAAAAAAAGTTTCCGTGTGACTTACAAGAGGAAACAAAGGCTTCGCGTGACTTCAAAAAAAAAAAATCTTGGTGTGACTTAAAAAAAAGTCTCCGGGTGACTTACCAAAAAAAAAAAAAAAAAACTCCATGAGACTTACCATAGGTTGCTCGTTCAACTGCAGCCGCTCGAGGTCTCCTTGCTCGAAGAACTCGTCAGCTACGAGCTTGGCGGTTTTGTGTTGGATCTCCCACGGTTTGGCGATGGCGGAGACGTCGCACGCAGTCATCATCATGCCGCAGAGGACTGTTGGGGTCGTTTGGAAGTTAGTAATAGTCACAACCTATGATGAGATTTCGCACCTGATTTGCCGTGCTGTCTTTTTTCTTCACACTCTTCCAGGACATGAATTGTATCTGTCAAACATACTATTCAGGATAATAATAACCAATTCTAAGTTATCAACAGACCGAGTATATACCCTCTATTTTACTATAAGATGAAAGGAATTTAGTTGACATCACCGAGATCTTCTGGAGTATCTGACCCTAAATGCGTTTGAAATACCTGCACATGAATGAACATGTCCTTTTTTTATGTATTTACTCTGTTCTTCGAGTATGGCATGTTATCAACTGGAATCATTTTTTGTGCTAACACTCGTTTTAGACAGTATCTTTTTCAATCCTAAATCCTTTGTTTCTATAAAAATGAATACCACTATCGAAATATAAGAAAATTATCTATTGTAAGTACCAGACTAACTTGATTATATACTATAGAATGAATGCGAAACTGGTGAATTATAGTGGAAATGGTATAGGAATAGGCGTGTGGTTTCATTCAATTTCATTTGCTTTTAACCATGGAAGCCGTGCATGGTTCACGACCAAGGGGCAAAAGCTTGACACATGGTTTGGGCTATATATATATATATATATATATATATATATATATATATATATATATATATAAGCGAATACCACAGGAAAATAATAGTCAGAAATCCAAACGCTTTCGTCTTTACTCCTTGACGATGTCTGAGTAAAGACGAAAGCGCTTGGATTTCTGACTATTATTTTCCTGTGTTATTCGCTTATTTATGAAGTCACGTGTATCTACAGTGATTTTTTAAGCATATATATATATATATATATATATATATATATATATATATACATATATATATCTATATAAGAATAATTTATGCCTATCTGCAACCGCCACCGATTTGAACTATTATTATTATTGCTATATGCAGAAGATGAACCCTATTCACATGGAACAAGTCCACCACAGGGGCCCACTGACTTGATATTCAAGCTTCCAAAGAATATGGTTCATTAGGAAGAAGTGAGGCTAAAAGGGACAGATGAAACAATACCAATGAAACTCTTCCAAATCTTGAATCTTTTACTTACGCTGCTTTTTCTCGTCGCTCTGCCAGTCGAACTCGCCGTTGTCTGAGAGCTCGAGGAAGCTGTTCTTCTTCTTGAAGTACATGGCCATGTCGGTGCTCAGGATGGCGTTCTCCAGAAGCGTCATCACCTTGCGGTACGACTCTGCGTCTAGAGACTGCGACAGAATTCGACTTTTAGGAAAGGCAGCATTTATATTGGCCGATTTCATTATTATTAATATTATTATGAATGCATTTTACTTGCTGTCCCAAGTGACGCTGGAAAAACTTAATAACCATGATTTACATTTTTTTTTTTGTCTAGTAATCAATAGGGTGGAATAGGTATGTATAATACCGCAGCCAATGCCATTCATTCAAGAGGGCTTTCCCCTATAATGAGCATACCTCGGTCCGGGTTCCCTGTGTGCTGTTTTGTAATTTTTTTTTTTCTTTTTTTTTTCCCACAATAAATTGTTTTCTCTCTTTGTGTGACCTAACTTACTCACCTGGAAGATGTTATTGGAATCCTGGGAGAGGATCATCACGCACTGGTCGAAGTGGTGGTGTTCCATGGTGGATGTGGAGTACAGGATGGCCAGCGGACTGTCCGTCTTGGTCTGGAAGCTATTGTTGGTCCCTCGGTGATCCAGATCGTGGCACAGGCATGCCACTAATAGTCCTAACATCTGGAACACAAAATAAAGACAGAATGTGAGTTGGTTTAATGGTTTGATATAAGACACTATATACGAATACGAGATGACGAGTGAAAAAAAAAAAAGTTGCATTCGTAAGTTTCGACATCTACAAACCCATCAATATCTAATTTATGCTCAAAATGGGTATCCAAATGCATTCAGCATTTGCACACCCATGCATACACGCAAATACGCGCATGCAAACGGTTGTGTATGTTCGTCAGTGCTGTCTCTGTAGTATTTATATTTGTGACTTCTTATACTATTTATCGGTCCTTTGACAATGGCTTGGAAATCACGTCGAAACCGGTCAGGACCTACACACCATCCCTTATTTTACACCTGATTTATTGATCCCCTCTTCTACCCAGCAGCCATTAAATTATTCAGTTGCTAGAAGAGCAGCCATTTTTCCTCCTATCAGCTGACTTTAGGAGGGAAAACTCAGGCCAGACGTTGGCATGTCAGACGCCAGCCGTTAGTAGCGGGGGAATAAAGACTCATTTACGCAGTAGGGACGTATCCCAAGGTGAGTGTCTAGGTACTTCTTAGGCCTACTTATAAGATCCCTATTCCTGTGAACCTTTGCTGGCCGTATGTCTGTTCCCAGGATGACCTGCCAATGGGGGGAGAATGCTGCCCCAACACCCAAGATTCGCGCCCGACGACGCCCTCAGTTCAGCACAGTCCTTGACCTAGGACAGACGTCCAAGCCAGCCTCCCCATAGGCCTAAAAAGGCGCTACTGGCGCTCCCTGAACTCTGACAAAGCCAACGCCATATTCTCCAAAGGTCCACTACATAAGGCACCCAGGTACGTCTTGAGTTAGTCATATTGCCAGTTCTTTTCCTATGAGTCAAATAAACTCTCCCACATTTTCTAATTCGAATTCCTACTTCTCAAATGAACATCCCTTTGTTCTTTTTCTGCCTCGGTGCATGCTACCTTTTGTGATCGTCCCAGATAAACAAAGTCTTCAGTGAGCATTTCATTTAAGTACTTGAGTTCCTCCCCCAGTGTGTGTTAAATAAAAGTGACTGCCCTTGTAGCTGAAATATTGTGCAAGAAGTCTTTATTTTATGTTGTGTTTAAATCTGGGAATTCATTTTCCAGATTCGCTGAGTCCGTGCTCTGTCTCCTCGCTCGCAAGAGCTTTCTTACCGCTAGATAATATCCATTTTGGAGACTAGCATTGAATCAGATGTTGATTTTGGCCAGTTTTTCCATATTGTGAAAGATAGGAGCGATCCAGACATTATACAGTGCACTCCCCACGTGGCTATATGCCTTGCCTTTACCTCAGGCCATTCAACGTTGTGTTGTAAATAAATGTCATGTAAATTAATCAGCTGAGTATTCCTGGCAAACTTCCAGAACCAAATCAATCCCTTTTATAGTTACCTAAGATAAGTCAGAAGCGCTCCATTCCTCATATTTTCCCTCTTAAGTTTTTCCCTTACGTTTGGGACTACAAGGCTGCTCATACGTAAAAATATATACATATATATGTATGTCTACAAATATATATGTACATACATATGTGTAATTATATATTGGTATATACAATATATATATATATATATATATATATATATATATATATAATATATATATATATATACTTATATTTATCCATAATACATTTTAACATGATTTTGGTACGTTCTTAATCCTGGCATATTCTTTCTGAAACTCCGTTGTATAATATTAAAATCTTTGTCAATAAGGCGTTGGCTGGTTTTGTAGTGGTTTCATGGCGGACGGAATTCCGGAAAAATCAATGAAGAACTTAAAAAAAAAAAGGTATTTAAATCACTACATGCCAGCTGAACGAATAAGTCACACATTTCATGGTAACTAAACTGACCAGCAGTTTTAACAGGTTCTCTGTGAAGCATTGTATCCGGGTTTCCGGCGATCAGTCTCTCTGACCATTTAATTCAGGTAGTGCCTGGCCTCCCTCACCTGTAATCATGAGGATTACTGGACGGGAACAACGTCTGCGCATAAAAAGCTTTGTTTTGTCCTTGACGGCTTATAATGATAGGGGGAGCGATTTCTAGTGTTTTCATTGAACTAAACCACCTCTCATCTCTCTCTGTCTCCATTACGGAGTCATTTTCTTTTATGTGCATATTTGAGAAAGGTTCTGACACATATATATATATATATATATATATATATATATATATATATATATATATATATGTATATATATATATATATATATATATAGATATATATATATATATATATATATATGTTGTATGTATGTACATTTGCTTCAGATTTTTTTATAATACTAACTGAAAGGCGAGCTCTGATAAAGGGATAACTTTCCCTTTGATATTAAGTCATAAATTATGACTTTATATCATCATAACTTTATCTTTCTCTGATTTGCAAGTACAACAGCTATGAAATCACGTCTATTTCTCCCTCTAAGAATGTTAATCTCGACAGTGCAAGCACTCAAATCTAGATTTTATTTAATGTCATTGGCATCGGCACGGTATTATCACAGATGACTAATGGCATCAAACTTCATTCTTGCAACTTAAAAAAAAATTTTTTTCTGAAAGATTAAAGTTTCCCTGTGTGTTGTGTGTGTGTGTGTGTGTGTGTGTGAGAGAGAGAGATGTGGGTGTGTGAGAGAGAGAAGGAGAAAGAGAAGATAGAGAGAGAGAATTCGGCCGAGAGAGAGAATTCCCAGAACCTTTTAGTGTCAAAAACAGGAATCAGATAAATACGACAGAAACATGGTTAGGAGACTTACATACATTTCGCCCCTGAGAGAGAGAGAGAGAGAGAGAGAGAGAGAGAGAGAGAGAGAGAGAGACTTGAGAATCCCGGAAACTGCTCAGTGTGAAAAACAGGAATCAGATAAAAACGACAGAAACATCATGGCTAAGAGGCGCTTTTGATAAGCCCGGCGAGATTCGGTTCCTTGTCTATCAACAGACACGACGCAGGTGCGACAGAGTATACCTGCTTCGTTCACCCTTGGGGGAACGTCCCGTCGTCCCCTGCCACCATATATTTGTCGGTGAGACATACCTTCACAAAATTTAGCCCTCATACATATTGTGACTCTCTCTCTCTCTCTCTCTCTTTTAGCCATGTTCTTGAAGAGGTTATTTACTCTTGTAAATTTTATTTTTAAACTGCAATAATATAGTATGCTACCATATATTTGTCAGCGAGACATGCATAACAAATCTAGGCCTCTCTCTCTCTTACACTTAATCTTAAAACTGGTATTTAATCTTTTAAAATCTTATTTATAAATTGTAAGAATAAAATATGCTACCATAGTTGATACATTCCCTGTAATGATACATCTAGAACATATGACTTTCCTAAAACATTCATTGTAAACTTTCCCTTTAGACAAAAAAACATGACTCAATACTGACATAAATTTGGCCTCCGCCCCACCCTGCCTCTCCCTCTAATTCACAAAGCATATAATTGGATGATATACTGAGGCATTTCATAGCAAGCGACGAGAACGAGACAAAACGAGACGAGAAAACGCACATTAACATAACAATACAAGGGAGCACCATTATGCAAATATCACCTAATTAAAGTCTCCCCCTGACACCTCGCTACCTGACTCCAGATTATGACGCAGAAGATGCTTACTACCCACCCACCCGGCTCCTCGCGCGGTACACGCTCTGGTCTTCTTCTTCTTCTTCTTCGTTAAGTCTAAATAATTATCGCTCGGAGGCAAAATTCCTCCTTCTCTCTCGGCGATGAAACGCTTTTCAAAGGATCAGGTTGAAGTTGGTAATGAAGCCTCGGCCTTAGGGACGCTCACCTAATTAGTTTGGCTATGAGGGAATTTCTATGGGGCGTGGTTTTTACTTCATTAAATTGAGTTGCGGATATATTCAACGGCTCGGAAATGATCGTTAGTCTTACATCTCTATTAAAATTTAGACGGCATTTCTCGAGTGAATGGGAATTGGGACCCCGTAAATGCCAGGTTAGGTAATGCCTGATATGTGACTGGTTTTGTTTATATTTGAACTTGCGGCTATAGTATGATTCACATCAACCGTGCATTTGATGTCTAGGCCCGTCCCTTACGACGCTCCTGATTGGCTGTTGATAATCCAATCACAGGGCTGGAAGCTCTCTCTCTCGAGAGAGTTAACATGGGCAGGATGTATGTTCCACCTCTCCTGAGGTATAAGTTTGAAAGACGTATCCCTCAGGAGCGATACATCCTGCCTATGTGAGCTTTCTCGAGAGAGACTGAGAGTTTCCAGCCCTGTGATTGGCTTATCAACAGCCAATCAGGAGCGTCGTAAGGGACTGGCCTAAACATCAAATGCAAGGCTGATGTGAATCTACCATGGCAAAGTCCTAAGCGACGTTTTTCATTAATTGCTGTCTGTTAAAATACTCTTCATACCAGGATACTAATTCAATTGCCGTTTTGAAGGTAAATAGTCGTGCTTCAGTGGAAATGAATCGGGAGAGCCAGACGACAAAAAAAAATAAGTCCAAATCCCAAGTGGAAGTTAACCAATAACAAAATTGTATATCGACTGTCATATAAACATTCGCTACGAACAAAGTCATAGAGATGTATAAATTCTTTTTGCGTCATGTAAAATCACGATAAATTTCCTTTCAAAAGATATATAGGATATTGCTATTCTTGCCACCCGTTGTGTAGCGAAGGTCCTTGAAAAAGATATATACATTTATAATGGTTCTATCCCAGGAGAGAGAGAGAGAGAGAGAGAGAGAGAGAGAGAGAGAGAGAGAGAGAGAGAGAGATACTTGTGTATGAGTATCGTTGCTCAAATGATCTAAAATATATTTCTATAATACCATGTAAGTAAATACGTAAGTCCTAATGAAATAAATGATTGAAGTATAGGATTAATATCCAGGATTACACACACACACACACACACACACACACACACACACACACACAACAAAATATATACATTATAATATATATATATATATATATTATATATAATACATACATATATTGTGAGGTTGCGTCAACATATCATAGCAAAGCATATGACATATCACATATACACACATACAACAAACGCACACACACACATATATATATATGTATATAAATATTATATATATATATATATATATATATGTGTGTGTGTGTGCGTTTGTTGTATGTATGTATATGTGATAAGTCATATGCTTTGCTATGTTATCACAATATCTTACAGATGCTGAAATTACTACTCACATATATATCACTTCGAACTTTGTGTACTTATTTCCTTCATGACAGGAAGTCAGTGACGAATGGACAACAACGCTTTTAGGAAGCATAAAATATGCGAGTGAAATGTTGCATGTTGACGCAAAGCCCTCCCCAGCCATGTTTTCGCTGACTGCTGCCGAGACCACTTCCTTCTTCTCAAAGAAGCCAAAATTGAATTCCCATCCTTTTTTTCTTCTGCCCCACATCCTCGTCAGGTATTCCCTTTTATGGTAGCAGAGGCACATAAAAACATGATGACAGGCAATAAAACCTTGTTAAGAATGTCTGCGATACATCGCACCCAAGATAATACACTTAATTTCGCCATAAAAGCGGATCCAAGACGAGAAAGGATAGAGGGATCTGTCTGTCTCTCTCTCACTTCTACGTCAGCATCTGCTGTGCCTACGAACAACAAAATTGTAATGCTTCTCACGGATTATTCTCATTCCGCACAATTTATCAATCATTATCTTTTAGAGTTGTTTAGTTTATTGTAGTATATTTTCTTCGTTTTTTCTCTCTCCCCCCATGAATCACTGATCAGTGCGATCGCAGAAATCATTGACATCTCTAGCCGACTGTATAATGGCTTTCTTCTTGAAATGTCTTTAAATTAATTTCCTCTCCTCAGGAAATAGTCACATTTTCTCTCTGGCCTGTTTCTCAGTTACGTCACGGAATCCAATCATGCAGCACTGGCATTACTAAACTTATATTAACTCAACTATCTTCCCTTCAGACAATCTGACATCGGGACCAAATCTACTCTTGAACTAGTAATTAAATAAATTTGGTCTAGTACCTAGGTAAATTGTGGGTATACCTATTTCGATATTTTGCTCATTATTCTGCGCAATTTATGCCGCCATAATTTGCTCTTCTTACAATGCTTCATTCATCTTTTAATTCCCGTTGAAAGGAAGCGATAACCCTAACCTTTCCAATTACTAGGCGATTGGTTTAAATTGTTGCAAAATCGCTCTGAAATACTCCTCGCTCTCTCTCTCAAATATCTTGATTCATCCCAATACAAAGGATCATCTAGATTACTGAAGACAACTTTTGCCTGTGGCTTTGCTTTCAAAAGATTTTTAGATCACGAGTGTTTTCCTTTTTTTTCGTAATAATTCGTATCAACTCTGGAATTCACAAGCTTATTTAGACTTTTTCCCTTTAAGGTAATCATTTTTAAAGCTTGGTTTCTTATAAATTATATGAGCAAATATTATTTTACATTTCCCCCGTTAAGGGGAGTTTATTTTTTCAAGACTTTTTTTTTTTCCAATAACCTAGTTGACAACTCCTATACTTCTAATGGTAATTGAAACGTTATATTTTCCAATATAAAGTCACTCAATCAAGACGGAAATGCGCAGCGTGAATTTATTCCTCCCAACAGAAGAGCAATTTTTAACTTTCCGTTAACCACTTTACATCTCATCCATCCTTGATTGCTGGCGGCCAGTATCGAATCGCTCTTTAATTTCTGGTCATCCATCCTTGATTGCTGGCGGCCAGTATCGAATCGCTCTTTAATTTTCTGTCAGTTCTAATCTTGGGAGAATTTCTGCGAGGGGAACCGGCAAATAGCCTACTCTTATTTACATAGCCTGCAAAATATCTCCCTCCCCCCGCGCCGCCTTTATTTTGTTTGGTTTTGACTTTATTTCATCTTACTTTAGTTCATTTTGTCTGGCACAATTCCAAATCGTTTTTATTCGAGAACTGTTGCCCTCAACTACTTTCTAGAACGTGGCTATTGACTATTCGGTCTCCATTTAAATTTATTTGGGGATGAATGTATCTGAATAACCGAGTTTGTCTCTACCCCATTAATTCAGTATTGAAATTATTTTCTTTTACACTGGGTCATAAATCTACATACTGACATCATATGAAATATGATTATCGCTTTCGCTGTTTATTTATTTTTGTCAGAGAGTATTAGAATTAAGCTCATAAGGAATGCTCCAGGAGCACGAGCCAGATGTGGCACAAGACTTTAAACATTTTTTCAATAGCTGGCTGACCATAATTCAGCCGCCTTTTAAAAAAAATTGAGAATTCCTTATGAGCTTAATTCTAATACTCTCTGAAAATATTAAATAAATAGCGAAAGCGATGATCATATTTCGAAATACGATTTCGATATGCAGTTATATTACCCAGTGCAAAAAAAATCGTTTCAATATTGAAAAGAAAATCATTACTATTCTGAATTAATTGGGTAGAGACAAACTCGGTTATTCGGATAAATTAATTTAAAATTCCTTCTGAAATTTTATTGCAGAAAGACATTATGAACCACCGAGAATAGAGATGAGGAATTGGAGGGTTATGAAGTTGGATATAAGGCTAATAACATTCTAAATAATATATATATATATATATATATATATATATATATATATATATATATATATATATATACATATATGTATATATATACATATATATATATATATATATATATATATATATATATATAATATATATATTTCTCAATAAGATCGACCTAACCTCCAGATCGGTCATGAACTGCTCGAGTTTGCCCGTCTTCAACATGGCGAACATTGTCTGGGCGACGGTAATGGCGTGTCTCCAATTGTGGTACTTCACAGGCCTGTAATTCTTCTTGACGCTTAGCAACCACCGACACAACACCTGGAAGAGAGAGAGAGAGAGAGAGTGGGTTGGCTGTGAGATATTTTGGGCTTCATTAAGTGGCGGGTCAGTTAATATCGCCCCCTCAAGTGTCCAAGGGAATTGGAATCTAGCTCTGATGAGTTTTCCAAAACGTCATATTCTTCGGGATGTTTTATTGTCATTTTGTGTTGGCATGCTCCCTTTTTTTCCTACTTATTTATATAAAAAAAAAAAAAAATTGTCAAATTGATTACATTCACCCATGAACGTCACTTTGAAAGTGTTTTTGGAATATCTGCGGGAGTGTTTTCATTTTCATATATTTGTCAGATTATCAGGCATGAACTAACACGGAAATATATTAGTCTTCTCTCATTAGTCCATAATATATGATGTAAATATAGTCCTTGGCGACTAATTGTGACGATCATTCAAGGCATGATTCTTTACTTACATAAAGAATTAAAGCACGAAAGATCCATATGAATGATGGTTTATATCCTTCACAATAATGAAACAACCCTGGTCGTCACTACAAATATATCAATACTATTAGTAATAACATTTAAAGTTGCCCAAAGACGCAAACAATAAATAAAATATTTATCAGGCATAAAGTGTAGTGCAACCGTAAATAAATATAAATCAAATACTTGAGGATGTAAAACGAACTTTGTTTCTTATTTTATGAAGTTTCTCTTGATGAAGGGGCAGAAGGGAGGCACAACATCAAGGGGGTGAATTGTTTTGGTTACAAGCACAGCAACATAGTGGGGCTCCAAATAAAGTTCTTCTTCTCCTTTTTATCATTATTATTATTATTATTATTATTATTATTATTATTATTATTATTATTATTATTATTATTATTATTATTATTGGAGAAACAAATTTACAGTTATGTAAATGTACATATATTTCAGTTTAAAAACAGCAAAGATAGCTTTCGGGAACCGTACAGATTCCCGAAGGCTATCCTTGCTGTTTTTAAACTGAAATATTTGTACATTTACATAACTGTGGATTTGTTTCTCCATTTGAAGACTCGTGCTACTATGAGGATTTTTTAATTATTATTGTTATTATTATTCAACAGAAGTATACATAAAAGGACTGGAAGGAGCAACATCACATAATGTTTTGGTCACAGGCAGAGAAACAAAAAGAGAGGATCCAAGTAAATAATGTGATTCCCGTTAGAGGGACGAACAACCCAGGCGGCTAATTTGCATTTACCTCATAATTTGCATTTACCTCATAATTGATGTGGAAGCCATTGAGGAGGTCGAGGTCCATGAACATCCGGATGGCGCATTTCAAGGTCTCGTCATCCGACAGTTCCAGGACACAGAAGTCAAAGCTGTAAGCATGGATGAAGAGTTCATTATTTGTTTACTCTGCCTGAAGCAGACTTATCCCAACAGAAGCTGTATCGTCTACTAGGATCACAATAAAATTGACGCAATTCGCCTATTATGTCAAATTTGATTATTTCAATTCTTCAATTTAAAAGTCAGCTTAAATACCACTGTTCTGCGCTACGTCATTTCATGTCGCTTTTTCTGTCGCTTCAACGAACAAGAACACGTGGGAGTTAAAATGGTTACGAAATATGCATCGTGAAGTTCTTGAAATATACATGAGATAAACTGGGCGCAAAAAGCATAACAAAAAAGATCGGGAACTTTCTCTCTTTTCCCTCTCTTTTTATCAAAACGAATATAAATGAATCATTTCTTGTCACTCTCTTTCTCTCTCTCTCTTCTCCATATATTTATCTATCTGTGGAATGGAGTTTCTTTAAACTGAGTTGAGATGAATATAGGATTTAGGCCAAAGGCCAAGCACTGGGACCTATGAGGTCATTCAGCGCTTAAATGGATATTGGCAGTGGAAGGTCTGAAAGGTGTAACAGGAGGAAAACCTCAAGTGTTAGGAGAGGGTGGAAAGTACGATGGAAGAAGAGAATATGAAAGGAGGTACAGTAAAAGGAACGAAAGTGGTTGCAGCTAGGGGCCGAAGGCACGCTACAAAGAACATTAAGTACTGCCTACAGGAGTTGCTTTAAACTCACTTCCTACGTTTATCCTGCCTCTAACAAGCGTTCTGTCTTTCCTTCATCGCGTTACTAACTCCACTAAGATATATCAATTCCGAGGTAGAGTGAATTTAGATATTAAAGGACATTTGTAGCTCGAATGATATATAAATGAATCACGGTTCGATGTGATAATTATTCATAACAAAAGGCTACGTGCTGTCAAACGCTCGAATTATAGATTTCAAACCCAAATAAGCAAGAGGGTCGCGACATGATCTCACACTTACTTATAGAGGTCAAAGTTCTTCGACGTTGGGATTTCCGATGTCCTTAACTTCTCCGTATCTTCTTGCGATGCCGTTGCATGGTAACTGAGGCACTCTAGTGCCACCTGCTGCCGAGCCATGAGGCGACCTGGAATCGATTGCGGACGAGAATAGAATGGAACAGAATATAGAATTTAGGCCAAAGGCCTACAGCGCTGAAACGAAAATAGATTGTTAGGAGACGGCGGAGAGTAAGATGGATGGAAGCGAATATGAACAGAGGTAGAGGAGGCTCGCTCCCAGCTGCAGCCAGCGCGGAAGCAGAGGGATGTATTTTTGGCGATTAGAAATTCACCTCTCGATATAATGTGGTTCGGAGCCCACAACAAGCTGTAGGTCCCGTTACTAAGTAACTAATTGGTTCCTAGCCAAGTAAAAATATCTAATCCTTCGGGCCAACCCAAGGAGAGCTATTAATCAGCTCAGTGGTCTAGTTAAACTAAAATATACTTAACAGTGAAATGAATGAAAGGGGTTAATGGCAGCTAGGGCCGAAAAAAGGATTAAAGTTTCAAGTTAGAAATGGTGAATGTCATCAGCTCCGTTATATACTCACTGATCCACTAAAATCACCTCTAATGGAACTTACAAGCTTTTTCGTAGACTTGCGTATTCTGGATTCCCAATCCACAGAAAATGGCAAAGGCTTCGAACGTGTTGATGTCATGATCCGTAAACTGTAAGCAATTTTCCTGAAAAAACAATAAAACAGAATTATGACAATTTCTCCAATATTGGCCATTGAACTAAATATGCACTGACGGATGAGGAAATTCTAAAAACAGATGAGGTAAAGACTTACAGTTTAGGTAGTAATGATTTATTAAATTGAAATGTATCTATGCCAACTGATGTCATCTGTTCCTGGGACAATTCGGTTTACAGTTACGATGATAGTCAACGTAATCAATACTTATTAGGGCAATAACTTCACAGAGCAATAAAGCGAAGGCAGTTAGGACCATGATCCCGATTACAGGTTTGGCAACAAAAGGAAATGGCTGAAATGTGGGGGATTATTCTCGAAGGAAACAAAATCCGCCCACTGAAAGATAAAAGTTGTTTCCAAAAAATGATATAAAACAAAATTACGATCAAATGCTCGCGCTTCCACTATCCAGGTCTGGGATATTTCCTAGACAGTGACCGCCCAAGGAGTTTTCGGGGGTAGCTATCTAGGACTAATATTTCTCGGGGGTCATTATCTTTTATGATGTTTGCAGTCTTTTGTTTATGTTTTTACGATAATCCCAAACGGGTTTGTACCCATCACGCCGCGAAGGTGGATACTCACTGGGATAATATACCTGTCGGGGTCACTATCTAAGATAGATCCCATTTCTGTTTACCCGACTTCATCCTCTAATATCTGCGGACAGTCAGCAACAGCAACAGCAGCAGCACTTTGGCCGCCCTTACCTTATTGATCATCTGGGCGACGCCGAGGATCTTCCTGGAGGAGTTATAGATGGGGATGGTGAGGACGTTGTGGGTGATGAACCCGCCGTCGTCCAGGGTCGTCCCCAGCCACTCAAGGACGTCGTTGATGTTCACCGTCTGAGGAGGGGCAGAAGGAAGGCACAACATCAGGGGGGTGAACTGTTTTGGTCACAAGCACAGCAACATAGAGGGGATCCAAATAAAGTTCTTCTTCTTCTTCTTATTCTTATTATTATTATTATTATGATTATTATTATTGTTCAACAGAAGTATACATAAAAGGAGGGGAAGGGGCAACATCAGATAATGTTTTGTCACAGGCAGAGAAACAAAGAGGGGACCCAAACGAAGTTCTTCTTCTTCTTCTTCTTCTTCTTCTTCTTATTATTATTATTATTATTATTATTATTATTATTATTATTATTATTATTATTATTATTATTATTATTCAACAGAAGTATACATAAAAGGAGGGGAAGGGGCAACATCAGATAATGTTTTGGTCACAGGCAGAGAAACAAAAGAGGGGATCTATGATAAAACAAATGTAGTGTTAAATTATTATTATTATTAGTGTTATTATTATTAAACATACAAAACAAGTGTGAAAAAAAGAGAAGAATTGAGTAAAGAAAGAACAAGTACAGTAAAAATAAAAAGAACAAAAATGGATGGAGGTTTTAATGTAAAAGAGGCCGTCTACCAAGTGGCTCCCACCACGAGTGACGTCATGCTGGTCCTCCGTCCAATAGCTTGGACGGAGGACTGAAACTGACGACTATGACTTTGACTGACGCAATTAATTGATCTATCAACTTCTTCACTCTTTTATTCTTTTATAGATGAAAAAGGGGGTATTTTCCATCGACCTGATTCCAGGAGCAACTGACCTGACCAGTAGACAGGACATAATTTGCGAGGCGCGCGTGGACGGAGGCCGCCAACTGGTTGTTGGAAGGCCGGGTGATCCTGCACTCTCCATCGTGAGACTGCAACTCGAACGCCATGTGCACCGTCAGCGTCTCCAGCTGCAGGATACAGGATAAGCAGAGGCATTACTTAGCGACGAAAAGAAGGAACAAAGGATATTTGGGCATGTATGAATGAGTAATGATTGCTGGAAGGGAAGCAAGGAAGCGAGTTAGAGAAAGATTAAGGAGCGCTATCATCTGTGAGTTTATGGTTAAAACGTAAGTGGGAGATTGTGATAAATAAAGAAATCAAGATAGTGTCACGACACGGAGAGGAAAGAGTTGAAACAATACAGCCAAAACTGACTGCGAGGAAACAGAGTTTGAAACCTTCGTTGATGAGAGTTAAAGAAAGATTAGGGTTTTGAAGGGGTACGATAATTTGTGAGTTTATGATTAAAATGCAAGAGGGAAGATAAATAAAGAAATCAAAATAGTGTCACGACACGGAGAAGAAAGAGCTGAAACAATACAGACAAAACTGACTGCGAGGAAACATAGGTTTGAAACCTTCGTTGTTCATCATGATGACAAAAGACACCGGACAAAAAAAGGACCTGATTTTAACTGACAGCAGGACGTCACGAGCATCGTTGATGTTCAATTAATCCACAGGTGGAATGAATGCAATAAAAAAGAATGAAGAAAAATCTGTAATAAAAGCATCAGTCACTGCTGAATAGTCCTGCATTTGACCGGGATGAAAGTGACAGAGATGAAATGTTGGGGGTGAAATTTCGGATATGTTCTGTTGAAAGATAAACGACATCACTAAAATCATTTCTGTTCCTAGTGGACGAAAGTGAAGAGTAACGAGCGTTGCTTCGGAATGCATATACTGTAAAAACATTTATTTCGACATCGAAAGAAATTACTATATGACAGATTTTTTGCACAACAGCTAAAATTCAAAACTGGTAAATCTAACTTTGCAAAGGACAACGACCAAAAAATGTGGCTGGTGAGAACATGGCATACCAAACCAATTATATATTGTTCATTATGATATCGTATGAAAATAATCTTATGAAATAAAATCATATAATATAGATTTGACATAATGAGTGACCGTTTCTTCTACCACACCATGTAATGTTATTAATATGTGGAAAAATGTTAATAATTCTGTGTACAGGAAAAAAGGGTTGATTCTCTATCAATTTTCTGGAACTACTGAGCATGACGACTCTCTTTACATATGATGACGAAGCATATGCACGATGCATGCAGTTATCTATTTTAACTGGATACAGTGAATGCAATTATCTCTTTTAACCTTTTCCTATTCATCCTGTATCCCTCAATTATTTATACAATCTTTCACACATAAATTCACTGTCATTGAGAATCCATTAATATATCTTTATATCTAATAACATTACATTTCTCGGTCATCAAATGAAACAATGTGGACAGGATATTGTGCGCAAAGCCTTTGTGAAAATATATTTCAAGGAGAATAAGAACATTTTTTTTTTTTTACAGATACGTACCGGAATCTTCATGAGATCTTCCGGAGGAGGCACCAGGGTCTGTAGAAGGATGGAGATAATAGTTAGTTAAGACAAGTCTGGATGATGAGCTTTGTATCATTTTGATTAAAGACCCTATAAATGTCTTGGCAGTACTTTCAAATGTTTAGCATTTCTTTGGTTGGTACAAACTCACTGTTTTTCTCTTATATCCTATATATATATTATTAAATCATATATATATATACATATAATATTATATATAGATATATATATATATATATATATATATATATATATATATATATATTATATATTATACAGAATGTTTCCTTGCAAACTCAATTAAAGTAAAAAGAATATATTTCTTAACAATCACAGGAATGATGGACAAAGAGCTTGTTCGAAGTCTTTTGAATGGAACTGACTATTTTATATATAAATATAACATATATTTCTTCCTTAACTAACAATAAATGTAGCTTGCATGTTCAGTAATAATATCAATGCATCATAGCTTCCTAAAACTGAAATCGAGACAACAATGCACTGCAAGTGACGAACATGTTTACTTTAAAAGTTGTGACAGCCCATTACTAAATGAACACTTCTAGAATAATATTAACGCTCAAGTTTACATTTCATGGGATCTCCTGCAGGTAACTACAGCTGTGTTCACATACGAGGGCATACAGCAAGACATGAAAACGTTTGGCATGAAAACGTTTCATTCTGTTCTCCTGGTTAAACAATCTTTCAAGATAAAATCTGTAATCAGCCAGAGCACAGACTATGTTTACATAACGAAATTGCAAAGGGGGAGAGAGGCCTATCACTTAGGGCCTGCTTCGATGAATCATTAACCACTGGCGGAAAGAGATACGGAACTATATTTGCCAACATCTTTCGGGTTCAAATGAGATTGCAATGCTAAACAGGCTAATAACTGACTTACTAACACTTTTTGTTACCAATTAGCTTAATACAAAAAAATTTAACCTGAAACTATGAAAAAAAAAAAAAAACCGTAATTAATGAGCAGGTTCTTGATCTACTCTGTCTTCCTCAAGGGAAGAAAACAATCCTGCATCTATACCATACCTGTCGAATGGCAAGAGCATCACAATTTTCCACCTTCGGCGTTTCGGGGGCGTCGGTACAACGACCACCAGCACTGTCCTTCTCGTCTTCTACCTGCAATGAGCAAGAGGTCAAAATGACTAAAACTTATACGGAAAGATGTGAGGAGAACAAACGTTATTTCAAAATTTTCTGCGACTCTTCCCAAATTCATCATTTCACTAAGCGTGTCCGTAGGTAACCCATTTCTTAAAATAAAAATCGCACCCACTGTTCCACCAGACGTCAACGCTTTATATTTCGCTCTTGTCTTTCCGTCAGAAATCCGCGAAAGTTACTATTACGGCTTACCTACTTAGCAGCCCATCATAGTTATAGTATATTCACGCTAACCGTGCATGTGATGTCTAGGCCAGTCCCTTACGAAGCTCCTGATTATCTGTCAATAAGCCAGTCACAGGGCAGCGCTGGAGCCTGGAAGCTTTCAGTCTCTTTCGAGAGTTCACATACGTAGGATGTATATTCCACCTCTCTTGAGAGATACTGGTGAAAGATGTATCACCCAGGAGAGGTGGAACACTCATCCTGCCTAAATGAACTCTCTCGAGAGACAGAGCTTCTAGGCTGGCTCCAGGTAGTGTTGCCGTTGTATCCGCATAAAGTTTCCGCAAGCGCTTAGTTACGTTTTTCAAGCGATGCTTGTTTACTTTTGGCCTTCTATACGAAAACAAAGAAAACGAAATTCTCACCTTACTCGGTAAACTAGTATATTATTTAATTTTCCAATTGTGAACAATGTTTCGTCCGAGTCTGTCACTGATATGTGTAATATCTGAATCGATGTGTTCGTCACTATTTGATCATATAATCATGCACTGTTCCTCGTCATCATTATTAACATTTTGAGGCTGTGTCACTTAGTATAAGACTATTGTCTGCATTGATGTGTTCATCACTATCTGAAGATATAATCATGCACTGTTCCTCGTCTTCATTATTAACATTTTGAGGCTGCGTGTCACATTTTATAACACTATTGTCTTGCTCATTTTCACTGTTTTTTTTTCATCAGCTTTGTCTGAAGATGAGTAATCTTCAGGAAAAAAGACTTTTAATATGTAATCATGTGAATCTTATGAATCCACTAATTCATTGTCGTCCTGAGTCTCACAAATTTTAACTTCAGTTTCATCTTTGGAAAACAGCAGTTTTCTGGGGGAAAAATTCTATATATAATCACGCGATTTGCGGCCACTCATGTTTTCTTCATTTATAGGCCATCTGCTGTATATGGTCACTATAAAGTATCGAACGGGATGAAATGATGAACTCATATGCATGATAATGGATTGGCGATCTGGGAAGATAGAATACTTAGTTCGCATAATTATGGTTGCCACTTGATCTTTACGAGTTTTGCAGAGATGCAGGTATATGTAATATCGGAAGTTTCATTGTTTATGAAATGTGAGCTCCAAAGATATATTTTTGAAACTCTGGACATTACCTTTATACATAGCAAATTAATTACAAGCGAGAATTCTGGCACTGAAAATCCCTTGAAAACACTGAGTATCGCACTTGTTTAGCGTACTACCTACTAGCGATAAAAACTGTATGGCCATAGGAGGTTGTGGAGGTAATTGATCACTTGTTTACTGCACCTATTCGTTGGATATGATGATCATGAACTTCGCACATAGGGATTTGAACGATTTATATCAATTTCGTTATACTTAAGTACATTACTAATATTATTATTAAAAATATATATATAATATATATATAATATATATAGATATATATAATATATACATATATATTATATATATATATATATATATATATATATATCAGCAAAAGCCACAGGGAGAATTTTTTAAAAAAGAAAAGACAGTGTCAAGTACTTTCGTGTATTTAACACATCTTCGAAGTACTTGGCACTCTGTCTTTTCTTTTTTAAAAATTTTCCCTGTGGCTTTTGCTGGTAAACAAATCACGTACTTACTTTTGTGATTTTAAATAGGTAATATGTATTATATATAAATATTACAATCATATACATTATATACATACATGCATATATATACATATAAACATATATATACATATATACACGCATATATATATATATATATATGTATATATACACATAGTACATGTATATATACATACATATATATGTATATGTATGTATATCTACATATACATACATATCATATATATGTATATTATACATATAAACAAATGGATACACACACACATATATTATATATAATATATATATACTATTATACATATATTCATACATACATATATATACATTCATACACATATATATCTATATATACATATTTATATACATTATATTTACATATATTTATATACATGCACTGTATATATATACATACATACATATACATATACCTATATACGTATATATATACATATGAGAAGTATTATTTTTTCCTTTCTTATTTGTCCCAGATATATTTACAGATAAGTTTGTAATAAGCATAACAGCATTTATGTATCAGTATATAACTCATTAAATCATATAGGAAATAATTTTATAATATATTAACAGATTGATGTACACTAATCATATCACCGTCATATTCTGATAAGAGTCTTATCTTTTATAATATTGTATTTGAATTGTTTAAAAGAAAAAAATATTGCAATTTGTATATGGTAAATTTGCATGAATGCTCCATGAAGAAATTGCTGCTGAAACGCATCGGCATACAAACTTGGATAGCTGACGAAAATTCCGCACTTCGGCAACACTGATACCGAGGTGGAGGATCTTGTTTTGTTTCCACTTTCCCGGGTGACGTCACGCCGTGCCTCTAGCACGTCATCCATTCATTAAAACAGACATGACTGATGTCCCATCAGACGTGAATGCAATATAGTTTGGAGGGGATGTAATAAATATGTATCATTTAGTTAAAATAAATCCAAAGTGCTTAGAAATCCTCGCATTATTTGGAAATGCAATTCGCACGGAACAGCAGACATGCCGTCCCTTTAGCACTGTCATCCATTGAAGACATGACTAAAGCACGTCAGATGTGTATGCATTATAATAGTTTGGAGGGACGCACTAAATATGTGTCACTTCGTAAAATAAATCCAAAGTGCGTAGAGCAATTCGTATTATTTGGAAATGCAATTCGCACGGACTACTAGAAATTGTTTGAAAAAATGTCCTGTATACAGATTTTTTTTAGCTTATGGTTTACCTATACATATATAAAAAAAAAAAAGGTCAGTTCAGTATCAGTTAACGTTCGTTGGGGATATAATGAATCTGTTTCATTTATTGGCTAATGAAAGGTGCATCAAGTGTACTTATTTTTTAGAAAAAGCACTTATATAATTGCCCATACCATAGATATACAGAGAGATCTATGGTTCATATCATCACGCTCGGCTCTTTATCCCAAATAAAAAAGGTGGAGGCGGGGCCTGGGCTTTGGGCGGGCGGGGGGGGTGGGGGGGGGGTGGAATTGGAGAATATTATGAGTCATCCACAATCATATAAATGTATAATTATTTACTCCTGTTAAGGATCATAAGTTTTTTTTTTTTAATTCTACAAAGAATGTACCCAGGTGACCTTGGCCACTTGGTGCAAGCAATGAATCTTTGTATTGTGATGTAACTGTTGTATTTATTTATTCCATTATAGTAATTAAAGAATGAAACCCTTTATCCTCAGGTGAAGCACAATCTGCGAGTATATATAAAAAAAGCCACGAAACAAGGAAAAATACTTTTATTCCCTCTCTGTCTCTCTCTCTCTTAATATCTGAATACCTTTGCAAGGACAGATGTGGTCTGAAAGGTAAGCACTAGACCAACTTCGCATTTTATCTTAGTGATTCGTATTCAAGAAGAATGTTGTGTAGTGAGGCTCCACATCTCAAAATATACACCGTTACATGAACGCTCGTGTATACTACTGCAAGACAGAATAGAATGGGAAATAAAACAGAAATTGTTGTCTAAACCGGGAAGAAAGGTTGACCATGACTACGTCCATTTAGTAAGCCGTGCTTTACCCGTTCCTTGTGTTTTCATTTATATTACTTTCGTAAACTGTAATATCGTCTGATATAGACTCAAATACTTTTATTGAATATTATCCTTAGGTGTCATTATCGAAGGCAGCAGGATAAAAGCTGCATGAGGAAGTGGAGAAAGATAGCTAGAGTAGTATGTGATAAGAAAATGCCAATCAATCTAAAAGTAAAGATATATAACACTATAATAAGACCAACGTTAATGTATGGAGCAGAAACATGGGCTCTAGGAAGAAAAGAGGAAGTAAAGATTCAGAGAACAGAGATGAGAATGCTGGGTAGATTATGGGAGGTTTGCTGTTTGAGAGATTGGAAAATATGAAAATAAAGCATGAAGGGAAGGCTTAGTAAAGATTACAGAAGTGATAAGAGAGTCACGATTGAGATGGTATGGCAGTGGCGGATCTAAAAATCTCTCATGTATATATATATATTCTATATATATATATATTTATATATATATATATTATAATATATATATATTATATATATATATATTATTATATTACGGTTTTTGATCGCCCCGTCTTCCAAGTATCATTCATTTTTAGTTATTTGCTGGAAAAGCAGGACATTGGCATGTCCGGTTTGGGGGGAAAATAATCCGTTAACGACTAGACCTAGTGTATAGGGTAAGAAGGGCAGGTTGCAGGGGTTATATAGGCTTCTTGGCGAGCTTTAGGTACTCCTAGCTTTAGACCACTTTCCCCACAAATCTGCTGGCTGTGTTTTTGCATCTCTCCAGACAATGCCAGAGGCAGTGTGTGATCCCAGGCCGCTTGGAAATGCCGATTCGTCCTCAGTCTACGCCAGCTTCTGTTATCTGACAGATGTGCTTCCCTCTGACTTGAAGTCAGCCCCTTTGTTTCGTCGTCGCTGGTTGGAGCCCTCCTCAGACATCACAATACATGTGCAAGCCACTAAGGACTAAAGGTACGTCTCGAAAGTGCAAAATCAAATCAGTCCTATTCCTTCAAGACGAATCTTGCTATTTACATTTTCAAATTTCCCTTTTATAACACCTCTACTGAACGCCCTTTGTCCATCATCGTAGCACGTGCTACCCTTGTGACCTGTCCAAAATTAAGTCTTCATTGAACATTTCATTTAAGCACTAGAGTTCCTCCTCTTGTGTGTGACTAAAGATAAACACCCTCCATAGTGATTAGCTGAGATATTATTTAAGAAGTCTTTTGTTTATGTTGCGTGTAATTTGGGAATTCATTTCCAGATTGCTGAGTAAATGCTCCATCTCCTCGCAAGCGCTTGTATTACCTGAATTCATAAATTTGGAAACCAGCATTGCAATAGATGTTGATTTCGGCCAGTTTTTCCACTTTGTGAAAGATAAGAGTGTTCCAGACAGTACACGGCCTCCCCCACATGGCATACCTGCCTTGCCTTTATCCCAGGCCATTCAATGTTTCTTGTAAATATATGTAAATTAGATTAATACGCTAAGTTTTCAATGGCAACATCTTGCATTCCCTTTAACAATTATATATCTAAGGTAAGTCATAAGCGCTCCATTTTCTCATATTTCCTCTTTTTTTTACCCTTAAGTTTTGGACAAAAGCCATCTCAAACGTCCCGGGACACGTGGCGGGCCATGCCCGCCCGTCCTGGGACACGTGGAGGGCCACGCCCGCCTGTCCCGGGACACTTGGCGGGCCTCGCCCGGCCGTCCCGGGACACGTGGCGGGCCTCGCCCGGCCGTCCCGGGACACGTGGCGGGCCTCGCCCGCCTGTCCCATCATAGATAACACCTTCGCTTAATCTTAGAACCAGAATATGCCACTGACTCCTTCCAATTCTCCTGGGGCTTCTCTGAATCCTTTCAGTTCTCCTGGGGCTTCTCTGAATCCTGTCAGTTCTCCTGGGGCTTCTCTGAATCCTTTCAGTTCTCCTGGGGCTTCTCTGAATCCTTTCAGTTCTCCTGGGGCTCCTCTTAATCCTTTTAGTTCTCCTGGGGCTTCTCTGAATCCTTTCAGTTGTCCTGGGGCTTCTCTGAATCCTTTCAGTTGTCCTGGGGCTTCTCTGAATCCTTTCAGTTCTCCTGGGGCTTCTCTTAATCCTTTTAGTTCTCCTGGGGTTTCTCTGAATCCTTTCAGTTCTCCTGGGGCTTCTCTAAATCCTTTCAGTTCTCCTGGGGCTTCTCTGAATCCTATGCTTCTTCTCCTGGAACTCCACCAATCCTGTCATTTTCCTCACGCTTTCTTCAATCCTCCCATCTTCCTTTCCCTTTCAGGAACCAATAAAACTCTTACGAAAACATTTTAGCATATTTATTTCCCTACAACTTCAACTTCCTTCAAGGATCAGCAAAGCAAACTTATTACAAATAAACATTAAACTTTCCATACAACAAACATTGTCCTCAAATTTTTCACATCTCATCCGTCTTTGTGAGGCCAGCGCCATTGCTTGAAGATCGCGCTGTTCCTTGTAGATCGCGCCATTCCTTGAAGACGAACAGCTGCTCCTTCAGTTTCCAGTTGTCTTTCTCCAGTCGTCTGTTTTTTTTTCCTGCAGGTTCTTCAGGTTGTAAACCAATTTCTCCTTCGCTCCTTGCAGCTGTCCAACCTCATCTTCCACCTTTTCCTTCCGTTCGTCCTGGACACCGGTATTTCTCTCCAGCCACGATTTCCTTTCTCTAGAAGGCATGTCAGCTCCTTCCTCTTGAGTTTCGCAGCCTCAACTTCACACTGAGGTCTTCCACTTCCTTCTGGAGGCGCTCGAACCTGACCTCGACGTCTTTCCTGCCGGATTCGCGCTTTTCGCTCGCGTGCTTTTATTCCTGGATGAGCCTCGCCATCCGCGCCGCTTCTTTGCTTTTTAACTGTGGGTCTTTCTCCTTCTGTCGTACGAGTTCCTCTTGCCTCTCAACCTAGCTGTTTGCCTCTGTTAGTTCCTTTATCCTCTCACATAGGGCATCGTTTCTCTCCCCAATTCCCTTTGTCTTTTCCATCAGCTGCTGATTTTCATCTGTGATCTTGAGGATCTTGTCTTCCAGCTGCTGATTTTCCCTCTTTTCTTGGTCGTTCTCCCTCTTCAGGAACAACGTGTCAGCTTCGAGCGAGTAGGGCCCTTTTCTTGCCAGGCCTGCTGTTGCAACACCTCCCTGAGTAATCTGGATCACACGAGTGTGTTCTTCCCTTCCGCCGCCTTCTGAATCTCTTCATTGTTGTCGAGCCTCTGTTGCAGCTGAAGAATTATCCTGTCCAAGTTCACCTGCTGCTCTCTGGCACCGGATGGTGTCTCGCCAAGCCGCAATTCTCTCTTTCAGTTCCTTCTCCTTGGGCTGTTCAACTCCATCAACAGTAGTCAGGAAGAACCTCATCAGTGAATAGGCATCCACAATAAATAAGATGACTATTCCTGCGTTAGACTTCTCTCCGTATTTCGAACAATATCTGGACATACCCAGTTCACATACTCTCCTCTCATTCTCTCTCGATTTTTCGTTGATTTTCTATATTCCACGAGAGATATTTCGATTTATCAAAATATAGCAGGAAATATTCCGAACATTTTTTTAACTGCCTTGTCTCTTGGTGTTATAAATTGCTGAAATCTCTCTCTCACTCTCAGGGATTGTACGTGTCTGATCTCTCTCTCTCTCTCTCTCTCTCTCTCTCTCTCTCTCTCTCTCTCTCTCTTTCCATGCGGGTTTTTTTTAATCTTATCGGTTAAAATAAATTTGGGGATTTTCCTTTATTTACTTTTTTGTCTATAAGAAAAACAATACTACTACACGCGGGCAATTGCAACTTAGGGGAACAATGGTCATTTTTCTAAGGCAAGTTTAATTTTTATTGAATTTTACAGGATAACTAATTAAAAGATACAATTCTAAACGAATTAGCCGAAACATCAGAGAGAGAGAGAGAGAGAGAGAGAGAGAGAGAGAGATAGAGAGAGAGAGAGGAGAGAGAGAGAGAGAGAGAAATATATATATATATATATATATATATATATATATATATATATATATATAATATATATATATATATATATATATATATATATATATATATATATATATATATATAGGTTAGTTTTAAGATTTTAAATGTATATCATATGGATACAAAGAAAAGATGAACTGAAATTTAATTATATTACATTTATCCTACATAAAAGTGAAAATATATATATAAAGGAGTACTATTTTATTAGAACATAACTTGCGTTCGTAAACTGAAATGCAATATGAAAACAAAGTAGAAAACACTAATATCCCTATTCTTATTTAAGGCGAAAATGACACTAGCCATGAATTAGCGCGACTCGACGCGACGCGTTTGGTGTGAACGCAACCTTAGTAAGACGTTGCGTATATGTTTAATATAATATGCAGGCAGTTTTCTGAACGTCGGATTTAAATATGCAATTCACAATTATCTTATTATTTGAGAACATAAAAATAATAAGAATTGTTTTGAATGAATGCGGTTCAGCGACCATTAATCGCCTGGAATCTAAATTCAGTCCCAATTCAGTAACAGAACAAATGTAAACACACCTTTGATTAACCACAAAGTCATTTTCCAGGGAATCCATGTTATGTGACTGGAAATTCTTTGTACAATTCTGTGACGGACGGTCAATTTGAATCACAGTAGTTTTAAAGAATGTTGTATTCCAATAAAATATGCAGCACTCCTACAGTACTGTGTAACCACAATATATCATCAAATTGTTTTAAAACTGATAATTTCATAGAGATGATGAAAATTTAAATTCCATTTTCAAGTGTTCTGTCATTGACTAATTAATTATGTAGTATACTACCGGGTGTTTCGAAATTAGAGGGGCTCCTCCCACCTCCACAGAACAAATGGAAAGTTAAGAAGTTTCCTGCTATAGGCTATCTCCAAGTACATTATCTTAAGTTTTTATTAATTCACTTTTCATCTTACATTTCTTGTATTTTCAGACTGAGTGACGGAGTTAGATACAGCCATGGCTAATGACTTGGAGGAAATCAGATGGATTGACCGAATCCGGGCTATAACCTTCAGAGAGGCCAGGGATGCTGGCGCATCCTTCATTTCACGTTCCTGGATTGATAAATACATTAAAAGAGATGAATCCTTTGGTAAAAGAAACTGGAACAAAAATCCATATGACTGTCATTGCGAAAAGAGTGAGAATCTTGTAAGGACTGAAGTCCTTTCTCAGGAGTCAAAAGACATCATAGCTGAGGCATTAGGTAGACCAAGAAAGTCTTTATGTAAATTGGCGCTTGAACTAGAAACAAAAAGGGGAAAGAAGAGAAGTTATAGTGCTGTATATCATGAGTTGAAAAAATCTAGTATCAAGCCATTTCATGTTATCAGCAAGCCCAACATCACTCAGCAGCAGAGAGAAGACCGTGCATGGTATTGTGGTTCATTTCTTAAAGATTGGGATGAAGCTGACTTTCTCCATGTTGCTGCATCAGATGAATTCTTCATTTACACAGTCAGGAGGCCAAATCATAAAAATGACATCATTTGGGCAGTAAAGTTGGATGATATCAGCGATGACATGCGCTATCGCCAAGTTGTGAAATTTCCTGAATGTTTGGGAATTTTTCTCTGTTTCACAGCCAAACAGTATATGTGGATCATCAGAGAAAAAGGAGTCATGGAATGGCGAATACTTCAGAGAAACTGTGCTTACTGATGGAGTTTTTCCTTTCCTAAAAGATTCTGAAAATGTGTTATCTGTTGAAGAAATCACATTTTTGCATTATAAGGCACCATGTTTCAAGGCTCTTCAGACACAGGAGCTGCTTCGAAACAGTGGTATCGATTTCTTCTCGTCAAGTGAATTTCCAGGTAGCTCCCCTGACCTTAATGTGTGTGAAAACATTGGTAGTATCTTAAAGGATCGCGTTGAAGTGCACACAGTGAACTATGATGGTATACCAAGCCTCGACGAACTGCGAAGAGAGATGACCGAAGTGCTCATGGAAATGGAGTTTGAGTCTCAGCTTTTTTGCAATTTTTTTGAAATCATACTCATCAAGAATGCAGGCTGTAGTACAGGTAAATGGAGGCCACACAAAATATCAAATACTCAAAGAGAAACTTAAATAAATACCTGTTCTGAATTACTATTGTTTTTGTCCAAATCAATTTTAGTTTATGCTGTAGAGGGGGGCGGGGGCTTTAATTTTGAAACACCCTGTACATATGTTCATACAACCGAGTAACCTACCTACCTATATGGATATCATTTCTCTTGCTATGGAATGCATCCACCTAAAATTCCAGTACCTGTTATTTAGTATAACACTGAACCGTCTTCTCTACCAGAGAGAGAGAAACAGCAGTTACATTTGCATTGAACTTGAGAGCATTTTTTTTACCTAGTGCAGTAGTTTTCATCAATTGAGACACAATAATCCATATTTAAGATATTTAATGATCTAATTAATTTTGTCTTGAGACCACTAAACTAAAAAAAAACAAGAAAATGCTGGCACATTTCATAATCAAACAAACTCGCATTGTTAAAAATGCATAAGTCTGTAGAAATAGTTATGTAGGGAATATATTAGCTAGGAAAATCTACTAGTAGAGTTATGGTAGATGAAGGCGAAGGAGAGGTAGAGAGAGAGAGGTAAAAAGTGAACGCAAAATAGGATGTTTGAAAAGTGAGACCCATAAAACCAGCGCCTTCGACACAACAAAATGTGATGAGGCATGTTGTAAGTGTTGAACCTTTACTTGACCCATCAAGTGGGTGGTTACAATGGATCACCGCACCCACTAGGATTCGCCCAAGGGTGGGAACGGAAACAGTAGGCGTTCAAGTTCAACCAATTAAAAGAAATAGGGTGTTCTTCAGTTGAAAAAAAGGAGAAGTCTGATTTATCCTTATTTTCGATTACTTATTGAAAACAAACTAATGATGACATATGACAGGTGAAAAGTTTTAATCTGTCCTGGGTCCTGAATGAAATATTGGTGCAAATACAATAGAAGCTCAACTTCTCACTGCATAAAGAAAACATAATTTCAGGTCTATTTTAAATGTATTATGATGAAAACGGATATTACTATAGTAAATTCACATCAACGGTGCATCTGAAAGCTAATCACGGGGCTGGAAACTCTCAGTCTCTCTCAAGAGCTCACATAGGCAGGATGTATGTTCCACCTCTCATGAGGGATACGTCTTTCAAAAGCATCCCTCAGGAGAAGTGGAACATACATTCTGCCTATGTGAACGCTCCAGCCCTGTCATTGGCTTATCAACAGCCAATCACGAGCGTCTAAGGGACTGGCCTAGACATCAAATGCACGGCTGATGTAAATCTACTATAGATTGAATAATGTGCAACACTAATTTTACTTCAACATAAATGTCATAGATGACATGATGATGGATTGGCGATCTGGGAAGACAGAATACTTAGTCCGCATAATTATGGTTGCCACTTGATCTTGACGAGTTTTGCAGAGATGCAGGTATATATAATATTAGAAGTTTCATTGTCTATGAAACGTGAGCTCCAAAGATATATTTTTGAAACTCTGGACATTACCTTTGTACATAGCAAATTAATTAAAAGCGAGAATTCTGGCACTGAAAATCCTTCGTTGAAAACACTGAGTATATCGCACTTGTTTAGCGTACTACCTACTAACGATAAAAACTGTATGCCCATAGGAGATTGTGGAGGTAATTGATCACTTGTTTACTGCACCTATTCGTTGGATATGATAATCATGAACTTCGCACATAGGGATTTGAACGATTTATATCAATTTCGTTATACTTAAGGTACATTACTAATATATATATATATATATATATATATATATATGTGTGTGTGTGTGTGTGTGTGTGTGTGTATATATATATATATATACTATATATATATATATAAATATATATTTATATATATAATATATATATATATATATATATATATGTAGCGTATATGTATGTATATGTATAACATATACATATACATATATGTGTATATATACATATACATACACACACACATATATATATATATACACATATATACAAATACATATACACACATATATACATATATATGTATACTATTATATATATATATATATATATATATATATATATATTCATACATACATGTATATACATTCATACACATATATATCTATATATGCATATTTATATAAATTATATTTATATATTTATATACATGCACTGTATATATATATATATATATATATATATATATATATATATATATACATACATACATATACATACCTATAAGATATATACATATATATACATATGAGAAGTATTATTTCTTCCTATCTTATTTGTCCCAGATATATTTACAGATAAGTTTGAAATAAGCATAACAGCATTTATGTATCAGCATATAACTCATTAAATCATATAGGAAATAATTTTATAATATATTAACAGACTGATGTACATTAATCATATCACCGTCATATTCTGATAAGAGTCTTATCTTTTATAATATTGTATTTGAATGAGAATTGTTTAAAAGTAAAAAAATATTGCAATTTGTATAAGATAATTTTACATGAATGCGCCATGAAGAAATTGTTGCTGAAAATGCAGATGTGGAATCCGCATCGGCATACAAACTTGCATAACTGCCCCGTAGATATTTTATTCCACATAGCAGACGAAAATTCCGCACTTCGGCAACACTGCTTCCACCCCTGTGACTGGCTTATCGACAGCCAATCAGGAGCGTCGTAAGGGACTGGCCTAGACATCACATGCACGGTTGATGGGAATCTACTATACTGGCTCTCTTCACCCTTTTCGGTGTATCGATCGTTGCAACACAGGTCCTGACAATACCTATACATTGTTACCCAATCAGATCTTGAATGTTTAACTTATCAATTAATTACTGAAAAGTGCCATCACGAGGACCTTACTATACTCTGCTTTTTTCCATCTGTCCATCCGCCTGTGGTGTTTTTGTATGGTAACACTGCGTCTCGGGCTTTAGATAGTTACGCTATTTGTAAGTTTTAGATAAATAAAAGGATATCTGGGTGTACATTTGCAACTGATCAGTGTTTTAATAATTTACTGTATGCGAATTACACTTTAATATTCGAAATAGGATATTATTATAATCGTTGAATGTAAGCTGAATGTAACTATCTAAAACCCGGGACGCAGTGTTACCATACGCAAACACCACAGGCGGATGGACAGATGGAAAAAAAAACAGAGTATAGACAATATTTAAACTCGTCAGTCTATTCACGAATTAATGTAACGTATTGTTACCTAATCAGATCCGAAACATTTACTCATTTTATTCACGACTTACTGAAAAGTATCATCAGGATTACTTTCCAAAAGGAAAATTCAGGACTGTCGCTATGTTCGCTAAGATTACGTGCCAAAATTGCACACACAGTTGCGAATGATACGCATAAATCCCATGAGCAATATTATTGATTTCTTTCACGGAAATGTAAAAATGAAATGTCCTTCGACGATGAAGTCGACCCATCGTTACATACGAGTAACCAGAATTCTTTTCATTTCGACACAAACAAAGATGATGCAACTCGGCTTCACATTCGACAACAAAACTCACTTTCCCGCAGAACTCTGTTCATTCATTAGAGCGCCTCTGTAGTGTCTGTCTCTATATATCTCCCGAAAGCAATCGCAGTGGAGTTTGTCGAAGAGGTGTCAAATAAGTAAACAATGATTAAAGGCGCCCGACTTCAAAAAGTCAGTCTTCACCTCGTTCGGATGCCGTAATACTTCACCGAGTTCGTCGCTTTGTGTTTGATGGAGTGAAGTTCTGTTTGAGTTTTCGAAAGACTTGGCGTTGACAGACATTCACTAAGCATTTTTTTTTCTTGGCGTACGTTTAGCATGCAGCATTTTCTAAGCAGTATAACCAGTGATGCAACAACATAAACATACACACACACACATATATATATATATATATATATATATATATATATATATATATATATATATATATATATATATATATATATATATATATATATATATATATATATATATATATATATTATATATATATATATATATATATATATATATATATATATATATATATATATTATATATATATATGTCTATATATATTCCACGGACAGGCAAGCTCATACGTAAGCACACACATATATATGTGTGCGTGTGCGTACGTGTGTTTATGTGCAATGTCTATCTGTCTGCTGGAAAAGTAAATTACTCTCTTCTAATAAGTGTAACAACAACATGCGCAAACAAATAAAAAATGAATGATAAAAGGTATATCAATCTCCATACAAAATAGCTCCTACATGAAATCTCTAGACCTTATGAAATATCAAAAATTGGTTAAATGCCCCTTAAAAATACGTTCATAAAATAAGCCACTGGACTAGTATGGCTTTATTTTCTGTAGCAGTATTAGTAATTGTAGTAGAAATAGTAGTTAGTAATCGTTTAGGCATCAAGTATATGGGATGGAGTCGTTTAATGTGTCTGGTAATGTCTGGGGAAGTATGGATGTTACAAAAGACACCTGGATGAAGACAATCCATAGTGAGGATGGAGACGCTATCCATCTTGTCTAGTAATCGATAATTCACTGCATTCCGTAGATAGTTTCTTCTCTATGCAGGAATGCTTTTCCTACAGAAGAATTTGAAACCCTGTGATTGAAGCAGTCTCCTTGTCGTTAGTTTAGCGGTACGGCTAATAATAATAATAATAATAATAATAATAATAATAATAATAATAATAATAATAATAATAATAATCTACTAGGATAGATCAACATTTTGACGACAATGATAAAAAATAATAACTTTCTCCATTACACAAGCATCATCTGCTGTTCAAATATCAGTGGGGGCCTTACAAGGAATAGTTGTAGACGACTGAAATTCGTCCTAACCCTCTTTCCCAAGTTTGTCCCTCTTGGGAAATGTCCGGAAACGATTCTGGATATATATACTGGAATATGAAAGAGGTTAGAGGAGGAAGCACCTGTATTTGCATAAATTTATGCAAATAAATGTATGAAAATGGATTCAAGTATTCATCATTGAATTAGATCTTTAAACTGATGCATATATACCAACAAAAGGCGTTAGGGTACAACACCAAAAAGACGAAACCTTCCACGAAAATAGCCAACAACAGTCCAACAAAACAGCCGACAAGACGCAAATCTGCGAATGCTAAGTGGACATAATTTCATCACACGCCATAATGACTTCATCAGCCGTCTTAATTACCGTCTCATAAGCGCCCCCACCTACTGCTAGCATCGCCGGAGCGTTCCTTCCCCAAAATAACAATAACTCCCTTCTCTCCCCATCCTAATAGCAATAGCCTCCCCATTTGCCTCGGGACGTCAACACGGTATGGATTTTGACGTTCGGGCAAACGGAGCTCGGCTGGAGGGCGAGGAGGAGGAGGTATAGGAGGAGGAGGAGGGTGGGGGGTTGGTAGTAGTAAGAGAGCAAAGGAGAAAGGTTTAGGGGGTGACGAGAGCGCTGTGTGTGAATTATAGGAAGCGTTATTAGCTTCAGCTTCATCACTGTGACGCATTCCATCGACCTGGCTGAATAATATTAAAAGGAATTATGCGGCTGTGCCGGTGCCGTGTAAAAAAAAAGCCTACTATGTGTCTATCTGTCTGTTTACCTACTGAGCTTCCCAAAGGTGATTAGATAAGACAGATTTGTTTCGACGACACATTTTTCAAAATGAATTCAGCTATATACGGTAGTTTTGGAAATACATAATAAAACATAATTAAACGTGATAATTATTATGAAAAGAAACCACGATTATTTTTAAGGCGATGCAGAACAAATTAAAAGAACAAATTCTTCAATATATTTAATTGTTAAGCAAGTTGGGAATCTAGAGAGGCCGGATCGCAATGAATTCGTAGAATCCGTCAGTTAGATATACAAGGAAATATATTTATGTTGCATTCTTCTAGTGCTCTTAAAAATGTCTATAAGCGCCAGGGGTCAGCAGCATATGGGAATTGCTTTTCATCAATAAAGCACTCGATGCCCTCAAGGAAACTTTTTATGGGGTGGAAAGGCAGATGAAACTGATGAAACTGCGCTGTACGAAACAAAAGACGAGCTGAGGAGAGGCTATAGTACGATGCAAAATGAAAGACGAGTTGAGGAGAGGCTAGTACTTTCCAAGGGTATCGACTTGAATATAGAATTTAGGCCAGAGGCCAAGCGCTGGGACCTACGAGGCAATTCAACGCTGATAAGGAAATTGACGATGCGTTGGTTTGAAAGGTGTAGCAGGAGTAAAACCTTGCAGTTGCACTATGAAACAATTGTTAGAGAGGATGGAAAGTCAGATGGAAAAAAGAGAATATGGACGGAGGTTGCACCTAGGAGTCGAAGGGCGCTACAAAGACTCTTAAGTAATGCCTACAGTCCACCACGTGAGGTGCACTGATGGCACTAACCCACTGCAGGAAAAATGCGTGTAGTATCATCAAAAAGCATGACTAATTCATAAGTAACAACGATAGAAGGAAAGTCAAGCGCAAAACAAAGAGAAAGAGCTCTAAAGAGCAGCTGTTTACTATACATGAGGTATGAGTTTATGAGTTTACTGAAGAGGGTTATGATATTCATGAGTGTAATAGCGTCTGTAAGAGGATTATGGTTTTAATTAACAGTTTCATGAACTTTACTTTAGCATAAACGCCTTCATTACCTGAGGATCAAGGAGGTAGACTGAACAACGCTGACACTTGAGGAGTTCCCGAGCCTCAGTCATGATCTTCGTCACCAGCCGGTCCAAGGAAGTCTGCTCTTCGAAGATGCCTCTAGCCAACTGGAGGAGGAGCTGCCGACAGAAAAGAAATACAAATGAGGGTTTGAAGGATGTAGGCAGAACTAGTTATCTAACAGTCATATCAATATTTATAACTTAATTTTCACTTACTGTTTTGCATTAAATTGGCGATACTTTTTGTTTTTTGTAATACTTTTGCTTTTTTTATTATTCAATTGCTAATTGCTTTTATTACCTCTCACTTACAAGTTCTACACACACACACACACACACACACACACACACACACACACACACATATATATATATATATATATATATATATATATATATATACATATATATGTATAACTGAAGCACGAAAGTTAGGAACGTGATAAATCCATAAATAAAGATATATGCCACGAAGGAAAATAAACAACGGAGCATCCACGAGACTTTTCGACGTCCAAACGTCTTTTACTAGGCAGTAAAGGACGTTTGGACGTCGAAAGGTCTCGTGGATGCTCCGTTGTTTATTTTCCTTCGCGGCATATATCTTTATTTATACATAACATATATATATATATATATATATATATATATATATATATATATATATATTATATAAGAAAATACGAGAAGTAAAATAGTAAAACACCTTCGCTTCGAGCGATAAAAGAATTGCAAGTTGATGGCTCTTCTGGAGACAAATGAATTTTAAAAAGATTAGGGAGCAAATGAATCATAAAATAGCGGCTTACGAAGATGTGCTGTCAGATGAGGATGAAGATACTGTCGGCGCGGTATTTTGAAAGTCAATAGCAAATGAAATATTTTAAAATTCAGAAGTAAATGAAAGGCAGACCTGACTGGTGGGATAATGGAATCAAGGCTAATATGAGACTGGTTATGAAAGTGGCGATTGAAAATATGAAATACGAAAAAAGTCAAAGAATGTGGATGGTTCATCGAAAGAATGTTTGCTCCTTATTTTACAAGAATATGTGAACATCTGAAAACAAATTATTCCTCCTTATTTTACAGGAAAATGTGGACATCTGAAAAAAAAATATTCTTCCTTATTTTACAGGAAAATGTGAACATCTGAAAAAAATAATGGAAGTTAAAACAACATTGCAAAGTGGAGAAGTGTCGACAAAGTAAATGGAATGGGGTGACAGGCCGAGAGGAAACTGCTCATCATTCTTCTAAGAATTTAGGTAATAAGCGGGAGGTTGATAACTTCAAAAGTCATCCCTTTCATTGAAAAGAATACATGAATATTGCAGCACCGTTAACTGATGGCAAATTCTAAATCGTATAAGACTATCACTGGTCAACGACTGGCATCTTCGTTTATGGTTGCCAGGGAAGAAAATAGGCTATATCGACGCGTCAATTTAAAAGCTGATGGAGCTATGGGCTTTGCCGCTAGGAATAAAGTCGCGTAATATTTCATAAGTCGACTTAGAGCTGCCATATATGATTTTACTTGTCAAGAAAGTATCCTGATTTTAGTTCACGATATAATTTTTGGGTGAAACGGCTGAAAAATAATGTGGCAGGTATTCCCGGTTGAACAAGATGGTGTAACGCCCTCGCATATGTTTGTCGATGCTTCAAATTCCCGACGTACGTTGCTATAAGGAGAATTAACATGCCCTATATTCTATTCTACATTCATTGTCGGACTGAGAATTAACATGCCCTATATTCTATTCTACATTCCTTGTCGGACTACGGACGGGATATCGTTCATTCTACTTTCAAAAGCATTTTACATGTGAATGAGAATGTGATATGTTAGAAGGAAAAATCGATTAAAAATAGTGTACCTCCAACCTCCTATCAAAGAAAATAACCTCATAATAAAACTATAACTTCAGGGGACAAGGTCAAAGACATCTCATTACTTTTCCATACATCAGTCATTCCAACTTTTGTATTCGTGGCGTTGCTTCTCTCACATTTTTCTGAATATGTAATGTCAGAATCTACTTAAAATTATCAAGATAAGTGATTTCCACATCAGTGATGTGATGTCTGCCATCCCTTACACAGTTTCATTGTGCAGCCTCTACGATAATAGATAGCTATAACTTAAGGGCCAGGGCCAGGTGGGCTTTTAACACTATTGTACATTACAATCAAAAGCATACACACCTTACCTTCCTATGATAGTTCGTATGATTATTCAATCATTGCCTGATCAAGAAACATAAACAAACACAATGCCAAGTTGCCAACATTTAATAAAGATGGAAAGGGTGGCAACTAAAGACACGGAGATTCACTGGCAAGCGAGTGTCAGTTATTTAACTCAATGTGGTAGATAATTAAAATATTGTTTGAGATATGTGTAAAGTTTATTGGATTATACTATTACTATATATACTAATATTCACATGATTTATGCTAAGAGTTATTTGTATACTCCATTCCACTTCACCAATAACGAGGTTTTTGTCATGACTTTTGTCAGCGTTGTGCGGTTGTGCGGTGCCGAGTGTCGTTTTTGTCCATGTGAGAAACTTTCTGGTTTATTCGGTATTTAACACATATCAAGAAGTGTTGGATAATTTATCGACAAACTGCTATTGGTAGGTTACGCACTTCTGAATCTGTATTGTGATTTTGCATGCTAAGATATCTTTGTAGGGATGAAAACTGAGTATGTCTTTGTCTGACCTAAAGGCGGAACATTTGATGCCATAGCGCTACTACTACACGCCGGAACTTTAAATTCTGTTGACCCCACTTTTTCAGCGTTTGTTTCACTTAGAAAGGCAAAGGTTACGCACGGCTGATGATAATGCAAATAAATACCATGTGTAATATAAAGCTCGTAACTTAAACTAGGTATTCGGTAATACTGCAAACTTTGGTTAGGCCTAGTTTTGACCATTTGCCCATCTCAGGTTTGGGTCAGTAGGCTTTGGTGAGCAGATTTCCGAGACAAAATCCTCCTACATTTTCGGTTTAGAGGCGTAAAAACCTCCGAAATGTGACGTGTTCTTGTCACTTAAAAACTAAGACAGGGACACTGCCCCGTCACTTATCATTGAAAAACTAAAACGGGGACACTGCCCCATCACTTGTCACTGAAAAACTAAAACGGTGACACTGCCCCGTCACTTGTCACTGAAAAACTAAAATGGGAACACTGCCCCGTCACTTGTCATTAAAAAACTAAAATGGGAACACTGCCCCGTCATTGTACTGAAAAAACGAAAAACTATGGGACACACTGCCCCGTCACTTGTCATTGAAAAACTAAAATGGGAACACTGCCCCGTCACTTGTAACTGAAAAACTAAAATGGGAACACTACCCTGTCACTTGTCATTGAAAAACTAGGTAAAACGGGGACACTGCCCTTACCATTTGTAAAGCAGCATTCAAAAGTTGCTCTCACCTTGTTTGTCCTAAATTGCAGAGGAATTGAATAAAAATTCAGTTGATTAACAATGAGTGTTTTTCTTTTAGATCAAAGTAGCTGAGATCAAGAACATCCTTAAGATCAGCTGTTAAAAATAATAGGTATCAGCTAGACACTTCACCCGAACTACTACGGTTGCAGACGGGAAGGGATGCAAGAAGGGAGTCAGGGTCGTGCATGACAATAGACTGATGATATTTACTAGGCGGGAAATTTGGTTTTACGTTCTTGGATTATAATTTTGCAAATTATCCTGTGCAAAGCTGTTTATCATTCCGGTACTTATATATACTACAGTGCGAGTAATGCGGTGTGCAACTATGTATAGTTTGGTGATTATTTTGTTTTTTTGCTGTATTCCAGTTTCAGATCTTTTAGTCACTGAAAACTGGGGACATTTCCGGGTACAAGTCACTAAAACGGTGAATGTCCCCATAAACCGGTGACGTCTGGTCTCCCTACAGTAGGCTACGCTTTTGGATAGGTCTAGTTTTGACCATATACCCAGCTAAGCTTGGGCTGTAGGTTAGGCCTAGTTGTGATCATTATCCCAACTATGTTTCGGGTGTAGGCTACACTTTTGTTTAGCACTAGTATTGACCATTTTCCCAAATAGGTAAAGGGTATGTCTTTTGTTAGGCCTAGTTTTGACCATTGCTCAGCTAGGTTTGGGGTGTAGGTTAGGCCTAGTTTTAACCATTGCCCAGCTAGGTTTGGGCTGTAGGTTAGGCCTAGTTTTGACCATTTGCCCAACAAGGTTTGGGTTGATGGCTATGCCTTTGGTTAGGCCTAGTTTTGGCCATTTGCCCAACTAGGTTTTGGCTGTAGGCACGGCCTTTGGTTAGGCCTAGTTTTGACCAGTTGCCTAACTAGGTTTGGACTGTAGGCACTGCCTTTAGTTAGGCCTAGTTTTGACCATTTGCCCAACAAAGTTTGGGGTGTAGGCTATGCCTTTGGTTAGGCCTAGTTTTGACCAATTGCCCAGCTAGGTGTGGGTTGTATGCCCTTGGTTAGGCATAGTTTTGACCATTGCTCTGCTGGATTTCGGGTATAGGTTAGGCCTAGCTTTGACCATTTGCCTAACAAGGTTTAGGGTGTAGGCTATGCCTTTGATTAGGCCTAGTTTTGACCAATTGCCCAGCTAGGTTTGAGTTGTATGCCGTTGGTTAGGCCTAGTTTTGATCATTGCTCTGCTATCTTTGGGATGTAGGTTAGGCCTAGTTTTAACCATTTGCCCAATAAGGTTTGGGGTGTAGGCTGTGCCTTTGGTTAGGCCTAGTTTTGAACAATTGTCCATCTAGGTTTAGTGTGTATGCTACGCCTTTGGTTAGGCCTAGTTTTGACTATTGCCCAGCTAGGTTTGGGCTGTAGGTTAGGCCAAGTTTTGACCATTTGCCCAGCTAGGTTTGGGCTGTAGGTTATGCCTTTGGTTAGGCTTAGTTTTGATTATTTTCTCAGCTAGATTTGGGCTGTGGGCTATACTTTTAGTTAGGCCTAATTTGAGTATTTGGACAGCTAGGCTTAGACTGTATGCTATGCCTAGTTTTGATCATTTGCTCGTCTAGCTTTGCTTCAGGCTACACCTTTGGTTAAGTCTAGTTTTGATAATGTGCCCAGCCAAGTTTTGGTTGTAGGCTATGCTTATGGTTAGGCCTAGTTTTGATCATTACCCCAGCAAGGTTTGAACTGTAGGTTATGCCTTTAGTTAGGGCTAGTCTTGACCATTTCCCCATCTTGGTGTGTCCTTTAGACAATGCCTTTGTTTAGGCCTAGTTTAGATAATTTTCCCAGCTAGGTTTGGGGTGTGAGCTATGCCTTTGGTTATGCCTAGTTTTGATAATTTGCCCAGCTAGGTTTGGGCTTTAGGCTATGCCTTTGGTTAGGTCTAGTTTTGACCATTCTCCCAGCTAGGGTTTGGCTGTAGCGAGGCAACACCTTTGATCAGTAGCCTAGCTATACTCGCTTTTTTTCCATCTGTCCATCCGCCTGTGGTGTTTGCGTATGGTAACACTGCGTCCCGGGCTTTAGATAGTTACATTCAGCTTACATTCAACAATAATAACAATATCCTATTTCGAATATTAATGGTGTAATTTGCATACAGTAAATTATTAAAACACTTTTCAGTTGCAAATGTACACCCAGATATCCTTTTATTTACCTAAAACTTACGCATAGCGTAACTATTTAAAGCTCGGGACGCAGTATTACCATACAAAAACACCACAGGCGGAGGGACAGATGAAAAAAAACAGAGTATAGGTGTGGGTTTTAAACTATGCCTTTGGTTAGACCTAGTTTTGATAATTTGTCCAGCTAGTATTGGGCTGTAGGCTACACCTTGGGTTAGGCCTAGTTTTGATAATTTGCCCAGCTAAGTTTAAGCAGTAGGCTACACCTGCGATATATAGGCTACATTGTACTAGAAAAATGTAGTTGATTGATGTTGCTTTTGGTATTGAGAGGTTCAGCTTAAGTTATTAAATTGGTTGAATGGATGTATTTGTGTGTATGTTAACTGTCATATTCACACTAACTTTTAAACCAATATTATCATCATCACTGTCATTATAATTATCTATCTCATCACTGTTTGATGAAATGAATAAGCATTATCATCAAAAGCCAGTGTCTCCAAAATTGACAAAATAAACAAAGATTTATATAAATTTCAAATGTTGCTCAACTTCAGGATATAAAAGCCTCCCTTGTCTTTCCTCCAGGCTGACGGAATGTTTACAATTTTCCTATTTTGATACTTATACTTATAATTATGAGAAATCTGGCCTCTTGTATGTTCAAGAATGAGCTGAAATGCTTGTGAGACTGTTGACGTCCCTTAGAGCTAAGGGTTAAATTTCCTACGATATTTAAAAATAAAGCGTCGACGGTATCGATGTCATCCTAGTGCAGCATATAAAGCGTTGATTCTGGCAATGCGAGCACCGTGTGTGTTGAAGAGGCATACTTGCGCAACAGCAGCAGATAAAAAAAAAAAACACTCTATATTGAGTTGTGGTAATAAAATATGTTTACCGAGTTTTATTATGTAGTTAGCAAAATGATGAAAATTATTGGCACAGCTTTGAAAGACTTTATTTGGGGTTGAGTTTGATGGCAATCAAATAGCAGGTATAGTCTAGGCTATTTTTATTGCAAAGTTTTGTTTGTCCTAATTTTGATCATATGCTTAGCTGTACCCTATTAAATATTGCAAAAATGTAATGTAGCAGTGTTAGTTTAGTTCAAGTACTTAAAGCTTGTTGCCAATCGTACTTGTAAGTCTGTACCAGAATTCTAAATGTCTAGGTAGTAATTTAGAGGTGAAGGCTAAGCATAGCTTATATCAGATTTAGCTTTAAAGATTGGGAAGTTTTACTTTAATACCACAGCCACTCTTATGTGTGCTGTATTTAGTACTAGTTCTATGATAATGAATGGCAACAGTAAATTTGCTAGATATTAATATTATTCCAGTGCTAGGTTTAAGTAGATAGACCTAGCTTATGTGTGGTTTTAGATAATAAGTTTAGTTCTCATTGTATAATTAGCAGTCGGTTTAAAATTATTGGCAGCACTTTTATACAAGAGCTAAGTATGTTGCATTTCAAATTTATGGAAGCTTTCTAAGTGTATACGTTAATATGCTTTATGTTACAGCATTTTTATTTTGAAAAGTATCTGTCATGATAGTAAGCCTTGAATGTCTGTCTTTTGCTCTGGAGCTATTTCATAAAATCAGGCAATCTTGTTATCAGTCTTGAGTTATTGAAGTACACAAAGTGCTCTTGGTCTTGTGATTGAATAAGGTGTATTGTTTCGGCAAGATCTTTGTGGAGTACAGTGTCAAGTTCAAGGTTACTCATATTTTAGGGTACCTGCTATGATAAAATAATTCTTGCCAACAACAAACTAAATGGTGTTTACTGTATTTGGTCGCATGATGATATCTGCGTAATGTAAGAAGGATATATAGAATTTTTTTTCTGTCTTCAGATACATGTTAGCATGTGTTAACTCTTAAGCAAAATCCCCTGTAGGGGGGTAATGCCGTCAGTGGACCTCATTACCTTAAGGTTCTTTGCAGCGTTTCTTTGGCCCCTAGCTGCAACCACTTTCGTTCCTTTTCCTGCACCTCCTTTCATATTCTCTTTCTTCAACTTACTTTCCACTCTCTCCTAACACTGGATTTATAGTGCAACCTCGAGGTTTTCCTCCTGTTACACTTTTCAAACTTTTTACTGTCTATCCATTTCAGTGCTGAATGACTTCATAGGTCCCAGTGGCCTTGGACCTAAGTTCTATACTATTCAACTCAACTGTAGGCAAAATCACCCTTTTCTTTTTTCTAGTTGTCTCTACATTATTCATGATTCCATGTTTTACACATGAAAGGTTCATAAATGTTTTATGGAAATTTTACATATTAAACCTATATCAGTTTATAGGTGAATTGTGATTACATAATGGATGTACCATTAGTTTTATGGTTAAAATGAGAATTTAACTCCACGCACAATGATGTTAGAACTAGAATTTCCTAAAAGTATTATTCCTGAAAACAAAGGTAGAGTGTAAGGCTCCTATACTCTGTAAATAACATTTCACAAAATAATTAAAACTCACCGTATACAAAAAATAATTAAAACTCAGTACTAAGACTCTTGTAAATATAAAGATGAGCTGTGGATGTTCGACAGATTAATTAGTTATAGGGGTCTGCAGTCAAGTGTGATGTAGTACCCTAGGCTAGGATAGGGTGTGTGGCTGAGCACTGCCACACCTGTCTACAAAGTTCTAAGCAGAAAAACACATGAATTCTTGTTAAAATGAGTATTATAGTGTGTGTTTCTAACTATCAATCCCCGTTTCTCTTTTTATATATATATTATATGTATATAATATATGTAATATAATAAATGGGAAGGTTAACCCTTAATGGACGGGCACCATCATACGAGTATCTGTAATAGGTTTTGAGTGATTGATGGGCTAACTCATATGTGTATTAATATTACGCCCAGGGCAGGGGCAACATTTTAAGACTTTGCTAGCCATCGGCCTTTAAAGGGATGTAATTACTTGGTAAGTATATATAAAAAATTATTTTTGTTTTTTTGTATTTTTTATCAAAATATTTTTCAGGCTGCTTCCTGTCAATCTTATGTTATCAGGTTACAGGCAATAAATGGTATCATGGGTCCATTATAATATTTGCTGCTTCACACAGTGTACAAAATACTACTTTGCTGTATGAATTTTTATATCAAAACTTAATTATGGACGCCTGGAATTTTTAATAGAAAATTATAGTATTCTATTGTTCAGTGTTGCTTAAAACTAATGGGCACTTAATTTTTTCTTTTTCAGATTGGAGTGTGATATTTTTTAAGTGATGGTAGCGCATGATTTAGTGTGTCATCACCTGATAGACAAAAGTTTTGTTTTGTTAGTGATATGATAAAAAGAGTCACAAGAATATGAACTATTACCTGCCATAGCACATCTTTAAATCCCGACTACAGCATTTTTATCCTAGTGCATGCCAGTCCTGGATCCTTTACCTCAAATAGTGGAGTGCATGCTTGCCTCTACTTCTGGTATGTACTCATTTATGTGGTACTTGGTTCTTTATACTGTTTACTATATATTTACTCTTGCCAGTTTTTATCGCTTTCAACTTAATAGGTTTGACATGTTTTCACATAAACCTCCATTTTTTGTATAGTTAACAAACTAATTCCTCAAGTTTTCCTCTGTGTAAGCTCTGGCATATAATGGTACTGCAGGTTGGCAAGGCCTTTTATTAGATCAAAATAGCATAGGCATTTTTCATGAATTATTCTCAAAACTCTTAGCTATGAATATCTTTGAGCTTAACCTTCTTTTAAACATCTGGACCATCCCCTGTCACCTAAATACCCAGGACCTAGCCTTTTCCTTGAACCACATCTCCACCATCTCTCAACACCCTTGATCTTGTCTTTGACCTTGCTTTAGCCTTGAAACTTCCGTAACCTTACTTGTTTGGGACGAATTACAACTGCTGTAAAAGATAGCTATATCTTTGCACTGGCAGGTGCAGTCAGCATTCAAAGTAAAGATCACTTGGCTTACTTGGATAACTGTCTAGTTCACCTGAGCTAAAGAGCAGCAGCCTAGTAAGCCTGCTGTTGAGTGGTGCAGAGCATGAAGGTACGTTATTTGTATAGGAGCATACCTTTGTATGAATAGGTATTCATGGTAGTTTTGCATTGTCATTTGTTAGGCTGTCGACCCAGGCACAAGGGTCACGTTTACATTGCTGTTGCAGAGGCAGCCTTCTCTGTAAGGCTGCTCTTTCCTTTTCATACTCTAGAGCAGGGGTGTCAAACTCATGGCCCGCGGGATGGTCTTAGGCGCCAAGAGATTTTTCAACTCGAGCTAGGAAAATTTAACTGAGGAAAATTTAACTAAAGTTACTAAACTGTTAAAACGAGATAATTAGTTTTACCTTTCATTCATATGACAATAATTTATTTATTTTTTTCATATTATAATTGCTGGCAATATGGCTCCTTTATTGCAAATCTTAATAAATTAGTCATAAGGAATAAGTAATTACCAAATCTTTGATGGCCCTCGAGACCATAACCAAGTGCATAAATAGCTCTCGAAAGGATTTGCGTTTGACACCCCTGCTCTAGAGCCTTGCCACTTGAGAGGCAGTACCTTCCGGAAAGAGTCTAAAATTAGGTAAGAATGTTTCGGGTTTCATGAAAGAAACTAGTTTGCAAAGTTGATCAGATTCTTGTCTAGCTGATTCCCACATTGAGAAATTTTTAACATTAGGAAAATTTTTTCCCAAATAATGTAAATTTACAACTATTTGGATAATTAATTACTGTTAAAGCACAAACCACTCTGCCTCCCCACAACTTTGTGAGTTGTCAAGAATAATTCTGACTAGAACTAAAGCATTCAAAGTACACTTTATAGAGAATAGGTATACTGGACAGTCATCCGGGGCAACCAATTGATCATCTTGATTTTTAATGCAGGTCCCCTTTATCAGCGCGGAGATACAGCTATCTTTAACAGTAGCCAAGTATCCAAATATTAAAATTTATCAGTTATCTGGGGCAACCAAGTGATCATCTTGATTTTGAATGCTGGTCACCTCTGCCATCGCGGAGATGTAGCCATCTTAAACAGTAGTAGTTAAGTACATATCCAAATATTTTATTTAATCAAAGCTCACATTTTACAGCGAAATACGCCTAACTTTCAACTTACCTTGAAATGTACCCGACACTGACCTTGTTTTTGAAACATCTTGATTTTACCCCCAAAGCATTTGTGACTTCATTTGACCCTCTCCTAACCTGATCCTTTCCTTGAAAGTCCTGTCCTTACCTTTACTAGAAATATCCCAGGCCTTAGCTATTCCATGAAACATCCCTAACCAGAACTTTCCCATGAAGCATCCCAAACCTTACCATTTTCTAGTTACAATGCTAATCTAATCCTTTCCATGAATTTCCAAATCTTTAAACCTTACCCTACCCTTGCTTGTGGACAGCTTTATTTACTCATTAACTGAAATTCACACCTTTCACACCTGTGCATGCAAGGTAAGTAAGACTGGAAGGTTAAATTTATCATCCATGTTTAATTTTGAATGAGTCATGTCCGTATATCAGAGATAATGCGAGAATTGTACGTATTGCAAACATTTCATATGCAATTTCTATCTATTTGTTTTTCAAACCCCGTCCATTTTTTTTGCATAATTTTAAATTTTTGAGAAGGGCAAACATACACACATCCCTGTGTGCTGTATTCCTCCGTATAGGGTTCTCATCAGAATAGGTCTCGTATTTGTAACGGCTTATTCTCAAGGCAGATTGGATCGATACTTTTCATTTAGCATTCGTTGATGGAACCGACGAATCTCTTAGGCTTGTTGATGTCTTTAGGAAATTTGAAATTGTTTCCCATTCCCGGATGTTTTGTTTTGCTGTCCAAACATCCATCAAAACAGCTCGTCATTTTTATTTCATTTGCACCTTGCTGTGATGGAGAGATGTATTTTGAAACCTTTTTATGAATACCGTCTGTAAGCAGTGGGTTGATTTGTTTTCACACTTGTTTGAACAAAAGCGACTTCTAACATGATTGATCCTTAGGGAAATGTAAGTTAGCACCTTCGTTTTACTAATAGAATAAAGGTCATCCAGCCAAAGCTCACCTCGTAGCAAAGCCGGCGGAAGTTGTTTTACACTATCGGTCTAAATTAATTTAGCGTTTGCTTTCCATTTCGACATCCTATTGTATGCAACGAACAACGCTCACCTCCAGGGGAAAATAAGCGTATTTTTTTCTTTCTCGCCACTACAGTTTCTACAGACTTTACCAAGTTTTCTGCTCTTTGACTTGATGCTTTATTATAGTCAACATTTCATCTAATTTTCATCTATTTTTTGCAAGGAACATGAATGTCAAAGTTGACACCAGGATCCAGGTCTCTGGTTGGCACGATACTTGCTTTAGCAAAAGTTTTACGCACTTTTCACAGTAATGTTTATTTGTTTCTTTTCAAATCCGGAATGCTGTTGTAACACGGAGAAGAGGAAAGTATAAGTCTTTCAGAGGTACTAGATTTAGGCACCCAATGGGTTATGAGCTAACAATTTTTTTTATCATATGGAGACCGTTTCCTTGTGAAATGTCAAGGTTCTCCACTGCAAGAGTTTGAAAGGGTAAGTTTCTTACCTGATTTCTTTTGTACTCTCGAACTGACATGTCGAACAGCTGAGCATTTTGGATTCCGATGCCACAGAATGTTAAGTACCTCCTGAATACCTGTGTGGGGAGAATATAGAGGATTTTATTATTGTATACAGTGCCAATCTGTGTAAGTGAATGATATATCTCGTGTTAAACGTACCATCTTACCCTAGTTAGACTTAACAGAAAGCATCGAGGTATTCCAAGTAATTTTAAAGGAACAATCTAATCCTCCACTCTGTACTAGCGACCCTTCACAATCGTGACAGTCTGATGTAAGTAATTCATTCAATTTACTAAAGTAGCAGAAATTATACGCACAAGAAGTAAGTGCATTGAAACTAATTATCACGTTATAACAGGCAATAGCCTCTGCAATTCTATTTTGACATATCGTCCTAAATGGTCCCTCGGAAACTCACCTCCACGTCCTGCGGTGTGAACTCGTTGGTTCCATTCTTCTTGTTGATGATTTCCGCGACACCTATAACCTCCCCTTCGTAGTTGCAGACGGGCATGCAGAGGACACTCATCGTTTTGTAGCCCGTCCTACGGTCGATACTGGCATCAAATCGAGGGTCCTGCCGAGTAAATAGGAAAGTGATGATTCCATTTTGCTGAGAAGATGGCTCTTAACGTACTGGCCACGATTGGCACTTTAGGGCGAGGGAAAGTTTTCTCACAGCTAAAATGATTCTTTGAAAGCTCATAGACTCCGTTTTTCTCGCCGAGAATGTAAAGATTGGGTCTGAGCTCTCTCTCTCTCTCTCTCTCTCTCTCTCTCTCTCTCTCTCTCTCTCTCTCTCTCTCTCAGTGTATGAAGACATTCGTTTGTAGGGATATAGAAGACACATAAACTGTATTATTATACCTGAATAATAAAGTAAATATTTTGGAATCGACGATCTTGGACATCGTGACGCCAGATTCATGTGTGAAATAAAGATTCACTCTCCTTTTTGTGATGGACATTTAGGTCCGTTTATTTGCGTAAATGGTCGCACATTAGCTTAATTACCGAGGCTCCAGCGTAGTGTAGTATTTGTTTAAACTAATTAACACTATTGTTTATGTAAGCATTGTTGAATGTTTGTTGTGTATATAGTAGGTGGAGTATTTGATCGATTATGTTATATGATAAAAAAACGCAAACTTTCCACCCTCACTAAAAATTATTTCCTAATGCAACTGCGAAGTTCCCCTCCTGTTACGTTTCAAACCATCTTACTGAAATAAAGGATATTATTATTTTTATTTTTATTATTATTATTAATATCCGTTTGAGCGCTGAATGACCTCATAGGTCCCAGTGCTTGGCCTTTGGATTAAATTCCATATTCTATATTCATGTCTCTCCTGGCTTTATCTTACTTAAACCTTACATATCTCCAGCCTCCCTTCTCATAACTCATTATCCAAATAGTATTGGTCTTAGTCTTCCATCTCTGCTGGGCTCAAAGGAGGCCCGGGGCTTGTCCGATCCATATCCATCTCCCTTTCATCATTAACTCATCTACATAGGGAACTTCCGTAGTTTCCATTATGGTATCACTTTGAACCCTATCCTGCCGTCTGACTGCTACTATTCATCTAATATTCTATCTAAAGCTTTGTTATCAAATCTAGGAAATCTTTTGAAGCCCTTCTATTATCATGCCTTGATTAATGTCAATTGCTCCTGATTACTGTCCTTATAGCAAAGAAAATCAGACTCGACACTCTCGTAGGGGGTTTAGTGCCGTCAGTGCACCTCATGCGGTGCATTGTAGGCATTATTTTAAGGTTCTTTGCAGCGTGCCTTCCGCCCCTAGCTGCAACCCATTTCGTTCCTTTTACTATACTTCCTTTTGCATACTCTTTCTTCCATCTTACTTTCCACCCTCTTCTAACGATTGATTCATAGTGCAACTACTTTGAGGTTTTTCTCCTGTTACACCTTTCAAACCTTTTATCGCCAATTTCCGTGTCAGCGCTAAATAACCTCATAGGTCCCAGCGCTTGGCCTTTGGGCCTAAGTTCTGTATTCAGTTCAGTTCACATCAGGCTAATGTGTGATCTTACTTTCAATCGATTTGATTTCCGATTCCAATTCTGCCTCCCAGTTGTTGGATTTGGCCTGTTTTTCAGGCTTCATGAAATTCCAACTTGAGAGAACCTGTACTGCTGGATATTGTTGCTCTTCAATATTTGAAAGGTTCAACCTCATTAATTATTTCTCCATCTAATGTTATTTCATCCCTTTGTGTAGAAATTGTCCTCATTATCTTTGTTTTCTTAGATATATGTCGATTCCCGTTTCTGGTTACTTAGAGCATTATGTCAAGCGAGATTTGTAGATTTATACGCTTTTTATCATTTTATTTTTCACTATTATCTCTTTTATTTCATTACTCGTGCCTCTTGTTTTTCGCATTTATCACTTTATTTCATTACTCGAGTTTCTTTGTTTTCATGCGCTGACGTTTCAAAGGGAAGAACAATTGTGTAGTAATTTTTTTTTTATTTATAGGTAATAGTAGATAAGAATTGATCACATCTTATGAAATCTTACTATGTAGCATTGAGGAGTTAATTTATTTTATTTTTAACTTTTATATTTTTTATCAAGCTTTGATTTGATACGGTGTATCAAACTGTAGAAGACAGTAATTTCATATATGTTAAATAATATAACTACTCCCTAATGTGTAACTGATCTTTATCTGAAAATTATAATCTGTTCACAAAGTCTACGCCGAGATGGTATTAGAGAAAGAAAACATTGGAAGTTTACATTCTTCCACTGTCCCATGAGACCACTGTGATATTATGTCTGAGAGAGAGAGAGAGAGAGAGAGAGAGAGAGAGAGAGAGAGAGAGAGAGAGAGAGATTACTAAGATATGTTTAACCATAGTCTAATTAATGTATCTAATTTCCAGAAGTTATTCCCTTTTGGAGTCTTAGTACAGCTTATGATGCTAATGATATAAAGAGTTTTTAATGTTGACTCAGGAGACTTCCTAGGGTTAATTAATATCGTTATAATCCCTTTTTAAGACCAGATAATGAACATGGAAGATCATAGGTCTCGTACTCTTTGACAAAGAGGTCGTTCTGGCCACGGTTCTAGCTTTTTCATGAGTGTTTTCGTAGGACTCTCTCTCTCTCTCTCTCTCTCTCTCTCTCTCTCTCTCTCTCTCTCTCTCTCTCTCTCTCTCTCTCCTTTGCACAGCGGACTCCAATTCCCTCGGTAGTGTATCTTCATAGCATTCTGTTCAGATATTTCTGAAAGATTTTTCTTTTTTTTATGGCGAATATTTTTCCGGCTTTAATTTTGCGTTCCTTTGGAAGGCCTGATTAGATTTAGCGGCTGATACGGAACTTGAGATTGGATGCCAGTGAACCTGGGAAAAGGGGGAGGGGGCTGGGGGAATAGGGGTAGATGTGTAGGGTTAGGAGGGGAGGGGAAGGTGGCAGGAACAGCGCTAGAAGTTTAGGTGTTATTTTTATGCCTCCGGTTTACAGGCTATCTGGTAATTGACCTGTATGTCCATCCGTCAGCTCAGGTTAGTTTTAATTTTATCTTTGGTTTAGAACTCGAGAAGATTAAGGTTTCGTAAGCACTTTCTGTTCGTGATAGTGATTTTGACATTCTAAGTGGTAAATCTAAGGGTCAGGTTCAACTGGGAAGTTATCACGACCACCAGGGAAATTGTTTCACGAATAAATATGCTTTGAAATTTTTTTTTTCATTTTATACAACGCGGAAGGGTTTGCACAGTAACTTTTATAACTTCAGAGGTTTTAACAGAATAATCAGACGCTTCTTATGAGCGCTTTTTACTTTTCCTTAAAGAGAATAACCAAGACACTTCTCATGAGTTTTTTTTTTTAACTGACTAAACTCATGTTGCCGCATGAGATTGAACTGTATTTGTCAATGACTTGGATGATTTCTGAAGCAAAGAGATCAGTTTAGAGATATTTCTTCCGTTTCTTAGTGGAAATGCACAACAGCAGTTCCGTGATACTAGCACTTTCAAGTGAATTAACCAGAATACTTGAGAGTTTCCCAAATTTAGAAGAGTATTCATGGCAACGATTCTCTCTTGAAGTTGGTGTTCGCACTTTTCGGTGGAAGGGCTAATCAACCATTACACAACTTGTTTCTTTTATGACTGATTACTGTCTTGGTTTACCTACATTTAGGAATAATTATTACGTCCCCACTAATGTGCAGTTTCCTTAACATTTTGCATCACAGATTGCAGTAATTGTAGAAACCTGAGAAATCTCATGTTGTCAGATGATGTCAGTATACTTGCTGCCCTGGAGAGATGGGTTCCCATAGAAATCTTTCCTAGATTATATTAGACATGTTGAATGTAAATTCTTGGTTTGTAGCTTCTTGTTGCCGGCTGGATAGGAGACTACAGGTGTCACCCATCCTCTGCTCATACCCATGTCCCGGAAGCTGATATTTATGGGTGTCGCTGGACCGTCCCAAATGGCTCTTGCCGTCAGCCGGACAGTTTGAGATGTGGCACATCATCATCACACACCCTCAGGTCTCTGAATTCTTGGACTAGTGCCAGTCTGCTCTTTGAAACTACCTCCCACCTAAAGAGTGAGTCTTCTAAGTTAAAGACGAGAATGCGTATTTATGTTGGAAAAAAATGATTGGTTATTAAGGTATTGGCAAGCGCCTCAGTGGCGTTGTCGGTTTGGTCTTGGACGGACTACCACCTCGGTGGCCGCGAGTTCGATTCTCGGGCATTCCATTGAGGTGTGAGAGATGTGTATTTCTGGTGAAAGAAGTTTACTCTCGACGTGGTTCGGAAGTCACGTAAAGCCGTTGGTCCCGTGCTGAATACCCACTGGTTCCATGCAACGTAAAAACACCATACAAAGAAACAATTAAGGTGTTGGAATTTTTTCGTGGATACAGAATTCCGAAGTCTTACATTAGTTTCCACCTCTCAGACCAACCCATTTTTGTCTATGTGGGCAAAGAAAATTGTGAGGTACAGTTGTTGCACATGTAGATGAGCTTGCTTCCCGGTAATTAACTACTTTGACAAGTTTCAACGATCGATTCAAGCAGGTACCTCGGAGTACTCGTTTGTGATAGTCGTCAGAGTGAATATCTTGATTTGTTTTGTTGTAAAAAAAATACAAATAAAAACATAGCAAAGCTCTATAAAAAATCACTTTGTCCATTTTAATGGAGTAACGTTGTTACAGAGAATTAGGCAATAAGTCGGAATACGAAAGTAGCTTACGGTTTTGGTTGGTGTTTAGTAATCAGCTGCAGCTCAGGAACTGTTATGTTCTTATATAACGTATGTGCTATTTAAATCATTTGAATCTTCTGTATTTTTTAAACTTCCGTTAATGTTTTGTTACATGAAAACGTTCAGAATGTTTGTGACGTAATAATATCGCACTTGTCACGTGTCTCGGTAAATAGAAGTCCTATGTACCCAATAGGGAGTCAACAAGTTAATTAACTGGAGAACCCTACGTCAGACATCTTGGCGCAGTGCGCTAATTATGGCAGCCAACTGTCTAATCATTTTATCTAAGCGCCATCTGGAACCTCCTCCCGTTGGAGATGAGCTTCATGGAGCTTCTCTTTCATCCCCTTAAAAAAATGTATGTTTTTTTTTTTTTTTCCTTACCTGATAAGCGTCTTTAATGTTGATGACTTCTTTGGTGCTAGCCACGTGCCCCACGATCCCGACGCCCCAAGGGAGCAGGATCTCTTTCTCGGAGGCGTTTGCTAGGGCCTCTTCCAGTACTGCGGGAAAGAAACCAAAACTAATTAGTGAGCCCTGCGAGGGAAGATGGACCTGCTTTTTGTCTGGTATCTTTTTTTTTAATGTCATTCAGTGATGGTTCATACTTAATAATAGATTTTTCTTTGTAAATTAGGATTCTCTCTCTCTCTCTCTCTCTCTCTCTCTCTCTCTCTCTCTCTCTCTCTCTCTCTCTCTCTCTCTCTCAAACATAGTATGTGTAAAGCATCAATGCGCTGTATACAGTTAATTAGGTAGCCTGCAGTTTCCAGAATTGTTTTTCTTAAATCGCAATAGAAAGCTAACACTCCCTCATTTCAACACATTCTAAAATATTCTCTCAAGAACTTAACATTCATACAGTGCATTCTTCCATTCCGCCACATTGCTTCGGTATCAGTACTCTCCTAAGTTGTTTTCTAGGCTTATATGGCACATTCACCTTTTTCCCTTTATTCTTCAATGTCTTGGGATATCGAGTTTACGCTATGCCCCTGTAACTCCCACCTTTTTGCAGAAAACTCAGTTATTCCTTTTATACAAAGGTCCTGTTATTCCCCTCTTCCACTCCTTTGGAATTTTCTGTCATCCCTACTGGTATATCTATTTTTTTTTTACTTAATATATCTTGAGTAGTAACTTCCACTATCATTCTCAATATACATTTAACCCATCTCAATATTGCAGACATCCGTGTGAGACGCCTGGAATGAATTGTTCTGTTCTGTTCCGATTATGTAGATAATTTTGAAATACTTTTGGACAGTCCCATTGTAAAGGTACTTCCTCAGATCTCATTTTTGGACATTTATTTCGATTTCGTTGTCTCTTACCTGTATCCACGGTAACATCGAAGAGCTTTGCCACTAAGCACCTGGAATTCTTTGGTCCCTGAGCCAGGAAGAGTGAAGCCCTGTCTGCGTGGGTCAGATGGCCCACATTCACCAGGATTTTGTGGCACAGGGTGTCGATGTCCAGCTCTGTGCTGATGTCCCGGATGAGTTCCATGAATAGTTCTGGCTCAGTCAGCCTTTCCACCTGGAGAGAGGAGTGAGTCATTGACTTGATTATAACTATGATGGCTGCAGTAATAATATTGAGTTTTTATCACGCTACCGTGATATTTTATATACAAACATTAAGCTACAAATGTCGTTTAATATGCAATTCATGCTGTTTCGGGAATGTCACCGAAAGGGAATTGTAAATGATAGAGGATTTGGTAACTTAATGTGTGTGTGTGTATATATATATATATATATATATATATATATATATATATGTATATATATTTATATGTGTGTGTATATTGTGTAATGTGTGGTGTGTGAATTCTCGGGCATTCCATTGAGATGTGAGAGATGTGTATTTCTGGTGATAGAAGTTCACTCTCGACGTGGTTCGGAAGTCGCCTAAAGCCGTTGGTCTTGTTGCTGAATAACCACTGGTTCCATGCAACGTAAAAACACCATACAAACAAACAAACAAACTGTATACAAAAATAAATTAAAATCTTTTTTGGTGAAGCAGAGGATGAATTGTTTGAAAGAAAAAGTGCTTTTGAAAAAAATCCGAAGCCTGTCCTTGTTTCTGTTAAGTATTCGTATACCTGCAAACTTTTGTCATTTTCACTAGTCCTTTTTATTAGCTAATAACAAGAGTAATCACGACGGCACTCCTGCAGTGCCGTTGATTCAGGCTCTTGACGTATTTTATTCTGTATTTAGTAGCCAAGGTTTTGTCCTTTTAATTTTCTTCAGGTTTTCCCCAAGAGTCTAATAACAATCTTAACATCAGTGTCCATGAAGATGAGGGACATAATTAATGTAAAGAAGAGTCTAGGAAGATAAAATCATAATTTAGTGTAAGCGAGGTACGGCCCACGGTGGGCGAATTTTGATTAAAAAAAAAATAAAATACTTAGAAAAAGGGCGTTATGATCTTAAAAAAAAAAATAGGTATGGTGATTTTACAAGAAAAACAGAGTTTGATTGTAGGCTTTTATTTTTTATTTACCAAGGTTTTTTTTGTGACAAAATTTTTATTCCTCCAGATGAAAATGGCATATAATATTTTCAAGGCAGTTATCCAAAACAGGTATTATGACTAAGTAAATTATTTGTATTGGTATTTTTATATAGTTTTATAAGGCACTGGTAGAATTTTTTTTAAGGAAATGCAGGGATTTTTTTTCCAACACAAGCCTACACTTGAGTAAAATTGCAAAACTTTTCATCGTCAGAATTCAAAAAGGAAAATTGGATTTATATGAGAAGAACGAAAAGTTTTTTGAATTAGTAATTTATATTTATAATGTACACTTGTATATTATATAGTACGTATATTTTGTATATATACGTATATATTTGTATGTATATATATTATTAATTATATATATGTATATATATATATATATATATATATATATGTATATATAATATATATATATATATATATAAATTTAATATATATATATTATATATATATACATATATATATATATATATATATATATATATATATATATATATATATATATATATATATACTTTATAATTATTTTTAAGAAGACTTTGTAATTAATTGTGACAAGAAAAATGAGGTAAAACCTTATGTGGATAGCATTAGGGACATAATGTTTGGGTTTAAAAAAAATCCATATTGCAAGTGAAGAAAAATATTTTTGGCGTTGTTTAGTAAGGTCCAGCGTTTTTGTGAATATCAGAAAATTTAATTATGCTTAATTAAAGAATCCTATTGTAATAAAGAAAATAAAAACGAGCTTGTTTACAGTGGATTGGCATGCATCGAATGAAAGATGCAACGATATGAAATATTACTGTTAACATTGAAATAGTAGAGGGGGAACCGTAGGTAGCATTCTATCCTTAATATGATGATGTAATCAACGAAGGCCAATGAATTCTCCCCCAAGTTCATTAGATTACCAGCAGAAGCACAATAGCCTTAGTGTTCAAAAATTAACAGAACGGGCGAGTCTCTCTCTCTCTCTCTCTCTCTCTCTCTCTCTCTCTCTCTCTCTCTCTCTCTCTCTCTCTCTCTCGGGATTTTCTTTCGCGCTCAAGTGGAGAATTATAATCAGTTTCCTTTTCCCAGGGCGTGGAATTGGTTTCAAGTCTGCTGTGAAATACTCTAATGGCATTCGTTTAGTGTTGGACCTTTGTCCTCGGTTGCCTCCCACAACAAGAGAAGTTCCCTCTCCTTTCAGGGTCTTGAGAACTCCCATAAGTTTGCTGATATTTTTGTGTCAAGTCTCTCTCTCTCTCTCTCTCTCTCTCTCTCTCTCTCTCTCTCTCTCTCTCTCTCTCTCTCTCTCTCTCTCTCTCTCAATATGAGTAAAAAATTTAGATAATCATCTGGAGTTGATTTGACCGTGTCAGCTTTTCTGTGATATAATTTTTTTTTTTTATGTAGCGATATATGGTTGCTTTGTTTATTATTTGGATGTTAGTTTTAGAAATTCTTAAAATTTGCTTGGAGGGGTTTTTACTATCTTAGATAATTGTGAAGATGTCTGAAGTATCTTTGATGTTCGTTATGTTTAGTAAACATACTGTCAGAAAATTTACATTTTACAAGCTAATACAAGGTAATATCCGACGAAATAATCAATTTTGCTCGAGAAATGATTCAGCGTAACTTTTCCCCTTTCCCTTCCACCGACAACTTCTCTCCCCTTACCTTTTTCGACTTTTTGCTCTTGGGAGAGAGCCAGGAACTGATCGAGTTCTTTCTGCTGGGGTATGAATAGTTGGCGACGACGTTACCCAGATCTGAATTTCCAGAGGTTGGTGTATCCCTGGATTCGGAGTCCCAAGCTCGTCCCAGCTGGTCTGCTTGTAGGTGGTTGCGGCCGCTCCGGAGATTTCTCATGTTCTGTGGAAAGGGAAATCGAGAGTATGAATGGAAGCATCATGAAATGGACGCGAGTTTCAAATTCTTGTGTTGGGTGTCAGGTGCTACGCCTAAAACGCAGCTTTTAGAAAAAAATTTATT
>NC_061106.1:36870093-36887593 GCF_015104395.2 Macrobrachium nipponense
TTTTCTTCTGCGATAAAGAATAACGATGTAATTACGGTTCAAACAATGCCGGCGCCTACGGTTGCCAGCCGCGGAGCCGGCCAGTGTGTGTATATAAATATATGCGTGTGTATGTGCAGTATGTATCAAATAAATTTTTTATCTTTTATATTTCTTCAGTATCATTGTAAAGTTTCAGGTTTGAAATTCCCTATGCTTAAATACCGAATATATTTACTGTTGCCACTTTTACCAAAACAGGTTTTAAAATTACTTGAAACTAATGCGTGTGCTCTGAAATACAGATATGAAAACAAGCCGTATACATTGTGGATACATTTACAGTATCTATGAAATAAGATGCTGCAATAACATTCATGCAACTGGAGTGAAATGCAATTCTCATAAAGAATTGTGGTGCAACAGCTCTTACAAATACACATGCAAATAGTCACATATTATGATAGTTATGTGGCATTAGATATCCCGAATTCGTTTTGATGGCAGGAATTTCACTGCATTTTAGAGTCCATTGACTTGCATTAATTACTTGCGGCTGCGCAGTAGCCCTATAACTACGTGACCCTACACAATGAAGCAAAGAGTGAAAGACGGTTTATTTGAGTAGAGATGACGTTTTAAATATAATACAGTCCTGCTTTATTTAGTCTCTCTCTCTCTCTCTCTCTCTCTCTCTCTCTCTCTCTCTCTCTCTCTCTCTCTCTCTCTCTCTCATATGTATGATAATGAGCCAGATCGAAGTTGCACATATATTATTTCTCTCACCATCTCGCAGTTGAGGGAAAGTATGTGTTTCTCTCTACTAAATGAAGGAAATTTGCTCAACACCAGTATACACATATAAGATAAAAAAAAAATTCACGTCTTGATAAAAGCCAAAGGATTAAAAGAGAAGTTGACAAAGGTGAGACGAAAGCACTCGACTTTGTCGTTCACGGTATCGACATGATGCGCAAATGATAAGGCAGACTATTTTCAGAACAGACCGACGTGTTGCAGTATTAGTTTCTTGCAAAAGGCAGGAACTGTGGGCATCACAGCTTACGTGTTTTATCTGTTAATTGTTTTTCCAATTAAAGTAGAAAGGAATAAAGTAAAATAGTATACTGACATGTGAATCAATATACAAACTGGATGTATGAACAAATACATTATTCCAAGTCAACAGTTCCCTTTAAGGAGAGGATAGGATTCTTTGTGTTCTGCCATATCCATCAAGGAATATACTCGAGACACCCTACAGAGAAAATGACTTTGATGTTGAACTTTGAAACTAATGGTTGTGCCATTTGACTGGTTGACTCTCACCAACTTCAAACCTTTACTGTTGATAAACTGTGATTGTTGGGACTTGGGATTGATTTAAATTCTTCGGAAAAAAATCAGTAATGAGACTTAATTACTATGTATTTGAAAAGCTGTTGATGTCATGACGACTAGCAACCATAGTGTGTTGTATAACTATTTAAAAAAAACTTAGTTTTTAGTCATTTTCTTAAATTTTCAGGATTCATGGTTTGCCCATTTAAGCACTAATAATGAGGATTATATGCCATTAACATGTAAATTTAAGCTTGCCAAAGGAAACAGCTTTTTGGCTGATAAGTAAATTTTTCCCTGTTCTTCGACATCAGAAATGTTTTGGAGGATTTTCAAAACTGTATTTGCTAAAGCTGTTAAATTCATCCTGAATTTATCCAACTTGAGTATTGTTGTGTCTGTTCAGCCTCTTTAAATACTCTTTTTATTTTAATTGTTTACGGAAACTATGGAGGACAAAAATTAAATATTGTTCAACGTATAGCGGGAGAGCAGCGTTTTGTTCTGGTCCTCAGCCGATTGACTTAGTCGGAAAAGGCTGCTTAAACAAATAATAATAATAATAATAATAATAATTTGTCCTGGTCCCCTTAATCAAGAACCGAGAATATTGGACATAATTTCCCAACTATTCAAGGTTTCTGAAGCTCTTTTAATATTAGGGTGCATTTATCATTTAGGGGACGATTCCACGCTTGTACAGAATCTCGCAAAAGTGGTTTCACAACCTCCCCTAGGTAATCTGTGGTAGGTCATTGTCATGGTAGGAATGAAGATGGAGTCTGGGAGGTAGCTTGTTATGGCGTCATTAAGCTGTTGTATATACTGAATTAAAGTTATTTGCGATATTACATGCTATCGAACCATTTGATGATAGTGTTTAAAAACAATTCTGCTACCATGCCTGATATTCTCCCCTCTTAGGAGACGCTGGCTGGCACCAGTTATTCTTTGAATAAGGAATCAAAAGTTGCCAGGTTAATTTTTTTTTTTATGGAATATATTTTTATTTATGGAATATAATTTTTTTTATGAAATGTAAAAATAAAATACCGGTTGAGTGTATCATTTTTCTGAGATGGTAAAAAACGCGCAATATGCAGAGTAATATGGCGGGAGTGGTCAGACTCTAGTTAAGATTACCCCCGGGAAATCAGTTCTGGATTAAGGATTTTTCAGGTCACTCTCCGTTTTAAAGAATGACCCTTGAGAACCGATATTGGTAAACCAGATTCTAATGGTAGATGAAATTGGTAGTGGCCGTGCGCCCCATCTGGATCTCTTGAGGTTTTCTGAATTGGTCCGAAATTGAAAGCATGCAACTTCTTTGCAGTGTTATCACACGAATGTACGTGGCTACGCATATACCCCCAACTTTCGGTGCTGCAATATTTGGGCGACATTGCTCGAAATATTATGCTTAGTAGTGCCAGGCGCATCTGAAAATTGTACAGCATTCGAGAAATTAAAAGGGCATTGTGGTTATTACAATTACATACGTACCTGGCAGAAAGTGACCAGTAGATTCTATGAATGTGCTAGTGTGTCTTTTCCCTTCGAGAACCCTGATGAGTTTCTCTCTCTCTCTCTCTCTCTCTCTCTCTCTCTCTCTCTCTCTCTCTCTCTCTCTCTCTCCAGTAAAGTTTTACTGAATCCTCGAGATGCATCATAAGGCCAGGTTTAGGTAAGAGCTTAATTCGTTTTTGCACAAAAACTTTGAAGCTGGTTATACAATTTGCAATTGAGTCTGAAAAGTTTCTCTTCAAAATAGTTTGGAGTCTGATGACCACGAGTAGTTAGATGCTTTGCATCTAACTACTCGTGAAAAAGTCCATCAAGGTATTTCAATATTTCAAGTTTAACTGTAACGAGGAAAGTAATATCTGACTTCCTTAGAACTTCATCACGTCAAGAGGAAATTTGAATACTTCTGATTATTGCGCTACATGTAGATGTTATAGGTGGATTACGCAATCTCTGCAACCGGCATGAATCACAATTGTTCTTACGTAAAAATATCTTTGAGAAAATACCCTTTTCTTTTTTTCACATTGAGGAAAATGGTTTTACTGCTTTTTGGTTAGTTTATCATTCCGATTGGGATTTATAGTTATATTCACTCCTGCTTGTGTACTTACAAACTAGTTTCCATCGTTTGCATAGCATGTATGTTCATATGATGCATACAGTTGATTTATTGCCTTTTAACAACACTGACCAATTGAGGTTCGTGTTGGTCTTCGAATATTACATGTGTGTTTTAAATTCACATGCCATTTGAAAAGTAAACTTCACAGATTATATATATATAATATATATATATATATATATCTATATATATATATATATATATATATCTATATATATATATCTATATATATATTATATATACATATATATATATATATATATATATATATATATATATATATATATATTTGTCTTAACCTTCACAGATAATATACTATTTGTCTCACATACGCACACGATCTACGCGCGTGTGCGCGCTGTGTGCGTATTAGTCACAACCCAAGTCTTAAGCCTTCCGCGGTAGGGGAAACACGGCCCTTTGTTGACACGAGTGGCGAAATTGAGGACAGGTGAGGGGATCGCCAGATTGGAAAAAAATAGAAACGGAGGTGTGATGGGAAATAGAGAGAGGGAGAGAGAGATGGTGGGGGGGGAGTGGGGGGGGGAAGATTGGGGGGAGGTTTGAAGGGGAAAGAAAGACGTTATATGAAGTTGATGGTACCACGGGGTGTAGGTGAGGGGGCGTGGATGGACAGGAGAGGAGGCGAGATGAAGACGCGATGAAAACTGATTATATGCCAAAGAAGGGTCGCTTGATATTAGGGATGAAGCGAATAGGGGGAACACTGTGTACAGGAATGGAGGAATGGTAAGTTGGCCAACAATAGTGGGTAAATATAAGGCTAAATAAACAGGGAGATCATCTACGGAATGCATTGGCGAGGAAAAGGGAGAATTCTGGTAACTTGATATATCTCATATTACGGAACGAAACGCTGCGAATTATTGAACATAGGTTAAACAAAATCAGTACAGTTTCTCTCTCTCTCTCTCTCTCTCCTCCTCTCTCTCTCTCTCTCTCTCTCTCTCTCTCTCTCTCTCTCTCGTAGTGCCTGCAAATCAAGACTGGTCTTCAATATATTTCGGCATCTAGGGCCCCATCATGTCGCTCGCATTTTAATGCGCAAAATTACTGTACTTCCCGAATTACAATAAATATTTGTGAGAATTCACATATATAAATATGCGGAGGAAAGTGCAAAGCGAGTTAGTTGAATTATTTTTATAATATCCTGCTTCTCCTCTCTCTCGTAACCATTGATCGCTTGACTTGATTCATCTTCTGAAAACTTTTGATCTTCCTCATAACAAAAGAGAGGTCTTAAGAGAACAAACCCGTTCAAGTCTTCTATTCTTTTCTTATATCGGTGTTACCTGGATCCTCTTTCGGTTAATTTCATGTCTTGAACGGTAAGGAAAGAAGGGTTAAAGTTTTGCTAGTTATACATGATGAGATAGCATTGTGAACTCCTATTGGGTTGGGCATGGTAAAGAATATGCACGATCCCTTTAAAAAAAATGACATTACAGCATGACGCCTTACGAAATTAAGTATATGAATGACGTTGACGGAATAGAATATTGATTAAGCTTTTTGTAAATTGTATAGAGTTTCATTGGACAACTTCTTGGTGATTTGACGTTCTGGCATGGGTAAATTCTGAGAGGTATAGGCGAGAACGGGGTGTTTTTCTGCCTTAAATTGGATTTCAGTTGATATAATGTGATCAGTTTGTTGTCGTTGTCGACAAGTGCGAATATTCTTTTATATATATTTGAATTATATATGTAATATATCTCTCTATAAAATAATAATATTGTATATAATACTATAATCTATTATATATATTATTATAATTTATACAATAAATCATATATAGATATATAGAATATATGTATCATACATATACACACACTTACACACACACACACACACACACACATATATATATATATATATATAAGACTACATATATATATATATATATATTAAGATGTTATAATTTTAATATAACTAAAGTGTTTAAAGTTTTTCTTTTTAGTAGAAAATTACTACCACCGGCAGAAATTCTACGATAAATAACTTTACGTTCTTCCAAACCGTAGGGGGTTTATTAGAAGTTTCGGAGAACTAACAAGGTTAATATTGTCCATTAACGAGAAATACAGAGAAAGTGGTTTGCGGAGGAGAGACTGAGTGCTGTCGATATTTTGTGTTAGATGGAAAAGAAAAAATCTCAAAATAACGGTTGTAAGTGTTGTCCTAGCAAAAGGATCTAGGATTTTGTATCCTAGATCCTTCTGACGTCACAGAATTTCCCTCTCAAAGGATTAAACCCCTGTTAACCCTCTCGCCCTCACTTTACCTGCCCGTGGACAGACCTGGTATTCTATAGGCCTTGGTGTTGTCGAAACTAGTGTTTGGTTAATGAAGGTTTAGGATGACATGATACTAGATAGTTTGAAAGGAGAAAGCTGTGTAAATGATTGTTGCATGTATGGCGCTTCTTTTAACGTTTTTTTTTATATAACTAATATTTTTAAGCGATTTAGGTTTTAAGTTCGACTGATATTTGATAAATAAAAGGAATAGCTACGTAAAATATATCAGCGTTATTTAACGTCTAAAATTAGGCAAATTTAGCCTTCCGTCTGAAGTTGACTTCAAGAGTTGAGTGGATTTGGGTCACGTTCTGTTATTTACAGAAAATGGGTAACTATTAGTGGTGATGATAATGATATAGTATTAATAATTTAAAACACCATAATCAGCAATTTCCTCTTAAATAAGGACCAAGAATAATTACTCATCCCGAATCGCTTTAAGATAAAGGAGTACGAGGGACATTTTTTTTATAATTATAAACTATCTTTATTAATGAAAGAAAAAAAAATCGGTAAATGTGAGAACAGGGAAGAAGACACCGAAGAAAGAAAAAGTCTTACTGTCTTGAAAATAAGAATAAACAAAACATGAGAAAGAATGTTTGTGTGTCGCCAGTGGTTGACATTTCATTAATTAAGAATCGTTGGTTTGTTCTTCAACGGTAAAGTTGTCATTTATAGAACAGTAAATAGAGGAAAGGATGAAAGTTTAATTTGGTTGTTGGTTGCTGTGGATAATCATTCTGTTCCTCATTTTGCTATTCCGTTCCCATTATTCCCTTCTCTCATTGGTATTATTCTTCATCCTTCCAACAATTGTGAGCCACGAAATGAGGTTTAGAAACGAAGGTTAAATGAAATATTGATGCTGTGGCCAACGCTGCGACTGCATCTTGGTCATCTTCCATTTTCTCCAGCAGTCAAGAGCGTGTACGTTCGTGGCCACCGTATGATTCCTAAGGGACAGTGGCTGCTTCGGAGGACGCATCTTAGCCTTAAGCCGTGGCAGAGTGGGGGTACCCAAGGCTTGACCTCCTCCCCGTTTTTTTTTTTCTCTTTTTCGTTTTTTTTTTTTTTTTTTTTTTTTTTTTTTTTTTTTTTTTTTTTTTTTTTCGTCTAAAACCGCTGCAGAGGAGAGCATTCTCCTTAGTTCGGGTCGTCATGTTCTCCACATGTTGCTGGTAACACAAAGACGTCAATTCCAGGAGTTATATGGATTGTTGCAGTAGGGAATTAGTGACGTCAGTACACCGCATAGGCATTACTTAGGTTATTTGGAGCATCTCTTCGGCCCCTAGCTTCAACCCCTTTCGGAAGTTCCTTTTGGCTGTACCTCTTTTCATATTCTCTTCCATTCATCTTACTGTCCACTCTCTCCTAAAAACTGATTATAGTGCAACTGCGAGGTTTTCCTTTGATAACCTTTCAAACCTTTAACTGTCAATTTCCGTTTCAGCGCTGAATGACCTCATAGGTCCCAGTTCTTGGCCTTTGGGTTAAATTCTATGTTCAGTTCAGTATAAGTTCCCTTCTCCAATGGGCCCAGTCAACACCCATCATTTAGGTATTCATACGCAATAGTAAAAAGATTTTTACTTAAAATAACAATGTTACTATTCGCTCACTAAGTTGTTGAAAAGGCGAGACGCTTAAAGATCGACATGTGTGAAAAACGAAGAAGACTCTTACTTGACTGGAAGAGCTTGTATTGAAATTAAGGGACTTTCCAGAATCGTAAACAGTCGAATTCGGAAGAAACTTGGTATTTGGCTGTGGTCTAAATATTCACATATTTTGATTTAGTGTAAATCATCTAAGGTAAATCATCAAGCATCAATGCTTTTCACTAGCCAGAAATGTATTGCCAGGGGTTAAACAGACGTTAAACATAATTACCAGACATTTGCATACTGGCCTTCATAGCAGATGATATGAGTATCCATCCCAAAAATGGTTAAGAGATCGTTACTACTAGACTTCTTAGCACTTAATTGGTGTATTTCATAAACCAGAGAAATGCTAGTATCAAATTTTTGGAGGCGGAGGTTCGCCCAGAATATCTATATTGGCATCAAGTCTATTCAAACACAATAGGAACAAAAGACTGTTCAAGAACAATGAGAATTATGAAATATGAAAAGCTCAAAATAAATGAGTTCTCTCACCCCTCTCTTACAAAATTAGGAGAACATAATCCAACATTTTATTCTCAAGAACGATACATTTTCGGAGGATTAGCATATTAACACGGAAAGATTATCAGTTTCCTGTTTCCGATATTAGGGAGGAGTGATAGAAGGGAAGAGTTATCAAAATATGAAATAGAAGATATAAAATGGGACGGATTCAGTAACTCCAGTTACCATGTTCATTATGACCTTAATGATTTCCATCCTGGAGTGAAAATTCATCGAAAAGAACATCATCAAAGGCCATAGCTGTTTGTGTTTGTTAATCTTGACTTTTGCCCTTTCACTGTTACCGATTCTTTTGGTTTGATTTTGATTTGATTTGTATAGATTTTTGGCATTATGCCAAGCACTGGGGCAACTAAGGCCATTCAGCGCTGAAACGGAAATTGACATTAAAAGGTTTGAAAGGTGTTACAGGAGGAAAACCTCAAAGCAGTTGCACTATGAAACAATTGTTAGGTGAGGGTGGACAGTAAGATGGAGAATACGAAAGGAGGTACAGTAAAAGGAATGAAAGTAGTTGCAGCTAGGGGCCGAAGGGACGCTGCAATGAACCTTAAGTAATGGCTACATTGCACCGAATGAGGTGCACTGACGGCACTATTTCCCTACGGGGCCAATTCTTTTGGGAACTTGAACAAATTTTCGGGTAATGTGAGAAGGTCTTATTGGTTTTTAGGATCCAAAGCTGACACTGGGTCTTCGGAGCTTTGCTATAAATCTGGCAAATCAAGGATGCGTGGCAGATTGCTTCTCTCTCTCTCTCTCTCTCTCTCTCTCTCTCTCTCTCTCTCTCTCTGGGATTTTAGTAATTTAGTCAAGTATAAATGTTATGGTGGTTGAACGTTTCAGATTTCTTGCAGCAGCCTCCTTTTACTTCCTTTTGAATACAGAAGGGTTACAACGTGTAAACTTGACTATCAGTCTGTGAAGGAAAATAATTTTTCTCTCCTTAAAAGCATACCCGTGCCAAATGCAGTGGTCGGTGTGTAATGTCATCGCAAGAATCCTAAGACTTTTTTTCAAGTTTGTATAGACAAAGTGATGACAGACGGCTGTCTGGAGCAGTGTTTGCCTGATATCGGGCGAGAAATAGACAGGTTTTAGATTGATTTGATAGGGATCCAGTTTTTGCTCAGTTCCTAAACCCCTTTTCACTAAAGGGTTTTCAGACCAGTGCAAGTGAGCTTTTTTGACAATGGTGATTATATACATACATACATACATATATATGTATATATATATATATATATATATATATATATATACTAGTATATATCATATATATAGTCTATATATATATATATATATTACACATACACACCACCCCAAGTTGTTTTAGTCGCATTTTAGTAGAGCGAATTTTAATTTCGACCAAATTAAGAACTTCAGTCTTCTTGTGGTAAGGAACCGTAATGATGTTAAACATGAAAAAACAGTATATTTCAGAAGTACCTAATTTGCTATATGTTAATTTGATAATTCTTTCAATATAGCAGATGACATCTTTTTCAGACTTTATTTTGTGATCTTTTCCACATCGTGTCTCCGATTCTTGTTTTTATTCAACCTTATACTTGGATTCCTCCATTATATGAAATCCCAACTTATTTCCCAAATCCTCTGGTTTCTGCTCTTTCTTATATCCTTGCTGCTCAACTTCATTTATCATTCCTTGGCATTTTTGCTTACCTTTGAAATTTTTTGGGGCCTTAGGAAAAACACGGTCGTGCGGAACAGACCAGTTTTTCTAGGCACACCTAATCAGATTTTTCCCGGTGATCTCACATTCTTAGGATTGGAGTTTCATTTTTTATTTGGCTCAACCTCGCCATCATATTCGTTCTTCATTTTTGAGCCTACGGTGTTTTATCTACTTTATTTGGTCTGTAATCTGTCACGCTCTGTGTCCTTTTTATATGATCATTCTCCCTTGTTTAAAACGCTCGTGTACGTTTCCTTTCAAAGATTTATTTTTTAAATGAATTTCAGTCGGTACTCTTCATATTCTATTCTCTTTTAAATCTGAACTCATTTAAGTGCGTCAATTAATTTATTTTGAAATTTTAATTTTTTTAGTCCTCAATTTACAGTTCATTCAAATTTTATTCAACTAACTCACTGTCGCATTGTTTCTCCAATTCTTTATTATTGTCATCTTCACACATTTTTTCCTTCTTTTCATTACCATTCCCTGTTTATCTGTCTGGTTTGTCCCTGTCTTCAACCTTTCTTCTCTCTTTTCTTTTTCATATATATTCTGTCGCTGCTTTTTTGCCGTTCGAATATGTTTTTGTATGTGTGTTTGTTTTTTTTTCCTCTCCCTATCCTGTTCGGAGATGCCCTTAAGTGGGATTCCTTGACTCTTGATGTGTTTTTACATATTATTGCGTCTTACATTCTCTCGTCTCTCTTGCTATTTATATTATATATATTTTTCCACTCATGAAATCTATTTGTTGACGCGCATGGGAAACGTTTCCATTGATGTCAATATTTTGTTTTTCCCTGTTCCACTCTTTCGTGCTCCTCCTCAAGTCTCTTCTTCAATTCGTATTCCATTGTACGAAAATCATTTTTGACTTCCACCCTTCTCCCTTTGTTATCATTTAACACTTGATTGCTTTCGCCTTTGTTTCTCCTTCGCCACTTTTTGTCTGCCAGTTGACGATAATTTGATTTTTCCCGGCGTTCATTCTTTCGGAATATTGACATAATATTTTCTTGGTTTTCTTACTGCTATTCAAGAACTGCTACTAAAGATTATGTTACACATTTGGGCGTTAACTTTGAGCTATGAAAGCTGGTTGTTCTATGAACTCTTCGTTCGTGTTTTGAAATTTTTAATCTATCTACCAGATTCACCTAATCTTCAGGGCACTCACTCCATTGACACAAGACTGCATTCACATCTTAAAACTCAAATCCGTTGTACCTAGTTAGATTGTGTGATTTTTTATGATTATTTACAAGGATTTTCGGACCTCATGCTTTCAGCATATAGGCCTCGATTTTAAATGTCATACAAATAGCTTTGACAAATAGTTTTGAGGAATTGGAAGGTCTGAAAAAAAATCAGATAGAGTATAAGACTAGGTCCATAGATCGTTATTACCTCGTAGGCAATCCATTTTACGTGCGACCTACTGCATACTTTTACACATTATCACTAAACAAGGAAGAGAGACGATGCGCATTTATTTAAAGATATTAAAAGACAGTTCATTAATTTGTTACCCACTAGCCTGAGAACCGGTTGTTAGGACACGTTTTGAAATGATATAGAAAAGGGATGCAGTTGTTTGGCGTCCTTGCTAGAAGGATATGAGGACGTCACGTCTTTGTCAGGCAATCCCCTCAGCATCCAAAAATCAGCCCCTGACTTTTTTCTTAGTTTTGTTTCTCTTTGGTATGACACGGCCGTCCCATCTTCTGCAGTCAAGTTCTCGAAGTGTGAAAGAATGTGAAATAGTTTTTTGAGCGGGAAATGTTCTCTCTCTCTCTCTCTCTCTCTCTCTCTCTCTCTCTCTCTCTCTCTCTCTCTCTCTCTCTCATATATAGTATATATATATATATTATATATATATATATATATATATATATATATATATATATATATATATTTTATATAATTATATATGCATTCAGTTTTTGTGCATAGGTAATTTCCTCATTTTCCTATCAAATTGTACCTTAATGGTGGGCAAAGGATCGGTTTCTCAAGCCCGGCATACGTAGTACATTCGTTAATGCTCGAATGGTCGCCTTTCGCCAGATTTTCGTACAAATCCACACAGTATTTTGCCTCTTTCTTGTTAACAAACAGAACAACAAACCAGACCAAAAGCATAACCTTGCCTGAGATGATTATAATAGTCAGTGAAACTGAGTATTTGATTTTCGATAACTGGAGTTTTACGACGTCAAGATTACTCTCTTATAATTATATAATAATTTATTGAATATTTATTTAAGGCCTTAAGAAGATTTTTCTTAATAATAGAACCTGTGAAGCTCAACGAAGGTTATGAAGTGTATAATATAACAGTAAACTTGACCCACGGAACGCGTGGAATGACGTCATTAACATTGCCGGAGATGTACAAAGGCGATTATTAACCTTAATATTTTCAAACTCAATTTCAATCTTGTTCAGGTACTTCTTGGAAATTACTTTTTAATGAGGAAATTTATTACAGAATAAAAAGGCTGTAAGTACACCTTAAATTTCTCATTAAAGTCTTCTACGTTAGCATTTATCCATTGCGTTAACTTTTTTTTTCTTCCTTTTTTTTTTCTTACTCAACACAGAGAACAAAGGCGCTGTGTCAAAACAAGACTTGTGCCTTAACAAGTCCATTTCTCTTAAATGCAAATAAGGGCAAAACCTTGGTAATGAGCGAGTTTTAATTATTTCGGATAGATCTTAAGTGATGAGAGTTTGGATCACTTCATTTATTTTGGAAAAAAAAAAGAATTGACATATCGTAACTTTAACTAATGACGAAATCAGGCTCTTGGCCCTTACTGTGGCGGCCGTATGTCAAATTGTTTGTATATTTTTTTTATTCGAAGGATGCCCTTAGGAAGTCGACCCTATTAACAGATTCCTTAAAAGCTGTCAATTCTTGGCAGACTTATTTGAATTGAAACTGTGTTGTTATAATGGCGAATTTAGGTAGTTCTGTTTGATGCATTTATTTATATATGGTCTTTTAAAAGGATTCCCTTTACATCTGATTGTGGCGTTGGTTCCAAGGTATTGTTTGGTTAGGGTCGTTTGTTTACCCTCGACTAGATATCGTTCCCATTTTGGTTGAGGGGAGAAGTTTTCTAACGATAATGGTTTGGATCATTATTGCAATAAAGCGCTGTTCGGTTGGTTTCCACTGCAGGATTTTCTTTCATTTTGAGCTCGATGGTCCTTTACTTTCCGCGTTTTTTTTCTCAGTATCTTATAGTTTTTTTTTTCATATGACGTTAAATTCACATTTACAATATAGTACAGGTGGTGTATTCTTGTTTAGAGATTCTATGCAACTAAAAAAATTAAATTTTGCCGTTTTTTTTACGCTGATAGTTTTTGTTTTTGTATATTTTTGACTTATTATTGTAATAAAGTTCTTGTATCCTTAATTTACAGACATAAAGATCAATGCCACGTAATTGAAATGTATTTAACTAGGATTCAACCTAGTCGTAACACTATTGACTATTGTTAGGCATTTTTTATCGTGAATTTACTTTATATACGGTATTACAGCCATTGCCTTTTATTGATTCTTGACGAGTGCGTGACCATTCTCAGCTCTCACATCTAAATTTATCGGCATTTTTCGAAAACGGTGACAGCAGTTGATAATAATTGGATTGGTCGCTGCTTTGTTCTTCGTAATTATTTTTCCTTTCTTTTGTTGTTTGAGGCTTCTGACAATAGTTTATGCTGCCGGTCGCTGCTGCTAAAGATATCTCTCTACAATATTTATAGAAACCGTTGAAGTCCAGGGCTGTAGAGACATTGTGTTGAGGGGGTTGATTATTGTTTTGTTTTGACGGCTTTAATGTTTAGTTATTTCGTTGCTAGGTGTTTGAATGTCAGAGTTTTATAGATGAAGGCAGTTCAGATTCAGTGTTCATTACTCGAATGCGTTTTTATGCAAGTAATTTCTCAGTTTGTTCTTATAAACGGAATTTTATATAAATGTAAATGATATATATATATATATATATATATGTGTGTGTGTGTGTGTGTGTGTGTGTGTGTGTGTGTGTGTGAATATATTTATATATATTTATATATGTGTATATTTGTGTGTATAACTGAATCACGAAAGTTAGGAACGTGATAAATCCATGAATAAAGGTATATGCCACGAGGTAAAATAAACAACGGCGTAACCGCGAGATCTTACAACGTTCAAACGTCCATTACTTAGCAGATGAACTGACATTCATGAGGAAATGACAATACAGGAAAGGCGTATAACTGACAGATAGGGATTAAACATGGGTACAATTAAAAGTTTAAGACACAATCTGCTCAGACACAAGTACAAGACAATTAAAGGATTATTATAGGTGACAGCTATTCAGAACTTTGGTAAACAAAAACATATTCACAATACATATTAAACATACATATACAACGAAGATATCTCTAAGGCAACTAATTTTTATTTAAGTCTGTAATTATATCTGAAGTCATTCTTAAACATGTTACAAATACAAGGGTCTAAATGAAACAGGCCACGGCTAATATTGAAATTAAAATGCGAAGTAAGTTGTATTAAAGCAGATTCTAAAAGATTTCGTGATAAGACATCTTTTGACCTTGCAGTTACTGAACTACCAATCCAGTTTATTCGGTGGTTGTTTTCACTTAAATGAATGAATATTGCATTAGATGTTTGCCCAGTTTTTACAGAATATTTTTACTGGCTTAACCTTACTTCTAAGCCCTTGCTCGACTGTCCGAGATAAAATGAGGGACAATCCATACATGGAATTTTATATATTATGTTACTTTCTCTGGGGCCATTTTTTATTAACATTCCTTTTATTGTGTTATAATAGGAAAAAACAAGGTTGACCTTAAAGGCTTTTAGCAATGATTTAATAGTTCAAATCCGTTAAAATAAGGCAAACTGAGAATGTTCTTAGAATTTTCTTTCTCCGTGTTACTTAAGGGGCCCATACACGTTCAAAAAAAGCGTCAAAATTTTGCATCAAAATTTTGCATCAAAATTTGAGTGTGTAGGACGTTTTGATGTCATAAAAAGATTTGAAGCAAAATTTGGATTGATCAAATCCGTTTGATATTTTTTGACGAGTCGTCAGATTTTTTATGCGTGTGTGGCCTCCTGTCAAAATTTTGATCAAACTTTTTAGTTCGCAGGTGACTGACGAGGAGATAGGATCGCCATGTCTATGAAGAAGGAGGCCGAAAAGAAATTTTTGATTGAAGTTTTAGGAGTGTAGAGCCAATGCTGTTTTTATCGCTAAATTAATCATCACTGAAAAATATATTTCTAAATATTTCTATTTTGAGGCAGTGGAAGTACAGAATTTTTCAATCTAATTCGTATATAAAGTATTTTGAAAGCCAACTATAATTTGATTAAAAAAACCATCAAACAGTCAGTATTTTTCATACATAAATACCTATTAATTCTCTCATTACAAACAAAGATAAAGCCTAACGTTCTAACTTATATAAAGTACAGAATTTTGCATAAAAGAGTCGTGTAATTTAATCTGTATATAGCTGCCATAAAGGAGAGTCAGGTACAACATTCAAAAAATGTATTCCCTTACTGAACGATCAGTAATTTACATACTAGATAAATAAGTATGCATGTCCATTTTTCTTTTACAAGAAGAATTAGATGTAATTTTATGTTAAGTAACCTATAAATTGTTATGAAAAATTACTGCGCAGAGTTTTTGACGTCACAAAAACCCAAGTCTAGTAATTTTCCCGTTTTCAAAACCAGTCTTTGACCATTTCCGACGTTTACCAGGAGGTTTATCAGAGTCCAATGCCAACACTGATGCATCCATGTCGAAGATTTTGACGATACTGAATTTTGATGAGAAAAACGGCTAAACGTGTGTGGGCAATTATGCATAAAAATTTTGTATCAAAGTTACACGTCAAAATTTTTATGCAAAATTTTGACGCTTATTTTGCACGTGTATGGGCCCCTACACTATAAAACTTTTTGTGGGCTTTATTATAACAAATATCTAATATATGTGAAGGATAACATAAATCTTTCCCTATTTTTCTTATGTATTCAATATCTTGATCCAAATATTGGGGATTGACAATGCACAATGCTCGTAAAAACATAGAATCTGCTAAGTAAAGGACGTTTGAACGCCGAAAGATCTCGCGGATACTCTGTTGTTTATTTTCCCTCGTGGCATATACCTTTATTCATATAATATATGTATATATTATATCTATATATAGGATTGTGTGTACACACACACACACGCACACACATCTAGTGTGTCCACAAAGTCATGGTGCAATTTGAAATACGTGTGGCTTGGTAAATAACACGTCCTTCAAAAAACAATGGTCCCATGATTCGATTATTTCCCAAAGCATACCAGACATTAATTTTGAAAGAATTTAATGCACAATACACTTTGAAAGCCCATCTCCAAAGATGCTCTTGGCTAGGAACCAATATATTACTTAGCGCCGGGACCTACCGCTTATTGTGGGATCTGAAACACATTATATCGAGAATAAATTTCTAATCAGAAATAAATGCCTCCTGTGAGAAACAAGAGGAGTTTATTTCAGGTGATTAGAAATTAATTTCTCAATATAATGTGGTTCGGATCCCACAATAAGCTGTAGGTCCCGTCGCTAAGTAATCAATTGGTTCCTAGCCACGTAAATAAAAATCTAATCCTTCGGGCCAGTCCTAGGAAGAGCTGTCAATCAGCTCAGTGGTCTGGTTAAACTAAGATATACTTTTCGACTCTATCTCGAACTTCTTTCGAAGTATTGTTCTTCAGATGCTACTTTTCCGTTATCAACACATTGTCTGCCAGACCGTTGTTTATCTACAATAGAACCTGTTTACTTTAATTTCATCTTCCACCTGGCTATGCAGTGCCTGTGTGGTGCTTCTGTATTGTTTTGAATTGTAAACCTTCTTTGGACAGCGACAGTACATTTTAGCTCAGCCAGTAGGTAAAATTTCAGGAGAACAGAAACACTAGACAATCAAGCTCTCTTATTCCTTTTACAGATTAATTTTATCATGTATAGTTACGAAATATATATATATATATTTACAGGGTTTCTATGTCCATAAAGTCACGCGCGCACTGACACACACACGAAAAGTAGTTTTTTTAGACTTGATAGAAGCTATCTGATACATGATAGCCAAGTAATGCAAGTAATGTATAACTGATCATCAACAGTTTTCACAATTTTTGTTGTAACCAGTTACCTCAGATACGCGTGTTCGGGTTATTACTCTTTTGTTATATATCCCGCAGTGGTTTTTCGTATTTTGTTCATATTTATTTACCCCCATATGTCGTCTGTTGCGGTAGATACGGCTGCCTAAATCAAATTCGATCAGGTGATCGTTTATTCCCCATCTTCAGTGATGATAAACATGTCATTTCTTATTACCTTGATCTCATTTAAAGATATATAACTTCAAAATAAGAATTTACAACAACAAAGGATTGACAGCTGAAAATTTAGTCAAGATTAAATAAAATTTCTTGGTGGTTTCCCGGGAGATGCTAGGGAGAGCATAAACCGACTTTTTCTCTTGTTCTTTCTCTCCTAACACCGCCTCTTCTATTTACTTCTCCTACGCTCTTCTTCAGTCCTTTATCTGGTGTAGCCAGGTAGCTAATGATATCGTGATTTCTCAGGTGACGGCTTTTAATGCGATTGGGGGAATGAGAAGCTTGGATCTTTCTTTCGCTCTTCTTTTGCTCCATTCCTTTTGTTATCCTATGTATTCCTC
>NC_061106.1:36892593-36915093 GCF_015104395.2 Macrobrachium nipponense
GTTTTTTTTAAGATTGCACTCTGAGATGGACAACACCATATTTCTTTTCCTGGGTCACGTTACTTTTTGGAATTCTCTTCCTTCGCTTAAAAGTTTTCTGTTTTTACATTGAAAACCGCCTTTTGCCTCTTCTTTACTAAGTAGCGATTAGGTACTTGGTAATTAATTAACTTCGGTCGGGTTTACTGAGGGTGAGAACCGGAGATCAGTCGCCTTCTGGAGGAAAGCGTGTTTGGTGAACACACACGCACATGTGTATATATATGTATGTCCGTGTTTATGTACATATATTTTATAATACATACGAACATTACGTATAAATAATATATATATATATATATATATATATATATATTTTATATGTGTGTGTATATACATATATTCATATATAATATATATATATATGTATATAATATATATATATATATATTATATATATATCTTTACATAGTATATTAATTTATAAAGAAATTGTATATGTATATATATATATACATATATTATATATATAGATATATATATACTTATATAAATAAATATACAATGTAAAGATATATATATATATATATATAATATATTATATATATATATATATAATATGGTATATATATATATATAGAGAGAGAGAGAGAGAGAGAGAGAGAGAGAGAGAGAGAGAGAGAGAGAGAGAGACAGACTTTTATATTACGTATATCTGTGTACGAGCTGTCGTAAATTTTGTCTCTGTACTAACATTATTTCTTTCCCAATTACCGCCTTGAATCTCTCTTTCTTTACTTGTTTAAACAGACAACATGTTCACCAGCAACTGAAACGCTGACAGAGGATTTTCGGGGTGATTTCCATCGCTGCATATTGCTGAGACATGGAGTTTTCCCGTCGAAAAATTTCCTCAAAATCTGCCACTTTCTTTTTATTCGTTGTTGCTATGTCTTTCCAGTCGCCCTTCAAGTATGTATGTATTTTTGGCCTCTCCACAGTTCACGATTGTCACGGTTTGGGAGGTGTTGCATTTCACTGTATTTGGTGTTTCGCTTCCGAATTCTTGGTTTCATTGGGCTGTGGGGACTAGTTTTAGAATTTAACTTGAACGGTAGAGTTAATTTTATTTGTTGGGCCTATTCGTTTAGCATCTCAACTCATTGATTTTGAGAAGTATATTCTGATGCCTGTCTATAGCAAGATGCCGCCGCAATTTTCCACGTGAAGTGCAATTTGCAATGCCATTAGTAAAGGCTAGTCATATGTTTCGTTTCCTCTATGTGTGTTTCGCTGGTAAAATTAAATGTGTTGCAGGTTAGTAACCAAATATGGTAAATCGCGATAAAAAAAACTAAATATATCTTTGTTCACATTCTTTAGTATCCCGCGGAGATATATATATATATATATATATATATATAAAAAATATACATATATATATATATATATATATACATACATATATACATATATATATTATACACATATATATATACACACATATATATATATATATATATATATATATATATATTATATATATATATATTACTATATATATATATATATATATATATATAAATATATATATATATATATATATATATATATATATAAAATATTTTTGCAGGATTTATTTTAATCATTGCTAAAACGTTAGGGATATTGTATATACGGGCTAAAACCATAGGAAAATAACAGAAGATTTGTACCATGCGTTTTAACGTATGTTATGCCCGGACGATGCTTGAATAAACTTGCGAACGCTTTGTAGGGATTGTTATTTTCTTGTGGTTTTCGCTTATAGTAAAGCACGTGCGTCTCCTGTGATTTTTTTTAAAGCATTGTACAGTATATTTCAACGTCGCTTGGGTGTCAAGGATAAGTGAAGCTGGTCAAAGGAAAAATAGTCCACGAAAACTAGTAAGCTTCTGAAACCGTGTGATTTTTGGTAACAGTTTTTCTGCATCACATTAACTACAAATTTTCAGCGAGGTGATTCATCCATGTTTGGAATATTGTTGCAATATTATAGTGCCCTTTCTCTGTTTTCCTTGGAGATAGGATTCAATCGAAAGCAGATTAACGCCGCCTACTCCATGCCACTGCTGTTAGCACGTCTTTGAATCCCATTTGGTTTGTAAAGTGATTGGTTTTGTAGTCTTTTACATGATTTCACTTGGTAGAGATATTACCGGTAAATCACTTGGTAGAGATATTACCGGTAAATGGTTTAAGGATAACGCCCATCCCATCGGCCTTCACTTTGAAAAGAAAAAAACAGATGAGTAGGGGAAAGCATTTACAAACTTTTCCACTTAACCCTGGTCATCTGCTGTATGGGGCCATTTAGTTGATTTGACTATATACGTATTGCGCTCAACTCGTTAGGTATTCCAGAAGTTTATATGAAATGTTTTGTTCATGGGAGTTGGTAAGCGTTGGCCTCGAGCGCTCACAACAGAGTGCTCGTGTGTGATTATGATAATCAAATTTTAACTGATACATGTTTAATTTTTATGATGTTCCATGATAATGTTGATAAGTTGTGGAATATAATTAAGTGAACCCTTTGAGCTTAATGATTTTAGTACCGAATTGCAAACTAATGCAATTTGGACACCTCATTAAATGTATGTGGTTTGCGTTGGGTAATATTTGTATTACGAATTTGCACGTTGGTAATATTTTGACAGTGACCTCTTGTCATTTTTCTTGATCTTTTCTCTTGAAATAAAGTTGTAAGAGAGAGAGAGAGAGAGAGAGAGAGAGAGAGAGAGAGAGAGAGAGAGAGAGAGAGAGAGTGTTATAAAAAATTCGGTCGCGACAAATGACAACGCTGTAGAAACTCAACACAGGTAGAGGCGTAACAGGACCCACTCAATGGGTCCTGAGGCGTAAGGTATGTGGAAGTCAAGAGTAAGAGCGATGTACGAGCAGTAATAGTCAGTGAACACCATGTTGAGGAGGAGGGGGAGAAAGGAGGAGGGGGAGAAAGGGGGTTCAGGAATCGGGGGATGAGGGATTTGGGACATCGCTTAAGGGACCTTTCTGTAATTGTTCTTGAATTAGTACGGAAGCTTCGGAGAATTAAAGAGCTTAACTCGTCTCGTCAAGGGTAAAATACATTTTGGGCCTTTTTTTTCGTGCTCCTTTAGGAGAGTAAAACGCAAATAAATAAAGGAATGAAAACTGGGTCAAAGCATTTAAAAAGTAATTGCAGTTTTGAAATATCGTTCCTTTAAAATCAGATGACCCCCGCAGTTTGAAGAAATAAATATTGTGATGACAGGTCAGAATGTTTTCCAAAGAGGCTTTGCCTCTCCGCTCGCGACAAGGATTGGGAGCATTAAGATAATGGAAACGGAAACAGTTTTTAGATCACAAACGTACAAAATATTGCACATTTACTAAGACACAAACTGTAATATACTTGTTCTGATAACTTAAAACCTCATAATAGGCTTACTCTTTTTTTTCTCTCCTGGAGAAAACATTTTTCCATAACTCACATGACTTTCACGTAAGTATTGTAATTAGGATTACTGGGATATTCTCTATTTTTAGTTGCGAGTGTGTAATCCAAGTATACATGTAATGTGAAATATTCGTTATCTGTCTGATTTTTCAAAACAAATTTCATAAAGGGTATTTGAATATGTATTGTGGGTTTCTGCTCTTGATGCTTGGAGGTCGTGCCTCATGTATTTAGAATGTCACTTACCAGCATACTTGTGATACGTTTAACATACTGTGTAATATGACATTATTTTCTTGATATACCAGTTTCTTAGCTGACATATCCGATAAAAATGTGCACTGAATATGTTAATCAGTATTTAGGATTAAACTACTTAGTTTATAGAGAATTGTTGCGTGCCTCGGATCGTTCCTCCATGGAAGGAATAAAAGCTACATTTATTTTTGTAGTGGTTGTTTACCCGCTGTTATTTATTTTTCTAGAGGGGAGGGCTATCGGTTTGGGTTTGTGTTGACATACTTCGATCATTTTAAGTCCAGGCAAAACAAAATAGACGAAAAAAGGCCGAATAGGGGAAAAAATAACGATTTTTTCTTTATATTTGGCAGAAATACCCCTCAAGGGTCTTAAAACCAAGATCTAAAGAGGTTCCAGACGTGGTTCGGAAGTCACGTTCACGTAAAGCCGTTGGTCCCGTTGCCGAATAACCACTGGTTCCATGCAACATAAAAACACCATACAAACAACAAAACAAACAATAAAGAGGCACCATTCGTAATGGCGGGTGCAACCCCCTTTTTTGTTTGGGAACCCACAATTCATACATTTTCTCCAAAACTGGACAAGAAAAGTAAAGAATTAGATTATGCACAAATTCATCTCTGCCTTTTTGGTATAAATATAGTTTAGAAGATGCATTTTCGCCGAAATGTAAAAAAATTAATTTCACTCATATTCGTTCAATATCTCTTAAACTTCTAATTTTTCGTTAAAATACCATATAGTAGATGACAATTTAAAGTGAAGATTCCTCTTTCATTTGGTATATCTTAGTTTTCATATATGTTATTCTTTTTTTTTTTAGGAAAAAAAGCGTAAAATAGAAGACACTTTCTACTTATGGAAGAACGGGTCTTCTACAGAAATGCCACGGTAAAAAAATAATTTCTTGTGAGGAGAATCCATATCTTGGAGGTAGAGCTGGCAAGGTTTGGCATATTGTTCATGCCCAGTTGTAATCGAAAATGGGCAGCATAGCTCATATGCTGTCTAAATGAAGCTTCCAGTTTCCCATGAGCTCTGCCTCAGTGAAATGCAATGCAACAGTCACAAGATTAAAATACTGTAGCCACAACTGAGCGGTTTTACCTTTTTCCAAAGTATTAGACATTTGTTCATTCAAGTTTGGTTGGATTCTTTTCAGAACATCATCACTTTCAACTGCACTGAACCTTGGAGGATGGGCCTTGATTGACGAAAGAATTTCCTCTACGTGCTCCCCGCAGGGTTGTCGATAATGCCGTCAGTGCGCCTTATGCGGCGCAATGCAGGCATTACTTAAGGTTCTTGACAGCGACTCTTCGGCTCCTAGCTGCGATTGCTTTCATTCCTTTTACTGTACCTCCGTTCATATTTTCTTTCTTCCATCTTACTGTCCATTCTCTCATAACAATTGATTCATAGTGCAACTGCTTTGAGATTTTCCTCCAGTTACGCCTTCCAAACGTTTTCACTGTCATCGCTGAATGGCCTTTGTGATTTTTGTTTTGGGAATTTTAGCAAGACTACATCTTTTTTGAATGCAGAGATCATACTCGCCCTGCATCTTCATCACTAGAATCTTTCCTCCAGTTTCCGGGTAGTTTTGTCCTTAAATAATTTATGTACGTTTTCCAACAACGTTATATGACCGTTCAAGAAATTCGTATGATTTCTGGTGCTTGCAGTCTGTGTAAGTATACTTACAGAGACACTGAAAATCGTGGGGTGATTTAGTAAGGTAAAAAGCAAATGAGGAAAGCGTATGTCTGTTATCGGCAGAGTTCATTTATAAAAGTCTTTTCGTTAGATTAGAAACTCTCGTAGCATGTATACTTGCCGCTTTAAGAATTTTTTGACACGTCCTGCTTTAAAAGTAATTTTGTTAGAAATGCGTCTTTCTCATTTCTACTCTTAAAACAATTCAGTATACTCTTTAAGTAGAATATTTGTTTGCGAGTGAGGCAGAGTTTTCAATAAATACTCTTCTCCTGTTGGTAAGTTTTGCATTTGTATACCGTGAAATAATATAGAAATAATAACTTATAAGCCAGTGAATCCGGAGGAAAGGTTTAGAAAACGTTTGATTCCCCCCTCTCTCTCTCTCTCGCATTTCCCCCTCTCTCCACTCTCGTCCTCTCTCGCTCTCTCTCTGTGGGTTGGTGTGGTTGTGCTCATCTCTCTGTGTGTGTGTGTGTTGACCCATCTTCTCTTGTTGTTGTGTGTGTGTGCATGGGTGTGTGCCAATTCATAATCACCAAGAAAGGACCCAAAACATTTTATCCCTGACGTGATGAGTTAAGCTTCTCAATTCCCCGAGGCTTCCGTACTAGTTGAAGAACAATGACAGAAAGGCCTCTTACCGAAATGTCAATCCTTTATCCCTCCTGACCTTTCTCCGAGTGGTTTTCCCCTTTTCTTATCAATTTCTCGTTGCTTCTCCATTTTGAACCACATGTTGACTCGTGGCGTCTTATTGGTTTGTCTTGTTCTGCTGAGACCGATTTCCAAGAGCATTTTCTTGGATTACTTCTGAGCTCTCTCTCTCTCTCTCTCTCTCTCTCTCTCTCTCTCTCTCTCTCTCTCTCTCTCCAAACGACATGAAATTAATTTTCTTTCGATTTATTTCCATGCTTCATTTGGGTTATTAATTGATTTATTTCGGGAGGAAACATCCCTCGGTTTTTGTAAATGGTAAGTGAAATACCACATTTACGTTAGTTGATGTTGCTTGTTATTGGAACTTCATGTTTAGTATGCAATGATTATTTAGTTGATAGCAAAATGAGTGAAACTTATTTGGAGTGTGGTCATCGATCAAGCAATTCTGAAGTGCATGTTTTTGATTGGAGATGAATAGTGAGTAGTTATCACATAAACGATAATCTTTTTCAATATATGTGTTTCTTCAATTTTGAGATGTAAGGAAGGGAGACTGCATTGGCTGAGAGAGAGAGAAGAGAGAGAGAGAGAGAGAGAGAGAGAGAGAGAGAGCTTTTCGTAGTCGTCCTGTAATATTTCTTGCACAAATAAATAAACTTTTTTTTAGCATTTACTCTTGCTTGCCCACTCTCCTTTTCTATATTTCCATTATCAGCAACTCTGCTGCTAGTTAAAACATGCCATATCAAATTTTTCAAAATTGTTGCGAATTAGCAACTGATTTACCCTCAAATTATTCAGTGACATTAAATGCAAATTAATTCCTGCATCTCTGATGTGGGTCAGCTGTTGGGTACTACTGTGTTCGCCGTTTACTTTTTATGCCGTTTATTTATTTATTTATTTTTTTAAATTTTAGCGGTCTTCAATATGATAGTGTAACACAATCACAGAGGGTGATAGTAACAGGTTTGCAAGGACTTATAAGCAAATACGGGGTCAGCCCACTGATAATAAAATGGCCTGCTGAAGGTATGTTTACTCGTCTAGTGACAAATTACACATGGCCCTGTGGAAAGACTACAGTGAGCCACGGAGATTGTTAAGAAATTCAAATATGACCGTCGCACGACTTTGTTTACTTAGCACAGGTGTGCCCTGTGCTCTCTTCCCTGTCCGTTGTCCTAAATAAATGGTGTCCCTTTGTTTGTTGAGTGATTAAATAAAGGATGACACTTTTGAGCATCTCCTCGCCACTTAAAACGCATAAATGTGGAAAAATGTTCAACTTTGTTTGTTGTGTGTATGTATTATTTGACGAAGTCTCTTTACTAATGATTTTTGTCTAATAACGGTATTTTACTATGTGATTTGTGGGCTTATTGAGACGTACAGTGAATCCAAACCATAATTGCCAGGAACATGTTTCTTATCGTATCATTGTTTATCATATAGTACATTTACATACATACGTTATGTATACACACACGTACATATATATATATATTATATATATTATATATATATGTGTGTGTGTGTACGTACATGGCATGTACTATATGAAACACCATGATACTATATGTGTATATATATATATATATATATAATATATATAATATATATATATATATTATATATATATATATGCATGTATACTTATGTAAATGTAATATATGTATATATAATATTATTAATAGTATATATAGTGTGTTTTTGTATATATATATGTAATGTATGTACATTTACATGGCATGTACTATATGAACTACCACGAATTTACAAGATCTTAATACCTGCAAAAAGAAAAAAGAAGCCAAGTGATCAATTGACTGGATCCTTATTCTTTAATGCATATTTAGCATACAAGAAAAGCTGTCAAACCGCAAAATTCAAGTAGCAAGGCGGTACTTCGAAGGTGTGAAGGAGGATGTACACACTATGTAATTGATAAACGAGGTGCCACATGCCGAACATACCAGAAATTTGTTTCGACGCCATTTCAAATATTTTGAACAGACTTGAAAACCAACAGCTTGGTCATCAAAGCAGAATGGGAAATGAGATGGAAAAACCTTGTGCAAGAGAGAAATGACAGTTGCAAATATCCAACGAAGAATTACAGGAAAAAGACAAAAAACTAAAACAAGTAATTCACGGAAGGGTCAAAAGAAGAAAGGAAAACCGGAATGATTTCGTGGAGCGAGAAAAATACGCTCGGGAAAGTGCAAGGGATGATAACCGCGGTAAAAGGAGTTAAGTCAATATGGGCTCATTCGAAATCGCGAGAGGAATGAGTTAGGCGGAAAACAGCCTGATCTAACATGGAGGAGGAGGAGGAAATGGTTTGTGGGAGGAGGAAATGGTTTGTGTGTGTGTGTGCGCGCGCGCGCGCTCAACATTTTAGCATACTGGAATATGCGTAATATTTCTCTTAATTCATAGTCATAGGAACGAATTGCTTTTCTCGCAGTGTCTCAATTTCGGCATAAAGTTGTATTCTTTGCAGGCGTTACTGGATTTTAACTTATTATTCAGAATTTCCGGTTTCATTTTCATTCTACAACTGTATGCGGTTCAGTCATAATCTATAACACTGTTATTTTTGTTTGTTTTGGGACGAATTTCGTTATAATTACTTAAATGTTTTCATTTTCCCCTGTAAAACTCGAAAATATTCGGTTTTGGTATTGCTGTGTTTGTACTTACATCCAGGCATCTCCTCCTCCTCCTCCTCCTCCTCCTCCTCCTCCTCCTCCTCCTCCTGTATGTTAGATCAGGCTGTTTTTCCGGCTCCCTCATTCCTCTCGCGATTTCAAATGAGTCCATATTGACTTAACTCCTTTTACCCCGGTTATCATCCCCTTGCACTTTCCCGAGCGTATTTTTCTCTCTCCACGAAATCATTCCGGTTCTCCTTGCTTCTTTTGACCCTTTTCGTGAATTGCTTGTTTTAGTTTTTTGTCTTTTTCCTGTAATTCTTCGTTGGATATTTGCTCTTGTCATTTCTTTCCTGCACTCGGTTTTTCATGTGTCATTTCCTTTGGAGCTTTTCACATTATTTGAAGACATCTAGAGATGTTTATTGAATTAACATTAACTCTCTCTCTATCTCTCTCTCTGCTACACCAGACAGCTTTTAATTATCAAGCATTGTTGTTCCTCTCTCTCTTTCTTTGTCCATGTCTGTTAATGTATACTTTCCTCCTGCTGTCATATCCTTTGTGTCACTTGCGTCCCCGCTTCTCCTCCTCCTCCTCCTCCTCCTCATTTATCTTCCCAAATCCAGTGAGATCACCACTTTCATTTAGTTGAGTTGTTATTGTTTGGTTGCTGGCGGATTGTCTCCGGAGGAAACAGACGCTGCGTGGCTCTTGTAGAGGAGATGGAAGGATTGTTCTCTCTCTCTCTCTCTCTCTCTCTCTCTCTCTCTCTTTATGAAAATAAACTTTTACTCATGTCTGGGTCGTCGATAACCATAGTTTTCAAAAATCTCTCTCTCTCTCTCTCTCTCTCTCTCTCTCTCTCTCTCTCTCTCTCTCTCTCTTGGAAAAGAGATGTTGAGCCTGCCTCAAAAAAGAAAGAAAGAGAGAAAAAAAAGGGTCCAGTAAAGGGGTTAATAGGATTGATTAGCTGCTGATATCGGAAGGTAATTGATTCAGTGTCAACCTGATCCGGTTGTGACTTTATCCCGCCGTAGTGACCTAAGGGAAACCTGCATTATCTCGTTGGCTGTTGTTTGAACTCTCGAGAGATCTTGTCAGTGAACTCTCGTATCCCTGACTCGGCCTCTGAACCAATCACGTGCTCTCAGATATCTCAAATATAGATTACGGTTTTCCAGACGAGGGGTTCGTTTAAAAGGCCTTGTATTCCTCCTGGCCACTCCTCCATCTCTCCTGTCTCTGCCCCTTCCCCCTTACTTCCCCTCCATTCATAGGAAAGATCCGCCCTTCCCTCCCTCCAGGCGGAATCCATGATACGAGATCGATTGTTCACTGCTGTTTTGGAATGAAAATGAATGGTCAAACAATAGCTCTATAAAGCTCTAGAGAATCTCTCTCTCTCTCTCTCTCTCTCCCTGTAATCGTCTTTCCCCCCCCCCTACTCTTCTCTCTCCTTCTCTTCTCTACATCTCTCTCGTTTAAAAAAAATTCGTTGAGGATATTCACACTAGGGCCTACTATTTTCCTGACTTAAACTATTTACCACACTTTCTCCCGTTTATCTTCAGTTTCAATTATTGTGTCACGCGTTCATGACATGTTTTAAGGAATCATGACTCTTGTATAATTCTCTTCTTGTGCCGTTAATAATGGAGAGAGATACAGAACCTAAGCTTCTCAGACAACGCATGACGGGGAATTATAATAAATGTCACGTCTGGTTTATTTGCTTTCCTCCTGATGATGGCGACGCTTCAGGGATTGCTGCGGAGTGAAATTTATGTTGCATGTTCGAGAGAGAGAGAGAGATGATGAGACGAGAGAGAGAGAGGACGAGAGATGCCTAGGAGAGCGAGAGAGAGAGACTGAGAGCGAGAGAGAGGAGAGAGGATGAAAGGAAGAGAGGAGAGAGAGGCCGTCACTCGATTTTGAAGAATTATAATTGTGAACAGACGAGGAACATTAATTTACTCTCGAGAATGTGCATTTATGTATTAATAAAGCTTCGTTCAAATGGATTGCCCTGCCTTCAGCCAGCATTCAGGTTTAATTAAACGTTGTAATTTATAAGTAATGTTTTTTGTGTGTGTGCCTGTGTGGTTTTTATCAAATCAATGTGAATTTATTGATCGGAAATCAGAAACGATGAGAATGATTAAAAGTGAATGTGACCTTGTTGGTAAAGAATGGTAAAATACCTGTCAAGCCAAATGCATAATAGGCGTAGATAAAACGAACATACCGACTGACTCATTTTCAACGGAAAATAACGAATGTTATATTTACCGAAATACAAAGTTCATATTGTCTCTCAGAATGTAGAATTCTCTGTTTATCCATTGGGGTCTGGAATGATTTTTTTTGACTTGCTTTAAATTTTCTTTCTCTTCCTTGGTTCAATTGTGTTTCCTTGTCTTTTCTGTTGCCTCACATTGAAATAAGATTGATTTTAAATGATTTTTGAAAGACTTGTCTCATAAAAATGTTAAAAATTGAGGTGTGTGTTCAAGTTCATAGGTCTCTGCACAGTGATATTTTTTGTGTTCAAGTTCATAGGTCTCTGCACAGTGATATTTTTTGTGTGTTCAAGTTCATAGGTCTCTGCACAGTGATATGTTTTGTGTGTTCAAGTTCATAGGTCTCTGCACAGTGATATTTTTTGTGGAAATGCTTACCTCTTCAGAAAGAAGCAATATTAGATGTTATTTTTATATATTTCTTCTAGGTCTGTCTCTACAGTGAATTGCAATGATAGGTTTTTGGAAGGTTTTTGTTGTCTTTACAGTGAATGGATTTCACTAGCTGTTCTATCTCATCAAAGTTATTTTTGTTTTATAGCTTGTAGGTTTCTTTACTTTGAAATCAAATGAAATTATTTGTCCCCAGCGACTTGTCTGTACATCTGTATCTTTGTTTGTCTGTCCTTCCGTCGGTCCATTGCATTTTTCTTGTCAATGCAACTCTACACAGTGAAGGGATTTGAGCCAAACTTAGGGCAAAGTAAAGTCTTGTATAGTTGTACATGAATAAAAACCTCCTTCCGCCTTTTAATCGCAACTTTAAAAGTATTTTGAAAGTATTTCGGTTCATTTGCGTATATAGGTAGACCTTTCATCAGTGTACGGTTCATTTACTCTGTCATAATAATTATTTATGAGTGAAGGGATTTCTGTTACTGTTTGTATAAACAGTGTAAAACTTTTTAAGTGTTCACGGAGATGAAACCAAAAGGTTTCTTTCAAACCTTTTAGTTATGCCCCAAATAAATAATTGAAATTTCTAAGCATATAGGTCTGCTTACAGTGAAGAAAGTGAATAAGTTTATTTCAGGATTTTTTTCTCCTATATGTTGTGGGATTTGCCCAACCCGTCGTCATTATTAACGCACGTAATCACAGGAGACCCTCAGACTCGTGTACCACGACTCCGAGAAAAGATTAATGAAGTTAGCGTTGACTGAGGAAAGTAACGGAACTAATGGAAGAAAGTTTTGTGGAAAAAGGGATTATTAATGTGGAGAGTGTAAGGCAGGTCAGGTTGACTGGAGTCGCTGGATTTCTGATGGTATTTGCAGAGTTCAGCAAAATCACTGGATATTTTATTTGTCTTTAATTAACGAATAATCGAATTATTAAGAAGCATTGCTGACGAATTGAGTGTCTCGTGGCCAATAAGATTGATCTTCCGCGTACTGAACCATTTTTGGGCTTGTAGGTGAAAGAATAATTCTCTCGTTCGTACTCTCTTGTAGTCGAAAGAGAATTTTTACGCTCTCTTTCTCATTGTCTTCTAGTCGAAAGTGAATCTCTCTCTCTCTCTCTCTCTCTCTCTCTCTCTCTCTCTCTCTCTCTCTCTCTCTATAGTCGAAGTAGAATTTATACCTTCACTCGTCTTGTAGTCGAAAGGGAATTTCTCTCTCTCTCTCTCTCTCTCTCTCTCTCTCTCTCTCTCTCTCTCTCTCTCTCTGACGCATCTATAGTCTTGTGGAGGGAAAGAGTAATTAAATTTTTTTGCAACTGGCTCAGTTCTGCAGAAAATTTAATTTCCATGTGTGCGCCGTGCGTAAAGATAAAACTTTATATGGTTTCCGGTGAGTTAATAAGGTTATGAAGATGAAATTTCCGTGTCGAATTGCGTGAACTGTGTGCTAGATTGCGTGCGTTTTCACAGGCATATTACTCTTGTATATACATATATATATACGCATGTTTTTTTCTACTATACTACTTTTAATAATGAAATTTAATGAAATGGCTTGATTCTCGGTACTTCCTTCAAATGTCAAACCGTGATTCTCAGCACTTCTTTTAAATGTCAAACAGCGATTGTCAAACCTTCCTGATGTCAAACCGGGATTCTCAGGACTTCTTTTAAATGTCAAACAGTGATTGTCAACACTTCTTTTAAATGTCAAACAGTGATTCTCAAACCTTCCTGTGTCAGACCTTGATTCTCAGCACTCCTTTTAAATGTCAAACAGTGATTCTCAGCACTCCTTTTAAATGTCAAACAGTGATTCTCAAACCTTCCTATGTCAAACCTTGATTCTCAGCACTCCTTTTAAATGTCAAACCGTGATTCTCAGCACTTCTTTTAAATGTCAAACAGTGATTCTGAAACCTTCCTAATGTCAAACCGGGATTCTCAGCACTCCTTTCAAATGTCAAACCGTGATTCTCGGCACTTCTCTCAGATATCAGTGATGCCTTTTTGTACAAGGTGATTTATCTATACTAAGGACCGGTATGGTTTTATCAAAAACATGACATGCTCTGATGTAAGTTGCACGACATGTCCAGTTGACATCGGGCAGCCTATAATTTATTACTTTTCATGAGCAGTATGCAAGGTAGCATTATCATTTATGCAGTGAATAACGCATAAGTTCCCATCTCGGCAGGCAGAGAAACCAGGTCAATACCAACAGCTAGGCATACTTTATGTCAGGGCCTGGGTTCGAAAACCAAGCTGTTATGGATATATTATCAGATTTCAAATCATTTTCTGATAATTAATTTTCTTATTTTTTCTGGGTTCGAAAACCAAGCTATTATGGATATATGATCAGAATTAAAATAATTTTCTGATAATTAGTTTTGTTATTTTTTCTGGGTTCGAAAACCAAGCTGTTATGGATATATTATCAGCATTAAAATAATTTTCTGATAATTAATTTTCTTATTTTTTCTTGGTTCGAAAACCAAGCTATTATGGATATATTATCATAATTCAAATCATTTTCTGATAATCAGTTTTGTTATTTTTTAAAGAGCTGCAATATATAATTCAAAACTTTATTGATCATAGAAATATGATAAGAGTTTATTTATGATTGGTTTTATGAAATTTAGACTCTCAAGCCAAGCACTGGGCCACTCTCTGACATTCAGCGCTTAAGAGAGCGCAGTATCGAGTTCCAATGTTTGAACAGCAAGACACACAGATCCAGAAAATGAAGTAGATGAACTGCAAGGAACCAACGGTGGACCCCATAATTGTGCTAAGAAGTGGAGAGGTTGAACAGCAAGATTGAAGAAAGTAAGGATGAATGGAGGTGAAGTAAAATGTAAAAAGTGGATGTAACAAGGCTTAAGAAAAGGTGCAAACACCATTTAGTAAAGCCTGCAGCGCACCACATGGGGTGCACTGACGGCACTATTTCTGTACGGGGGTTAAGAAGAATAATCAATATCTGTAAATTTCGTCAGAAATGATGGCTGCGTCCGAAGACGACATTCTGTTTTTTTATGGCTGCCAAAGCTGCCTCTCTTCTCGAACGAAATCTTGATTCAATTTGTTTTGAATAGTCGCTCTAATCACCTTGCTCGGTACCAAAATATTTTGGTTCCTCTAATAATAATCGGTGCCATCCCTCTTGAACGTATGCTAATTGAATTTGATTGGCTAAAGATAGTCACTCTCAAGCTAACTCATATGTATGCAGTGGTGGAAACCATGCTTACGTTTAGTAGACAGGTTTCAGCCATCGCTCACTCTATTTCTATTTGCTGCTTAGATTTCAGTAGCATATGCTACTCAAGCTTACTCGTTTCAGTCATTTACTCAAACGTTGCCGTTTATAGTAGCGAGTTTTCAATCGCAACTTGACCCACCCTCACTCCATGCGTCGATATTTCAAAAGAAGATTTTCTATTCAAAAATTTTCAGATTTATGACTTGCTCGGGTGACACACCGGCCATAAATTCTTTGGCTCCCCGTCATTTTGAGCTCACGCCAGGTTTTCTTCGATATAAAGTCTGAAATTTTTTTCTTCTTATTACTTGAATTTGTCTCGCTTTATTCTCTTATCTGATTATATAATATATATATATATGTATATATATATACATATACATATATATATATATACACACATACATACATACATACATGCATATTATATATATGTATATATATACACACATAAACTATATACACAATCAAATCAAGAATGAAGCCACAGACAAATTCGAGTAATAAAAAAAAATCTGACATGTACGAGAAAACGTATTTATTAAAGTGGAGAGGAGCCGAATATGGTTATATATAAATGTCGTCTGCTTCAGTCTTTTGACCATCGAGCTTATGATTTCATATTTTCACTCATTTCATATATATAAAGCGAAGAAAAAGTGAGGTGAAGAAAGTGTAGATGGCAACCAGTCAAAACGCCCTCGAGAATTGTGCCCGAAATTGTGTCTACAACCGACGCAACCCTACCTTGATCTGCACAATGAAGCCGAGATGTTTGGAGGTGGGATACAAGTACGAAAATTATTTGAGTAGCCCCCGAAGCAGTATCTAGAATAGTGTTGTCTTTTAAAAGTCGGCAATGCCCCGACTTCGTCGTTTGATAGAAAGAGAGGCAATACGGAAAAAAGTGTACAGCATTGTAAATTCAGTTACTCATCTTCCATGAGCATTTCGATTGCTAGATGGATGGAACAGTGAAATTTACGCGAACCGTTTGTTTCATGAGCGTACGTAATAGTTTATATAAATACGTTGTTTGAACGCCTTAGGAAATAAAGAATGGTGTGGTTGGGAAATACTATCACGATCAGAGTAATGTCCAAAGAGAATGACCTCTTTTTTTCTCTCTCTTTCTCTCCAGCTCACAGGTATTTAAGAACATACTAGATCTAAAAAATTCCCGAATGTACGAACTGGCGCCGCGGTCAGTAATGTTTAAATTGGTGCTTATTTTGTTATTTGAATCTCTCTCTCTCTCTCTCTCTCTCTCTCTCTCTCTCTCTCTCTCTCTCCCGAAAGAGAGAGTAATATTCGAATGAAATTCTTGAAAATAATATCGTACTGAACTACGATGTTACATCTAGATGGGGAACAATGCATGAGCAGGACTGGAGTGGTTCTTTCGTCTCTTAGCGCTGATATGTCCTTCTGATACAGAAGGCGACAATACCCGTAGAGGGAATGGACAAGAGTTAGTTACCCTATACTTTTCCCTCTTTTGTTCCCATCCAATCTTTTATCCACCATTGTATGAGGCTGGCTCTCAGGAGTACGTCTAAATCTCAGTGCTGCTGGGGAAAAATGCTGGTATTGTTGCTACTCTGACTTTTGCTTTTATTATTGGCATTCAGAACGGTGTTTTATTTAGTTTTGTGTACATCTTGTCATTATAATGTAGGCAAGTCATGGTCGCTGATTTAATTTTAGTTTCTTGGTAAAATTGTGTTTATATTACTTGACTAAGTAATTTTCTTTTCGAAGTCTTTTATTTTAATTCTAAGTTTTTTTGTTCATTTTAATTTCATAGTAGTTATTTCATTTAATGCAGATTTTCTAGTAATAATTTTGCTAAGTTTCCCCGAATTGTTTTGCCAGTGTGGAAATTCTTCTTAGTATTATCATAATTCATCGCCAATGATATGGGGAAAATGTTTCCATATCATGCCATGGAATTGCATGGAAAAGTAGACAGATATGGAAATGATATTCGGAATTGAGGATTTTGAGTGAAGTGAGGCTGTCTTCCTCGACGTGCCAATTGGATCTATATGACTGCGGGACACTCGTGCGTGTTGGTGTGGGAGGGATAGAGAGAGAGAAAAAGAGAGCAGGCTATATTGGCAATTTGTAAATCCTGTGTTTCCTTTATGTCTGGTTTGAATGCTATATATGTAAGTCGTGCTATATTTGATATACATCCTTTGTGTGTATATATATATATATATATATATATATATATATATATATTATATATATATATATATACACACACATATACATACATACACGTATTTATGTATAATCGTTTTGGTTGTGGAAGAGAAAATGGTCTTGAATTGCTTGTAAAGTGTTGTTGCAGGTGGCATATTGATTGGGAATAATGAAGAAAACTGCAAAAACTCGAGAAAAATATGATAGCATTTATGAGAAGAGAAATACGAAGGCGAACATAAAAGCAAGCCTAACGATACGAATGTAATTTTAAACCCAAGAATTCAGAGCAATAAATACTGATATTGATGGAAGAATGGAAACTGCTGATTCCTATAGGTATTTGGAAATGCAAGACAGAGTCGATGGTAATACGAAAGAGAGAGAACAGGGAAGCCACATGATATGAGAAGCTGCGAACGTTCGTGGGTGTATTATGCAAAAGCTTAGCTAGAGGAATAGAGTGGTGTGGAGTGCATTATGGAGAAATGTTAGAATGGCACTGTTAAGGCAACTCTTCTTTAAAGAAATCCCGTGTGGATGTTGAGATAGAAAAATAAAATGATGCTGGAGCTCTTTGCGTGAATATTTTCCTCATATTGTGTATTCATATGGAGTAAGAACGGTTGAAAGGGGTAAGAAACTTGGAGATACTTGTTGATAAAAAAAGCGGATCAGAGTGTATCAGAGTGTTTTAAGATGTCTTGAAATGTCACGGGGAGGTGATGGATAGAGGTGTAAAAGTCATTGTAGGAAACATGCCTTAATGTCACGCAGGTAAAGTGTATGCAAGATATAAGATGAATGATGTCATAAGTGTGTGTATCGGGGTGGAGTATGATAGTGATGAGAGTTTTGTTTATGCGTATGAATCGAGTATTGTCGTGGAAGTTTACTGCACAGTGAGTTTACTCACGATTATGCAGTTGAAGTGTGACGTTGGGAAGTCCGTCCCTATTCATGTTTTTTCCTCTGAAGCTACCCCCTTATTGTGGGGAACTGCTTATAATATATATTAATATATATATATATATATATTATATAATATATATATATATATATATATAGATTAGCCTCTATATCCTTGATACATTAAAGACCCATTGACAACACCTGTTGGTGTAATGGCCTCCGACAACACCTGAGCATAATGTGTCCTGGTGTTAACGTTCCATAACGGTGCCTGTACTGACGTTAACTGCACTCCATTACAGCATTGAGAAGCTCTGCAATTGCAGATAGTAATCGCGTTATGATGAGCTGAAACTTTGCCTCTTGCCTTCTGTTAGCGACGCGTCTTGCTCCCCCTCGGGGGCTGCAGTCCTTACGGTCCTCTCCTCAGATTAATTGGCAGCAGCGTCACGTCCAGACGTTGTGAGCATTGCAGCCCACGCTTTGTCCCTCTCATTTGTCACTATGATTGGTCTCTTCTTTCTGTTGGGCGTGTTTTGTTGGGCCATTGAATTGCGTCATTATTATTATTATTTTTTTTTTTTAACTTCAAGTCTGATCTGTTATTGGCCTTCGTTGGCAGCTCTTCAACGTAGTTGACCTTGGTCTTCACGTTAGTGGCTAGTTACATTAGGTAGCTATCATGTTTGAATTTCTTCTTCCCTTGAATAACGGTTTTTACCTTATATAAGAAGATACTAAAGTACTTAATCAAATTTTTTCTTAACATACTGAAAGACTTACATTATTGTTTTCAACCAAAACGAAAATCAAATACAACTGGAGCTTATAACTGCATTGCTTTTGGCTGGAGTTAACCATATTTTATATGTTTTATTTTCTTTTTGGTCGGAATGGCAAGCATGCGGGCATTATTTCAAGGGGTTCATCAAACCTACGGAAACCCATGCATCTGTTACGTCCGTATACCAAGATTTTTATTGGGAGGGGGACCGTTGGGGATACGGAAGGTGGATAAGTTTTGTGAATAGAATTGGACTCTGGGAAGTGTTGTTCGATTCAGAGTAGATTAGAAACCTTGGGTACGAGGGAGCTTGTTCAGTTTGGGAGGAGGGGTGAAAAGTACAGTTGGATTTTAGGTAGAGAAAGGGAAATATTGATTACTGGTCATATGATTTCTTGAAAGGTTGGTCCATAAATTCTTGAAAAAAGTTTTTTTTTAATACCTAGCTATGTTTTTTATGAGGATGAAGATCCGTGCGTTTTAATGGTGGCATTTACATCAAAATTCAGACGTCTTAAAACCTTTTGACGCTTTCTGCCTTGATGATGATCATGGGCTATTAAACTCAGGTATATTTTAATATAACTCGTTTATATTTATGCAAAATAAGGAACATTTCGGGGTGGTGGTGTTTTTTTATGAAGCCGGCTTTAACTCTAAAGGCAGCGACTCTTAATATATAGATTACATTTTAAAGAGAAGTATGAGCCCGGTGTGGACTAAAGGACCGAGCAACCAACGGGGACGGCAAAGGCGTTCAAGTATTACAATGTGGTGCCGGTAATGTAACTTAAAGTGATCTCGAACTTTTCTGGTTTGATAGGGAGGTAATTTTAGTCAAGATGATATCAGTCTGGAAACGATAGCAGTTTTTCGCAAATAGGTACATTTAAACGTTACTGGAATTATAATACTAATTCTGTCGCCTTAAATGTAAGTATATTTTTCCAGTTTCAGACGCAATTTCCGCTGTGTTCATAGCAAATTATTCTTTATTCGTAGTACATTTATTTTGCTGCAGATATTGTGTTTTTAATTTAATCAATATTGTTTTAATATTGGAAAGTAATTGAGAATTTATATAACAAGAAAATACCCACTGTTCATTCCGCATCTTTCAAAGGCTTTGAAAAATGATCGGAAAAGTGCTTCAGGGAAACGGGCAGTTGCTACCGGATTGTTGGCAAGAATTAGGTGGAGCGAATATCCAGGAAAAGGTCCAGCGGAGGAGACTCTTGGCACTTGAAGTTTTCAAAAGCGGAGGAATAAACGACAAGACACTTCTCCGCCGGGAAGACTGAATGGCCTCTGTGATACCAACAAAAAGATTCGATTGACCAGAGACGCAAAGACGCACTCGAAGGCTTTTTGTGAATGCTGCGGCTCGAGTGACGCCAATTCCTGTCAGCCTGGTCAGCTGTTTTTTTAATATTTATCTTTCACTTTCTTCAACCATCGTGACAGGAATGCTTAGGCTACTGCAATTGTCTACTATTTATATTGTCATTTGCTCTTTTCACCAGCTGAAATTCAGAACTGAATTGTCGGGTTGTGCTTGTTGGAACGGAAATAAGAAATCTTCAGTCTTGACGTCAGCTTGCTAGAAAAATGCGTACGAAATTTAAATGAGTTGTCTCGACACAAAACCAGACACGTAGTGTAACCAGAAAATATCTCTCTCTCTCTATCTCTCTCTCACACACACACAAATGAGAGCATCAAATCTCTCTCTCCCTCTCTCAAAGGAGAGCAGAAAATCTCTCTCTAACACAAATGAGAGAATATCGAGAGGAAGCGTTTGCCATGACTTTCCCGTAGATGAAAAGGCTGGGAGGAATTGTGATGACAGAAGGTTTGATAGCAGCAGCAGCAGCGGCGGCGGCAGGAGGTAGCTATCTCAGGACCACCCCAGCGAAGGGCAAAATCTTGGCTGGGCTCCAGTTTCCAAACTCGACAGAGCCTCCACAACTCTCTCTCTCTCTCATATAGCACCTCCCTCATCTGGATTCTCGACGCTTAGCTTTTCTCCTTCAAAGCTCTTTTACCTCTCATCCCCCTTCTCTCTCTCTCTCTCTCTCTCTCTCTCTTTCTTTCTTTGTAGTTTTGACCCTCTCGCAACTGTGTTCTCTCCTTTGCAGTTGAACGTTTTCGTCTGTCTAGGTTCATTTTATTTTTGTCTATTCTCTCGCTTCTAGATGACTGTAACATGGATTTATGGATTGGAGTTGACTATTGAATTGATATAAGAAATGAAATTTTTAAATCTCGCAAGATGGCTCTTGTTAAAGGGTAGGTGTGTGTGCTCTTGGGCTGGGTTATTAAAGGATTTTTTTCATTTTTACAAAGATAAATATTCTGGAAGTTCCAGCATACTTGCATGAAACAGAGTAACGTAACCAAAGTTGTGTATTATTTTTAAATATTACTTAAGCTCAAAGTAATTTAAGAATCACCTTCATCGGTTGCACACTTTTTGGGTGAAATCACGTAAAATCGTTATCAACGTTACACTTCGTATATACTGTCAATATTTTCCCTCTGTTTTTAGTAATGGTGAGTATGTTAGTAAAAATAAAATTATTGTAGTTTGAGAATATCGTAGGAATTTGATAGTGTGACGTTCTGAGAGTAGACATCAGGTTTTTTGTTCGGCAGTCAAGCGATGCACTTCAGCCAGGAGAGTTCACGAATCCCCTGCACTTCAAAAGAATTGTTTTTGTAAGGACTAGTATATTCCCTCGCATATCGAAAAATCGTTAGGGATGGATATGCACCTAACTTGACGAGATCGCAGTGGTCTATTGAATGATTTAGTTTTATGCTTTTGAAATTTATATTTAGATTTTCGTCCGTAACAGTCGTGTAAGTGGCCGAACTGAAACATGACGAAAGGTAATATGATATAATATTATATAAGTTAGAAGCCCAACACGGTTGTACATCTGAGAAAATAGCTTTTTCCCTGCAATTATATTCTTTAACGTAGACTACCCCAACACAGTTACACATATGGAAAGAAAATTTTGGATAGTAATTTTAAGAGCATAAAATGAATTGGACCACTCTGTTCGTCCATCCTTGATTGAATGGTTACGATGTTATTTGAAGCTCAGCCGCAGTATTTTTATTCGAAAGATTTATGGAAGAGTTTAAACTTCCTTTTCCTTGTATTACCAAATAGTCGATGGACTTCTTAAGTAATATGAAACGTGTAAGAATATTCCTTTTGTGTCAGTGAATGCTACTCACGGCTCCATCTTTGTTGTTGGGTTAGGGTTAGAAATGTATTTAAGTTGACGTAAGCACGATCTTGGTCTTGGTTCACGTCTGATTTTGATCTTATGGCTTTGGCCGTGCTCACAGGAAGTTGTTACTTATTCATCCCATATCTGACTTTAGATCTTAGTCGTTCTTGAGTTTTACTTGATAATCTTCGTCATGTCTATAAAGTGAAATACGGTTTTTCGTTCATAGCACGTAGAAATTAGGCTTTCATCAATTTCAAAACCTAAACATAGACACCCAGTCTTCAAAACATTATAATGATAGCCGCTGGATATCTGTGAAAATATAGCCTCTAAAATCGGTAATCAGGCTTTATTTAATGACGTCCTTATTAGAGCCTTGATGTTCCCTGAAACTCCCGCGTCAATTATTTTGGCTAGTGGTTTGTTGAATAGAACTCGCTCATACGCCGTTAGCTCGTTAATTAAGAGCCCATTGAATCTTTCGTGTTGAAAAAAAAAATATCCCGACACTAATGATAATCCAAAGAACCATCAACTCATTCATTCACAGGCGTTCACTTCCCAAAAATCTTGTCGATCTTTTTCGTGGCCCTAAATTCTGGATC
>NC_061106.1:36920093-36930093 GCF_015104395.2 Macrobrachium nipponense
CGACGGTGGATCTTTTCATTTGCATATTTTAATCCGAGATCCATTCATTTATTAAACAGTGCATTTACTTCCCAGTAGAGCCACTTATTCTCCCCAAAATGTTAGGCAGCTCTCACCCTCCATTTTCATCACTTGCCTTCTTTTCCTCCCATTGTCCTCTTGTCAGTCCCGTCCATCACCCAGTGTACCTGCGCATGATCTCTTCTGTGATGAAACAGCACCTCGGAAAATGCCCCCTTTTTTTCCACTAAACTTTTTATTTCCCCCTTCCACTTAGTACAGTTTTTATACCCTCGTCCTGTCTTCTCATACCCACTAAGTGCCAAAAGCTTCCAGTTTTCCATCCTGTAACAAATTATCATAATTTTATTATCTTCTGTAACGTAACACATCCAAGTTCGTTTAAAACCTAAGTCTCTCTCTCTCTCTCTCTCTCTCTCTCTCTCTCTCTCTGTGAAAACCGTGTGTGTGTGTCTTTTCTATTTTTTATTCGCACCCGAGCACACATGCGAATTCAGCTAGACAAATGAACTTGTAAGATGATGAATTCATAACATCTCTCTCTGCAACCATTTTTAAAATGGCCGAAATACGACCGGAACATAGTAAAACCCGAGCAAAGAGCTCGAAAAAGCTTATTCCAGTGTTGCTGCGGTCAGCTATAAGATATTTTATGGCCGTTATGATGGCTTATTGTGGTTTCGGGAAATAGACCTTTTGCGCTCTCGAATTATCTCCTGGAATGGCGCGCTTACCGCTATTTTTGTTAAGAGGCCTGGGTCGTCGCTAAAGGCACGGAGGACGTCGTTAAAGGAAAATGTACCCTTATCTTTTGAATCACAAATTTTTATTGCTGAATATAGTTTTTTCCCCCTCGGAACGGCATCGAGATCCTCGTAACATCTATAACATTGTGCCATTGGCTGTTGAAATTCAGGTCGTTTTCGTGACCCAAGGTTCGTGCTGTTTTCTTCGTTCGTTCATCTTAGCTGAGTGCGTGTGAGTTTAACTGGTCGAGGTTTGTAGGCCGTCTTTCTGTCTGTATGGATGTATATATGTATGTATGTATGTATGTATCTGTTATGTATGTGCCTTGCGTTCATTTTTCTCATCTCGAATTCTCCAGTCCCACTTTATCAGTTTCGACCTATCTTGAGTGAAAACATCTATAAGTAAGGGGGTGTTCAGATGTGTTTCTATCCCTTTCCCAAGTGGAAACAGGATAGGTAATTTAAAAATCTACTTTAAAATTGATGGGTCCAAAAATCACAAAACTTAGTGGAAGGATCCCAACCTGATATATGTTCCCGTAGGGCAGATTCAAGTTTATACCAAACATATAGGCTGCAGGGGTCGGAGCGGGTGCCCGATAGTTATTCAAAGTTTTTTATTGCAATATATAAATAGTTGTTCAAAGTTTTATATTGGACTATATAATATGAAGGAGAATTTTGAGCATTCACTAGAAGTGTAGCAAGGCAGCTCAGTTGAGTACTGTGTTCCACGGGCCTCATGTTTTCATTTTTCCTAATAATGACACAAAGAATAAGATTGTTTGCTCAGTAGTGTTTTTAATGACGTGCCATTGCCCGTAATTTCTGAAATTACCTTTGCTTGAATAGGAAAATTTATGTGAAGGTTTGCTTCAAATGATTCGATCTATAGCCGAAATGTATTAGAAGCTGAAAAGAAAATGATTTGCTGATTAACAGTGAAAAGAATGACGACTGCGACATCCTTTCAGTCACAAACGTTTATTTCACTAAATATACGAAAAGAACACGGAAATATTTATATATTGAAATACAAAATCACTTGGTTGTGGACTGATGAACTTTCAGATTATGATTGTTCTGTATTTACATAGAGTTAAGCCCCTGTAAATACGTACCTTTCTATACTATATGAATATAGTAACTTAAAGTACTGTATGCAAATTTTGTGCACGCAACAAAGAATGTGCATGCATATTTCTTCCTTTTCTGAATGTGATTTTAAAATGTGCTACCCTTTAGTTTTAAACAAGTACTTTTTTCTACCCTGTCTGCGGTTTACCACAGTCGACTGTTTGCCAGGTACATGATTCACAGCTCAAAACAAAAAAGGGACCTCTCTTAAGTAAAGAAAGTTTCTTGACTACCAGACAGCGGTCGTTACTTGTATAAGAATTTACTTGTGTAGAAAAAAATAGCGTAAAACGTAAAGGAGTAAATGAAATGAAGAAAGATATCAATCAAAGGCAAAATTTTTGTAGTTCAAATGTTGCCTAAAAAAAGTGAAATGTAAGAAATAACAGACATCAGAAAACAATGCGTGAATAAAAGAATCGAAATTGGCGGACGAGTGAACATGAAAGAGGCGAGCAAGAGAGAAGCAGAGTAAAGAAGGCCAAGAAGAACCGGGCGGGGGCGAGGAAGGGATGAAGATATATTTTCCGGCGGTAAGAAGCGATAAAAGCAGGTTTACAGCCCAAGAACATTATTCATAAGCCTTTATGAATCTCGCGTTCGAGAAGGAATGGGAACCATTAGCTTCAGATGCAGAAGAGGGGAAAAAAGGAAATGAGAAACCTCAGAAGAGATAGAGTATAATCCAGAATTTATGATCTGGTTACTATTCAGACTTTAAGTGTCTGCTTTGGCTATTCATGCTTTGTAGAGGTAAATGAGATAAATGCGAGGATGATAATTGCTTGTTTCTATTGCTGGAGAGGAAAAAGTACATCGTCCAGAAGATGATGAAGGAAAGAGGAAAATTGGAAACGGACAGAACCAAGCTGATATGGTTCTAAAATATTCATTTTAAATAAAGAGCAGATCCATGTATTTTTTGATGAGTTAGAGTTCAATATGAATTTTATAGAAACTGCCATAGAGCGTAACTAAGGAACCTGTCGTAAGAAACCCTACTGTAGTCGAAAGGACGCATCAACCTAAGGAGCATTGCCCTCCTTCCTGTCGTTTATGTAAGGTACTGTGTTTACTAGTGGAATGAATGGCGATTTTCCTGTTACCTTACCAGACTTGTTTATGTTTTTTACTGAATATTTATTCCCTTGGCTTTTATCTCTTGTAATACTATTCTAACATAAAGTTATAGTCATTAGTGTGTGTTATATAGTAGAGTTAACATTAACAAACATACTAGTGGGTTTCGTATTCGCTCTGTTATGTAGTTCTTCATAGTGTTTTGCTTTTGTTTCTTTGTTAAAATGCCCTGCGCCTTGCCACGAATTTTAGTGCGTTCTTAATGTCGGTGACTATTGAAGCCAGAAACAGGAAAGATTTTCCAAGAGTCGCAAGTCAGAATTCCAAAGAATGTGTGATTTATAGATACAAAGTTTGTGTATTGCAGGTTAAAAGGATTCTTGAAGTGTGACGAAAATAACAACATTCTTATTAAAAGGATTCTGAGCTTTCGATTCCGTAGTGACTCCAAGAGTAGTTTTAGGGAATTGCAACATCAAATTAATGAAGAGGGACTTGAACTGCATTTCCTGATTACCATATGGTGCTTTCTGAATTTTTTTTTATTAATGTTATGTGCATTGTGAAAAGATAATTACAAAGACTTAATCAGCAGTGAATGTATTAAAGGATTGACTGTTATCACGAATAAGGTTAGTGTGAGGGGGAGATGCAGATGATAATATCTAAAACTACCAAACTCAAAGCTGCATAAGCCACGGATGCTCAAACAGTAATTGTTTCGTACATGTTTAGCACGCAAGCTCTAGATGTATCTGCAACTCATTTCCTCTCGTTATCCTCGAGGAATTGGTAAACTTTGGAGGGAATGACAGTGGAAACGCGAGGATTGTAAATTGACATAGTTGAAGCGAATTGTTTTTAGGATTTGGTTGCATATAAGCCAAGACTTACTGACTTGATACGAAACGGCCCTGTTTACGCACGCCTTTCATGTTTCCTGCCCAGATTTAAAAAAAATTTACTCTTCTGTATTAGAAGGCTTTAGTAAGAGTAAGGATTTCACTGACTATGGCAAACATTACGACTTTCAATTGTAAGCCTTTTTGTCTACACATGTTAATGTATTTATTTCTCTCTGTTGTGTATTGGATATTACTTAATTATAGTTTCTTGATGAAATGATTTGTAAAAATGTGTTAGGTTTTACTCGGTAAGTCCGTTTCTTTCCTAAACACTCATAAATACACCCGTTTCGTTTTATTCTTGTATATTGCGTGTAATCATTTACGGGCAAGTATGGTTCGACTTTTTCACATCCTGAAGTAAATACTACCCACCAACAATTAGTTTTCCATACCAAAGATATCCTAGTTTTCTTTATAGGATAAAAGTATTAATCACTCTCCGTTTGCTTCGATCAGTTCTGAAACAGAGCGTTTAGTGCCGGGTTGTGTCCCTGGCTTTAGTTACGGAACCATTTGTGTGGCTTGTGTTTACAAAGGCAAACAGAGAGTGAGAGAGAATCGACCATTCGATCTATAGCGTTGCTTGAAATTGAGTTTGCAACTTTGAAAGAATTATTGGTAACCCAATGACTGATAGTTCGATCGGCACAACGGTGGTTGTGTTCGCGTGTGTTTCTGTGTGTAGCTGGTAATTTGGATGTGCTATATGAAAGGGAATTTGGCAAACCGCTATATATATATATATGTCAGTGTATAGGGCGTATTGTACATAATACCATCAGTCATGCCGTTCGTACAATGTCATCCTGTATCGAGAGAGTATGCAGGGCATGACATGTGAGAATGTAGGCGTACATTTGAAGAAAAAAAAAACGTAATGCGAAAACAAAGTATATCTGCAAGTATTCACCAATAGTGAGTTAGGGCATTTTTTTAAAAGTATGAATTCAACCTACTGAGAAGGAGGAGGGTAACACATACATTATGTATCTGTATATGTACATGTATGTTGATATACTATATATATATATATATATATATATATATATTATATATATAATATATTATATATATATAAAATATGCACTCATAGCATCACAGATACTATGGAATCATAGAGATGGAAACAATTCATGAGTAGCTCCTTTGAGAAACCTCATAAACAACCGGTTCAAGCAAAAAATGCTTGAACTTGTAAAAATAACCAACCTGTTGGAAATAATTCGGTTGCAGTTTGGGGATACTGGAAGGTAGACAGATTGCTGATGTTCAAGAAGCTTAAAACGTAATTTTCCTTCCACCATACCACGTAAATAGCGATATCGCTGTAAATCATTAAGGTTTGAAATCATATCACCAGAAATTAGCTGTTATACAGATACACAAAGGTAAATGAGATTGTATGAATTTATCTTTGTTCTTTGTTGCTCTACTAATCATCTTACATCATTTCAATTTAATCTCGCCAATGGATCGGTTCCCCATGATCGTAAGTTTCAATAGAAAATTACCAGTAAGACGCCCTAAAGACGGTAGTTTGCGAAGCTTTAAGTTAAACCTAGGTAAACCATCAAAGGGTTAACGATCTCGGAACTCTCTGATTCATAAACGTTATCGTTAATTTCATTTCAAATAGTCTTCCACCATCAAACTGCTAATAATATGACAAACGACACAATGCGAAATGATTCTTTATAGCGGAGGTGAGAAGATAAAGTTTAACTAAGCCTGTATTCGAGAATTCAATGGGAATTTGGTGCTGAAATCATAAATTTTGAGAAAATTGTAATACAATAATTAAAACATAATTTAAAAGTGAATTTATAATATTTAAGAAATAAATCTTATATGGATGAAATATTAAGACGTAAGGTTTTATGTGCCAAAACATTCTTCTTTTATCTTAATACTTTTGGAGATATATTAGCATTTGAATAGCGTTAGGGCCGGGCCCGGCCGCCAGAGATGAGCCCGTCTCCAGTAATGACTGATTTTGCTTCGCTTGTCATGAATTGTATGAGTCTCGGCCGCTCTTACAGTCTGCCCGTCAGTAATATCATTTGGTCGCGTGATAGGGCTAAGTCTTCTTCTTCTTCTTCTTCTTCTTCTTCTTCTTCTTCTTCTTCTACTATTTTTTTTTAATCGTCCGCGGCACTGGCTACAGAATCTCCAGTTGAAAATACATACTTCATATTGAAGATGCTTTCGTTGCTTGAAAGTAGCAATTTCGTGCTTACATTTGGTGTGATTTTTCTGTAAAGTAGGTTGCTTGAATCGTACTGCGCCTTGAGGACTTCATTATGCCTCATCATAGTTTATTGGACTGTAGTCTCGCTGTCCTGTAAGGATTATTCTTTACGCGAAGTGATGAATGTGTTAATTCATGTCTTAAAGAGAGAGAGAGAGAAAGAGAGAGAGAGAGAATAACCTCGTTGAGGCTCTCGATTATCCCTTATCCCTTATTCATTAGGGTACGATGGTATATAGTAGTATTCGGACGAAGCTGAGATCGTCCACGTCTGTAATTTCGGTGCATGCCTGTCTCGGTGTCCCTGGTGCACCGTTATCATTCATAATACTCAAGTTAACTTTATTTTAGATTATGGTAGAGAATATTTCCCTGAGTATATTATTTAGATTTTGCGGCGGAGAGATATCTGCAAGAAATTTAACCAAAATCTATTTTCATGGGACTGCCTGTCAGTTAGGTGAAATAATGTCAATCTAGATGCTCGTGTGTTTTTGCGTAAGATTGTACGAAGACAGCGCCATAATGAAAATAAGGTAGCTTTATGCGTCTGTAAACTCCCCTACGCAAACAAGATTGGATTTATATGGGCGTTTTATAATATCGTTAACGAAAATGCTGACTCCCACTACATGTAAATGAAATACAGACTTTGTATTAATAGACCTGCTTTACTTTTTTGAATCCACCCTAACTCATCATTCGAAGAGTTTTACCAATGAACTAAAGAATTTCCGTCAGCAAACAGATTTTGGGAATAATATCCGTGACGGTCACCCTCCCTCTCCCTCCTCCCTTAGTTGCAGAAGATAGAAGGGAGGATTTACATGAGTGATGAGCGCCAGATTCATCCGTCATTTCGCTCCTGTGTGTTGGTTACCACAAGGGATCAAGTGCTTTTATTCTGATGCTCTTTTTTATTTTAGTCCATTTATTCTCTCACTTTTCTTTACTGGGTTTCGTTAGCGCATTCGGATTATATGTGTAGAAGGGTCGGCTGCAAGCGGAACTGCTGATTCTTGAGAATATGTTACGTTTGTGCATCATTTGTCCGTCATTATCTTCAAGTGCGATTTTGCATAATAGTGGTTACTATCATTATACCAGTAAATAGGATACTTAAAGTGTTTTTTTATACTTGCTATATAAAAATAAACTTACTTCTACGTATATCCTTAATAAAAACAAATTGTGCTCGTGATGTTTGTTAATTGGTTTCATTTTTGTCCCACGCGTTCATATCTACTCGTGAAATTATTCGTAGTGATAAAGAACGATAGATCACTCTTGGGTGTTTCTGGCAGTTGGGTTTCCAGAGGCAGTTGCCCTTCAACCTCCTCCGATCTGTTCTGCTAACAATCATTGAGATAGATGATCGGGGAGGTAGTCGGGAGGACGCGTTCTATGAGCATAAAAAGTTTAATACCTCTTGAAAGCAAATGGGGAGTGAGAGGAGGGAAGGAGGAAAGAAAGATGCAGGTGGGGGGAGAAGTCTTCTGTTAGAGCGAGGGAGAGAGGAGAAGTGGGGAGAAGATAGGATAAGATGGTGTTTAGTGGAAAGTTAGCAAAACAACGCACAATCCCACCGTCGGGAGGTCTGGAGAGTAGCCGAGTGAGAAATGAGTTGGGTATAATGATCTTTTTATTAAGTCTGGGAAGATTGACGTCATTTGGAAGCGATTGGAAGAATATGATTTCCTCTGAGAATTTGCCGCCGAAAGAGACAATCAAAAGAGACGAGAATAGAGTGGGATCGGTCGGATGAAGGGATTGAAGAGAGAAGGGGTTAAGCGCATAAAACTGTCAGGCTGCGGTATATGAAAATGAATTGGAAAACTGATTAATACCAGCTTTAAAAAAGCGAGTTCGTAAGTTCGTAAACCTGCTCCAGTGATATATATACAGTAGATTTAGAATATCGTCCTTTAATGTAAAAGCCGATGGGACGGTTCACTCGATTATCTTATCTGGCCCATGGCATGAAGAAGCAGGATGTGCATTTCAAAGTTCGACAAATTATGTAACACAGTGTTTGCCGGTTTTTGCAGTAGGCTAATGTAAGAGGATGTGTAACTTCTTCTGTATATACATCCCGACACACACACACACACATCATTGAAGTGTATTTAAGCCTGTCAATGGCCCTTATACTTGCACATATTTGTAATCATTTGTCGATGAAGTGTGAAGCGAATAAAGGAAGCCTGTTTAAGTGTGAAAGAGGAGAGCAAGGAAAACATGTTAAAATAAATATATAAAATGCTAATTTGTCCTATTAAATACTCTAGACACTCAGCTAGTTCTTGAACAAATTAAAAGATATTTCCATAGTGTAAAGAACTTAATGCGTATCGATAGTTTTTCCCGTTTGTAACACGATTATTGAATGTTTATGCAAAATTACTCTAATGTTGTCGTCATTTTGACAGGAAGGGTTCTATAGTAAGTAATTCTGTCAAACGTCTCGATTCGAGAATTCAAGATGATATTGTATTGTGAAATCCTAGGTGTTTAGAGTTGTAGTCAATTATATTTGGACCACTTGGTTTTTATTTATTGTTCTGATTTAATTTCAGTGATTTGTCGGAATAGCCTGTTGGTGCTTAATGAATGTTGTCAGTTTGAAAAATATCCTAATCTAGGTCATTTCCAACTTTCCACATTTCTTGGAGGAAATTCGATTAGCATTCATTCAAAGGTTTACGATGCCTCAATCTCGGCGATCAACAGAATTAAGGAATCGCTCACAATTGCCTTGAAATCTTATATCCATTCCCTTTCATGAGGTTGAGTGATAGATCGGTGAGTGAATCTGTAATCCTCGTAAGCGATCACAAAAGCTGTCAAAGAATTTCCACGTGGACAACCTTCGCTTTCGCGGAAATCTCAATTTGCGCAGAATGCGCCTCTGGAATTTGTTTTATGAAAGACGCAAATCCTTCTCATTATCGTGAACCCATTTGCGATATAAAAGCTCCCCCAAAAATGTCTGATCCTTTGCCACGCTAGGGAATCTCTCTTAACGCAGTAGTGTTTTCAACATTATTAAAGAATTTTCTCTGCAAAGTGGCCCGTATTTGCACCTTGCACGTCTCTTCTTGGGGATCTTCCCCTAAGGTGGTTATTGTTATTATATTTTTATTCGGAAGATGAATTATATTCATATGGAACAAACCCACAGGGGACACTGACTGACAATTCAAGCTTCCAAAGGATATAGTGCTGATTTGAAAGAAGGTAATAGAAAATAAAAAAAAGAAGAGATCAGGAAAAATATATTAGCAAATTAATGAATATAGAGATACAACTACGTAAATTGTTAAGATACAAGGGTTGTTTTATGGTTGTAATGTGTTGCTTCTTCGCGTGAACTTATGGCTTCCTATTGCACAGCATCTTGCACAGTCCAACGGTGTGTGGAATAAAGAATTATTGGGAAGATGATGCTGGTGTATTATTTTAGTGGAGTTTTGGTGAGTGTCTATTCCCCGGAAGTATCTACCTGCAAAATACATTTGATGTTATCAAAATGTAGGCAAGGAGGATTTAACTTGTCAAAATTGTTATCAGTACACACAAACAAATGGTGGCCTTCCATGTCGCTTGCTTACGGATGCTGTATCATCTTGTTTATTAGAATCATTAAGTAATGCCCGCATCAATATTTTACATCTTTTAAATGTAATTTTTTTTTCATTTCTTAACATGCCGTGGTACCACAAGGAAGAATACCACGAAGATGGCAATTGTCCCAAAAGGTAATCCAAGACAGATACGCGAATTAATATCTTTAATTTTTTCCTGACATTCTAATCACATAATAAGCAGCTTTGTGTGATTGGGAAGAGGATTCCGAG
>NC_061106.1:36935093-36940093 GCF_015104395.2 Macrobrachium nipponense
CATTTCGTTTCCCCTATCAGTTTTCGAGAAGTTCAGTTTTGAGTTTGTAAGAATTTATTCAGTGTATGATTTTGGTAATTAGCACTTTTATATCACCGAGTGTAAAATATTGATAGCTTGACTGTATATTGTGTTACGGAATTAAAATTTATATTTTATACGCTTCTTTTATTGAAGTATTTCAATTTATTTTCAGGAAGGTAAGTGAAAGTCCCATCGTTTGATCTGACACACTAGATGTCTATCAAAACTGTCAGTGTGCCTGTCAGAAAATATACAGTCTCGCATGGTGAGTACGGAAAACATGAAAACATTGTAGTTATTTTGTTGCATTTACTTTTTACAATTTCTTTGTGATCTTCATCCTTAAATCTTGTATTTATGCTGAGTAAAGGTTTTGGAATGTTAACATTTGTATGGTTGTCCATGTCTTCTTTCTCGTTTATTATGATCTGTGCTAGATCCGTGTTAAAGTGTTTGGATATGGGGGAAAAATAATGCAATGCTCAGCCTTATGCGTATATAGAAACTTGAATATGCTTGCTTGTTTTCGCTTTCTCTTCCATTTGAAAATGTATCCAGAGGTCAAAAGAAAACCTAATAAGTATTCTTCACATGTTCACTTTTCATATTTTGTGGCTATAAAGTTTTGTTTCTTGAGGGCAGTATTTGCCTCCACACAATTTTACCATACGGTTACATTTACTCTTATTTGTGGGCTGTACTGATTGTGTTTTTCATTTTTACGTGATTTTTCCATATTTTAAAATTTCTGTATTCGTTATTTTTCTAGGCTTTTTGTTTTCATGCACTCGGAGGAAATTTAATAGATCATACTTTATTCATAATTATTTGTAACGTGCAATGCTCTGTTGGTATCAATCACACGTGAAACCATTACTAATAAGAATACAGACCCACATTAACAGTGGATGGCCAAAGGGAAAAGAAGAAAGACGTCTCAGCCATAGTAATGCTTTAATTGTTGGATCTTTTGCAATTATGTTGAATAGTCCTAAAGTAACAAGTCGCTTGTACATCGAAGATGGTGATTGAAGAATGCGCGAATAATGCCACCATATCAGTAAAAAGAGCTCTGACTTTTTTTTATAGGGTTCCCATCCGCACATACGTTCGTCGGCTCTTGAAGAATTCCATAAGATTCTAAAAATGTGTTACGCAGCAATAGAAGCGATCTTTTCTTAGTCACTGCTTGTTTTGATACAGTATTTATTCGTGTATTTAAGATATCGAATGTCGTGCTTTGCTTCCTTGACTCAAGGAATGTATTATGAAAGTGTTGCAGATTCTATATCCACGAGGCCATTAAGATCACTAGATGTACTGAAAAATCAGTTTCTGTTGTATTTCCAACAGGAGTCCTGTACTTCACTCCATCATGATGAGTATCACAAGTGAAGAAACAGAAGGAAAATTTGCCTTCCTGTGTAGGAGTGCTGGGGAGAAAATTTGGGTTCTCACAGCAATTTGGATTTTATAGCTCCTTCGCTGTCGCTGTCCTTCTGTTTTCCATTACTCGGAATCTTGTTTTCCTTGCAAATTCGTTCCAGGGTCTGGTCCGAACGTCAGTTTTCATGCGATGCCGCACGAGTAGTAAACGCCTTATATGTTCTTTGGCGAATTTTAGATATTTTGAATTATTATCGTACAGATATAAAATATTTTCACTAATTCTAATTACTATTCTTATGCAGACGTGTAAGATCCAGCATATTGTAGGTCTCTATAAATTTGTTTCTGTTTTATGGCTCATATGTTTCTTAATGAATTGCTAATGGGACTACAATCTCCTAAGCATCTGACTACTTGCTTGGAATGAAGAGGAAGTAGGTCAGGAAACAATATTCCAGCTGGGACTGGACCATTAATTAGGTTGAGCATATGCTGCTTCGCAGGACCATTAATTAGGTTAAACATTTGCTCTACACGACTGCAGGTCGGAGTAGCAAACTTGTAGTAGTTTGGGCCTCACCCGGGTTCAATGCTTAAGTCCATGGAAACCGAGCAACATCTTGGATATTGTTTTATTTTATTGTCGCATCAGTCAAATGATCTGTGGTTGATGTGCGTAAATCAAATCCCTTTCCCCACAAGAAAAGGGTATATACATTTTGTTTTGACACATACATCAACAGCTGGTATTTTTTGCCTAAAACGATAGCGCAAGATGTTTGCCCTCACGATGGCGATGATTTGCTGTTCTGCTGCGACGAATGATATACAGAGAAATAGTAAAGGGGTCGGGGTAATAGCACTGCGTGGTATGTATCCCACGCTTCCGTTGCGATTAGCATAATCGGCGCTTTTCGGTTGTGCCATGCTTCACGAGGAGTAATCTCGTTTGCTCTTTCACTGGTTCATTTACATTTATATTTCGTCTTGTAAGTATTACTTACTTCAAATTCAATTACGTTGCTGTTCACTTCATGTTCTTCATGCGGGTTTCTTGCTATTCATACATACCTGGAAGGGTCTTTCCCCTCTGCCTTTCATGAACTCATGAAACATGTACAGCAAAGTGACATTTTGCTCTTTGCACCGTCCAGGTTGAAACTACCCTCTGCCTCGCTTTTGTCACCGCGCGCGCGCGCACACACACACCTATATGCACTTGCACTTTATAAAGTACAGTCATTGACCGGTGTTTATATTCAACGACTAATACGCTTTGGTTTCCATTCAAGATGATTTCTGCTTACATTGCTGTGCCTGCAGAGCTGAATAATTGACAGCGTTGCGTAGGCAGTTAATACCGGAGGAACTGCTGCTTTTCCAACATCATCATTGAAACATTTGCTTTAGAACGTCTACTGCCACCCACTGAAAAGTGCCCGGTTGTGATTGCACCATCCATGTTAAAGCTTTCCCCCAACCTCCCACTTTCCCAAGGGAATTGGGAACGAGAGGATGGGATGAGCCTCTCATAGAATTGCACCTCTGAATGGATGGATTAACGTGACTGACACCAGTGATAAATAGCAGCAGCATTTTATTTTTCAAGCAGAAAAGGTCATTAGGTTTTTCTCCTCTTAACATCCAGTAATGGAGGAAATTTTACCTTTTGTTTCCATTAGTGAATAGTTTTGTTTATCGTACAGCATTATTAGTTCTTCGATGTAATTATCAGTTTGTAATCTGACTGGTTGTAGTGGTGTATTTGGAATTAGACGCAATAGAAAAATGCTTCACATCCATTGTTCCAAGTCTTCTAATTATGTTTTATTTTGTTCCAGAATTATTATGTCATTGATATGTTTAGTTCATTCCTGCATTTTTGAAAATGATGTCGTTTTTCCGGCGTATTTTATTCTCAAGTTCTCTGGTTAGGGAAGTTTAGAGACTGCTGAATTTTCTCTGGTGATGAAAAAAAGAAAATGAGTTGGAAGTTTTGATACTGTTCACACGAACTACAATGCACACACATTATACGTGTGTGTGTGTATATATATATATATATATATATATATATATATATATATATATATATATATATATATATATATAATTGTGAAATTGTGATACCTCCGTTTTTTTTTCTTTAAGAACAGTATTAGACGACTTGGGGGAAGAGGGCCATGCAATATAATTTCACTGCTTCAAGTTAGGTCGTAATTATTGGTGCCGACCACTTAATTTCTAGGTTTTTCACGTTGTGGAGAAGTTGCCAGGAATTTTTATGTGATCCGAAAGGGGTGTAACTCCAGGCAAATTAAGCATAATTGATTCCTTCCAGGTCCGTACACGGACTTGACACCTGTCAGTTGATGTAGACAATGAATTCTTCGGAATCCTGTTGGTGCTTTGACCTGTTGGTGCTTTGACACAAGTCTCACCTGTATCCTCAGTAATTTTGAGAAAAGCCAGTGAAAAAGCTGAAGAGAAACTGCTGAATCAGAAGCGCTTAGGTACGTACTGAAGTCCTAGTTTCATTATGAAGACAAAGGATGATGAGGGAAAACGGCTGTTAACTAGTATTGAGTGTTCTCTGACGTCATAAGTGTTTAAGGTCAAAGGTGTTGTGAAAACTGAGACGCAAATCAGCCGTTGTTTCCCCTTCTATATTAGACACATAACCTGAATGCTTAAACTACATTTACAAAACTAATGAGAAGCAATGTATTTTTTAAAAATTTTGATTGGTTAATATAAATACAATTAAATTCAGCCGTAGAACCATTTAGAGATGACTTTTTTTTACACTTTTGATTTTCAGGAAGCAACTGAAATAAAGTCCCCCCCCCCACCTTTCCCCGCCAAGAAGTGAATTTTCTTAGAGGGTCACGTCTTCAGGCACCATCCGGACTCCGAGTTACTAAACAACCAGCCATGGGTTAACTGGCTCGTGCTCCCTGGATGTAATTAAGACCCTGCCTATCTAATACTTGTTCACAACACCAATCCTTCGTAACACTTGTGAAGAAATCTACCTTTTGCAGCAGTGTAATTTCTGTCATTCTTTCCATTTGACCAAACCATTTCGAAATACTGTAATCTGTTCTTAAATCTTTATTTTTGCCTGTATCAAATTTTCCCTCTTTCATTGCATCATCCCCATATGCACCTTTAGCCTTCTTCTTTCATTTTCATTCAGCATTCACACTTTCACTGAGAATTTGTATTATATATATGAGTGCTTTTTTTCTCTTATGCAATTTATATTGAAATCAATGGCATTGTTTGCAGATATTGTCTTCTTATCAAGACTCAGAATCAGTCGACTGACTGTTTCGTCACCGTCGACTAATAAAAGAAAAGTATATAGAGAGAGAATCCCGCCGAATGAATTGCCCTTATTCCTAAGAAGTTTGCCAGACTTATTCAGAGACTTGATAAGAAGACAGTATTTGCAAACAATGCCACTGATTTCAATAGCGGTTGCAGAAGAGAAACTATGCCCAGATAAAACACACACACACACACACACACACACACACACACACACACACACACACACACACACACACACATATATATATATA
>NC_061106.1:36945093-36952593 GCF_015104395.2 Macrobrachium nipponense
ACATTGTCGATCGTGTCCGAAATCCATGCTCCTTTTGAGATGTTCATTACCTGCCTCTCTTTTATTAAGGCCGATTCCATCATTTGACTCTTGTACCGGCAGTTGCTGCTATAAATTACACGTGACAAATTCCAGTTTATTCTATGGTTATGTTCATTTATATGGTTGAAAATAGCCGAGTTCTGTTGTCCATACCTAAAACTGACCGTTTGTGTTGTATTAATCTCTGGGGAAGGGATTTACCTGTAAATCCGATGTAAGATTGGTCACAGTCCTGGCATGGGATTTCGTATACCCCAGAGTCCTTTGGAGATGTCTTTTGTTGGACGTTAATCAGGGATTTGGCTAAGGTGTTTGGGTAAGTAAATAAAAAAGGGTTCGATTTTCCGAGGGGGGTGGTTATTCTCTTAATCGTGTCCAGGTGGGGAATTATTATTTTATTGTTGGGTGTATCCTCTGGTCTTGTCTTTAGGGGGTCGGTAGAAAATTACGTTTTGCTTGTGATTGCTTTCTAAATTAATATGGTCAGTATTTTTAAAGACGAAAAGTTTGCTCGCGAATTAGTTAAAATTCTTTTTCCAGGAATTCTGGGGAACAAATAATGTATGTATATATATATATATATATATATAATATATATATAATATATATAATATATATATATATAGAATATATACACATTATAATATATATATATATATATATATATATATATATATATATATATATATATAATGTATGTGTATGTATATATTATATATATGTATGTATGTATGTATGTGTATATATGTATGTATAACGTGCTTGTATGAAGATACACAGTGTTGAAAATGGACAAGTATGTAGCGTATTTTAATGATGTCATTTGGTGGGTTTCACTGAAGCCTTTGTGTCTTACTTTACTGCTGAAAATAAAACATTAGAAACAGTGGCAGCCAACTCGTACCAGCATGTCAGTGACCCAAGTCGTGGGGTAATTCGAGGGGATTTGCCTTAGCCCCATTCCAGTTGAATAAGCAAAAGAGGTCCAGCATTGGCCGATTGAATAATCCCCTCTCGGGGACAAGAGGATTCCTCTGGAAGGTCTTATTTTGGGTGCCATTTTGGATTCGCTGTATCTCTTCTTTCCCCCACCAAGCAGCTGCTTGCCTTGGAACCTTTTAGAGATGAGACCGAAGCGAGAGTTAGCAACGGTGCTAAGCATGCTGATTCGACGTTGATATTCTGGGACCAGATTGTTTGCCACATTCCATGCTTTGCCCATCTCTATCCAAGCTGCGACCCATAATTGGTTTCACTGGTCAGTAGTTAATTCTCGATTAATAAATAGCAAATTGTTCATAGCCATTTTGCATTAGTGCAGTTAAATGGAAATTTTCGGTTTCCATAGCTTATCTTTGCTTTGCATTTATTCTCCTATACAGCTTTTTAGATGTGCAACTGTTCTAAAACCGCCGTTCACTCGCAGTCCATGCCATGGTTTTTCAACAATTCTTGTCATGCATATCCAATTGGTAACTTACAAATAAATTCTCTTTTCGTTTTCTTTGTACGCTGAATTTTATTCAAAGAAATAAAATTCACTTAAGGAGCATCACAAGTTTGTAAGTTAAAAATTAAAACATAGGAAGAAATTCGTGGAATGCCGACGCCCACTTTCTCAGGTGTCATGATGTCATCATAACTCAAGTAAATCTGTCAGCTACGGAATTGTATTGTGTGCATAAATCTGTGTGTGTGTGTGTGTGTGTGTGTGAGAGAGAGAGAGAGAGAGAGAGAGAGAGAGAGAGAGAGAGAGAGAGAGAGAGAGAGAGAGAGATTTGATTGTGAACGGAAGGGACATAAAATATGTCCTTTTTGATAGAAGTTTATGTGAAATGGTGCCAATGAGGCACTATGTGAGAGAAGTGGAATGATCTGATTACTGATGATACGATGAAGGTGGCTTGATAACAGTCTCTCAGTACTTCTCGTATAATGATTAATAAAAAGTAAAATCATGGTTAGTTTTCTCTGACTTTTACAACGGTGGTGTGTTGTTTAATTTACAGTATATAAGATTTTATGGAAGTTTTCTCAAAGGAATCATAAAGTAAACCTTGCGTACAAATTGCTCTGGAAGAGTGTTGGTCAGAATATATACAAGACAAGCACAGTCAGAGATAAAATGGAAGATGTATAATTCAGTCAAAGGTAACACTTGACAAATTTAGGTAAAAGCAATGGACAATCTAAGGGGGCAGAAATAAAAGCTATTAAAAACTTGTGGTAATGCCCGAAGGGGCTTCGTAACATTACCGGAGCGAAAAGTATCGTAATATAAGTAAGATCTTGTAAGGAAGTTTGTGTATCAAAGTATGTTTAGCCTTGGGAAATGGAGAAGCACATGGCGAGAAAGATATCTAACTTTGTGATGTTGTTTTAATGAGTATGATGAGGTAATCTTAGGAGTGTTAAACTAAGCTGGAAGTGCCAAGAATTTGTGTAATTAAGAAGTTTTCCGCTCGTTTTAAGATAATAACATAGTTGAAATGAGCGGAAATGGTAGGTTAAATGTGATTTATTGAAATTAAAGAGAGGACTTAACCCCAAAAAGGGTCCGTTAATGCAGGAAAACTGTAGGTTATGGACTAACCCTCTTATGTGGCTAGTAAACCATTTTATTTTCCGTTCCCCGTTCTTTGACAAAGTCCGTACAAATGCTGAGTGCCTGTGCGGGATTCAGTTGTGAGGAGGCTTGCGGCAAAAAATTAATCCGTCAGATTACAGTTGGGTTCGATGTAAAAGTATATTTTAAGTGTGTTTTCCGAAGCCAAGCAGTTTTTAAGTATTTTGATCTTACTAATATAAGGTCTCACGTGAGGAAGAAGAATTGAACCTTGATGCCATGAGAGAAAATATTATAAATCAGAAGAAAAAAAGTGAATATTTTGTATGCATATGTATACACACATACATACATATTTGTATGTGTGCGAGATATTTATGAAGCTATAAGCCGTTTCCTCTGACAGAGGGTAACTTTTAAAAAACCAATAACACAACAGTCACTGCCGCAGTCAAACATTTAGCAGCTGAATCGTGAATTCGAATGAAAGGAATAAGGTTGGAGCTGTTGAGATGAATTTGCTTTGTTGTATGTGTGTGTGTGTGTGTGTGTGTGTGTGTGGAGTGATGGGAATTGAAAGGTTGAGTAACAGGGAGATAAAATGTGCAAGGAATGGAAGACACTAAAGTGTGAAATATTGTTGAAAAATAATATCCGGATAGTGTAAAAGTAAAGATTGAGCAATTGGCGAAAAAGAAAGCCGACGAGTTTTATTCAGAATTTGGTAGTGGTCGGCCTTATGGTTTGGAAATGGAGGGATTTGAGGTTAGGTTTTTATTGCGCAGAAATTTTCATTTTTCGGTTTGATAAAAGCCCTTCCCGGAGCGATGTCATAATGCGTTTTTTATGTTTTATTTTCGCACAGCTGAATATTTTTCTCTGAAGACTTACCGACGAATTTTGTGATCAGGTAAGCAGATTTGAATTTTGTGTCAATCAATTCTTTTTCTATACTCTTTATCGTTCGTATTCAAGGGAGAATAAAATAACATAACGTTTGGCAAATGATATATACAGGCCAGGAACTTTAGTGACATGTGATTTTCCAGATTCAATTTTTTTTCTAGGGTCTTTGCTTAATTTTCCAAAATCGGATTCTTGTAAAAAAATCCATATTTTTTTTCTGAACTTTAAAGTTGACACACAGATGGTCCCTGTATAAAGAAATTATTAGTGTGTGTGTGTGGCCACTTCGAGTGTGTTCATGTACCAGTGACTTCTGTAATTGAATAAGAAAATTTTTTTTATTTCATTAACACCAATGCTTCCTCTTGTAGTCAAATTTTATTTTCTTCAAAACAGTAGACCTAACATTCAGGTCCCGTGTTCTGAAACTCATTCCTGAGGGGAAATACATTCCGAAGGAAAAATAAAAATTGAAATTTTATCGAAAAAAAGGATCAGGAATAATTTCAGAACAAGGTACCTGAATGTTAGGTCTTCTGTTTTGAAGAAAATTAAAATGTGACCACTAGAGAAAGCATTGGTGTTAATGAAATAGACAATTTTTGGGAAGTGCTGGACGGGAATGAAAGAAAATAAGAATTTGTAATGAGGTGAATAGAGAGAAAACGAAGTGCAGCTGATCGTCATGAAAGTAAGAAAGTAGAAAATAGAGAATTTGTTAGGTTTAATCTGGAACTTTTTAAAAAAATTTATTTAAATACTTGTACATTTTTTTTATATGCTCAGATACAGATACTAGCGGTTAAAAGGTTTTCGAAATAGGTGTACGATTGTACCTTTAGGGAGTAAGACGGGAGGGGAAAGGCTGCAAAATGGCTAGGTGCCCTTGAAGGCAGAAGGCGGCAGTCTGAGTGCCATAACTTCCTGAGGCCAGAAGGTAGTGCAAGTCAAATTGGAAAAGAGTGACATGTTATTGCCAGAAGGTTTTTCCCTCCCATTCCCAATTCAACAGGTAGACAGGGAGTCCATTCTTTCTCCAATCCTATTTCTTTGAAGCGGAAACTTTTCTTATATAGATATTTATATATATATATATATTATATATATATATATATATATATATATAATGTATTATATTATCATATATATATAGGAAAGGGAAAGAAGTTTATATGTTTTGTTTGAGTGTGAATACACAGGTTTTGCTTTCTTTAATATCTATGTTCCAACTCAAAGTTTTTATTTTATATATAATTTACGCGTTATGAATTTACGTATATATATTATATATATATATATATATATATATATATATATATATATATATATATATATATATATATATATATATATATATATATATATATATATATACACACACATATACATTTTTTAAATGCAAGAAGAGATGGACTGAATGTTTCTCGAAAGTGGCTTTGCTGTCAAGAATGACACCGAGAATTCCAGATGAGCTGCATATAGTTAAGCGTTGTCAATGAAAAGATCTGGGATCTAGTGTCATAAATCTACTGACAATCTCACTTAAGAGTTTTACTGAGGTTCTGTAATTTGCACTGTGCACTGATTTCAGTTGCAAAATATAAAATGTGAAGGAAAACATTTTTATGCGTTTTCTTGCACATCAGTAGGAGTATTTTCTTGTCATAGTGAGAAAAGAAAATGAAAATATTTTTCTGCCTAGACAGGGAAGTTAAAGCAGCGTTTTGGCTGCGGGAGTTAACGAAAGCGAAGATAATTTTCTGCCTAAAGTGGAAGGCGAAAGTAAAAGATATTCTGCCGCTGAGAGCAAGAAATGGAAACGAAGATTTTAATCTTTACACGTCGAAAAAGTTTAGACGTGCCATTTAGGTATACTTTGATTAATTAGCCCAAAAGTTTTTAATTTACCCGCTTAAAAAGATTGTTTAGAACTGCAATTTGTTTCAGCTCACTGGCTGTGAAAATCTCTCTCTCTCTCTCTCTCTCTCTCTCTCTCTCTCTCTCTCTCTCTCTCTCTCTCTCTCTCTCTCTCTCTCTCTCTCTCTCACAGTAGGCCGTCGTTTATTTCGTTATTCCGGTAAAAGGCAATTATGCCTAATTATTTAATCTAATGATTGAAATCAAATTCTTTGATGCATTAAATGATGATTCCGGACCTCCATTGAAATTTATTTTTAATTTTCACAATTTTTGCATGGTGAAGTTGTACACGTGGCTCTTGTGGTTGAAAAAAATGTAATTCGGCAAATTCTGCTTTCATGTCGCCGCCATGTGGAAGTTGCTCTTGGTTTTGGAAAGCGAGTCAACAAAGGAATTCCGAGTTCCTGAACATGATTAAGTAGTTGTAGATACAATGGGTCTTCCCGTTTGCTAATGTATTTTGAATACTTGCCAGCTCCAAAAATTAATTTTCGCCGTTTCTGAACGGTTCTAAACGATTTCTCAGCCTGTTTTTGAGTGACGTATGCGGTTGCAGTTATATCTGCTCAGTTGACCTTCCTCCTTTGAAGTCGGTATGTTTACTTTCAGAGGGGGGATGGGGGAAGCAGACATCAGAATTATATGTTTTTTTATAGTTCTCTGACAACTTAGCATAAACGTTGTGAATTCAAGTGACCTCAAAATTGTCTTCGGAAACAAAGTAAGTAGTACATAATGTCTTGGATAAAAAACATTGTAAAATGGTGATCTCTTAAATGTCATGACCTACGTAGACGGTATATAATGTCTTGGATAACACATATCTTCAGCTGAGGTGACGTCATAAATGTCTTCAGAACCAAAGTAAGCATTGTGATAGAGTGTCTTGGATAAAAAAGATTGTGAACTCTAGTGATCTCTTGAAAGTCTGCAAAACCACAGTAAGTGGGAGCCTATATGATGTCTTGGATAAAAAAAATATCGTGAACTAGAGATCTCATAAATGTCTTCAGAGCTTAAGTAGGCGTTGTGTGGTGTATTGGATAAAAATCTCTCCACAAAAATGAATTTCTAAGAAACGTTTGAGTGTCTGGAGGTGACTACCCAATTTTTTTTAGAATATTTTCTTAAGTGTTGTTTAGTTTTCAGACAAATTATCGAGTAGTTTCTAAACGTCGTTGGGTTTTGTAACAAACTTATAAAAATAAATTGTTCTTAAAGAGCATGAATAATAAAACTAGTCTCGGAAAGTTATTATTAAAAGCGTTTACAGAAAAGAAAATTTGTGGGAGAATTGTCGTTACATAAGTTTCCAAAAGCATTTTGTCGCTTGGGTTTAATTATAAACAAATTCCTGTCAACCCTTTGTAGTTTGGAATTGCTGGCGTGTTAAATTATATGAAAATATTTATAAACGGGGACTAGTGGACAGAAACATTTATGCGTAAAAGTTTTTTTTTTTTAATTGTGTAAAGGGGAATTAGTGGCGAATAAGTTTCGTTATTGCACTTCCCATAGAAACTTTTGCAAGCGCTATTTTGTACTCATAAAATTTCATAAGATTCTTGAAAATTGAAAACGCATGGATACGGTGGTGATATTTACAAGCTAATGTACAGTGTTTTTTTCATAAATAGGTATTGATACTGCTTCAGATATGCAATGCTTTTTAGTTATTCAGTTTCGGAATGACTGAATTCTCTACTTTCACGAACACAATTTTTTTGTGCGCAGATAATTGTTAACAAACATTGAAGTGTTGAAATTATAATTCAAATGAATTTCAGTTTAATGAATTAGTTGCCTTGGATTGATTGTGAGGTTGCTTGAATGTACCAGGTGTAATATGTTTTTTTTTTCTTTTTTTTTTGCAGTGTGCATTTAGTCTAGAAGAAAAGTTGTGTCGTCTGCTAAAAGGGTATTATTTGATTGGAGTTTTCTAAAAGAGTAGTTTTAATTAATGCCAAAAGAGTAAGACATTTTTCCATTCTCAAAAGGCATTTACTCTCCAAGCTTTTATGATGCTTTTCTGTTATTATGTCTGCAATTTGTAAGACGGTTTAAAC
>NC_061106.1:36957593-37112593 GCF_015104395.2 Macrobrachium nipponense
CTCTGGAATTGTGCCCATGGTCATTCTGGAAGAACGAATTTCTTGAAGTCTCTCTCTCTCTCTCTCTCTCTCTCTCTCTCTCTCGCTCTCAGCCCCCGGCCTCTCTCTCCCCTCGTCTCTCCCTCTCTCTCTCTCTCTCTCTCTCTCTCTCTCTCTCTCTCTCTCTCTCAATTTTTGCATATGGGGGAAAGATTAATATTTACCCCTCTTGAAAAGCTTCTCTCCTTCCTTAGTGCTTCATGCTACCTTGAGTTTCTTGTCGGTAGTTGCGTGCTTTTTCACTCCTTTTCCCTAAGCAGACCTTCGGGCAGTAGCGGAAAGCGAGAGGCTTGAGGAAGGAGGAAGGGGGAAGTGGGAGTGGTAGGGTAGGTGGGTGGGCGGGTCGGGACTTGAAGGAAGTAAGGAAAGGTAAATGTCAGAGGTCACGTTCTAACCTTCTGCTACGTCGTCCCTCCTACCCCGTTTCACCAAACGCTCTCAATTATCAGCTGGGTAATTGGTTACCCTTTTATTTGTTTGTGATTGCTCATTCCTTTTAATTTCTTTTATTTTTGGAAAATTGAAGGGCATTTCTTTTTGCCTAAGAGCGCCTCTGATCACTTAGTGATCCTCATTTACCCCTTGCACAGAAGCAACAACCAACGGAGCGAAGGAGCTTTCATGCAAGAGTCTTTGCTTCTCTCTTTTGAAATTTTTCTTCCGCATTTTTTTTTTTTTTTTTTACGTCCCTTGCCCATTTGTTTCCCACCTTTTGTGGGTTTTGTTTTGAGAAATAGTGGAGGATGCCTTTTGAGAAATGAAGTTTTGGCATTTGTGTTGCTAGGGATGAAGGTGGCTGGCAATTTAATTTAAGGAACGGTGTAGGTTGGCTGTTTATTAGTACCTGATGAAAAGAAGACTGGATATAAATGCCTTGTTAATATAAGATGAAGATTAGTACCTTTAGGAATAGTAAATGGTAGCCATTAATATTCTGAGAAATAGCTGCATTGAACAGTTTGTGTGTGTGTGTGTGTGTGTGTGTGTGTGTGAGTATGTGAAAAATGCCATGGTGACCAAACATAATTTACAGTGCTTTAAATCTAGTAATTGTTTTCTCATCATTCAATAACCGATTGAGTCTTAAGTATGCAGACGTTAGGGCAAGAAAAGTTTGTGTTTTACTGATTGTAATTTGTTAAATTGGATTGTAATATAACTTGTCTTAAATTTTTTGTGCGATGGTGGTAGAGTTGCTGTTAGTGGTATTTTTTTATGAGTTCTATGGTGAACAAGTGTTGTTTTTGGAGTGCTGAAGGAAGTAGTATTGTATGACTTTACTGTATGGAGACGAAGCAACACTTGTTGCATGTATTTGTTTTCGCCAAGAACGAAATGGCTTTAACACATTTGCTGGGGATCATGTGGCACGGTCATCGGGGTACGAGGCTGAACTGTAGCGAATCCAAGACTTATTCCATAAGCTGGTCTTGTGTTGTGCCTCCACTCGACGACACGTTTTATAATGCGCAACAGTATTTAGTTTATTGTCGCCCGCAACGCTTGGAAAAGAATATTTGTAGCAGTTAGAAAGCTAAACGAGATAATAGTGTTAGTTTGTCCTCCCGTTTTTTAATTTTATTCATCTCTGTTGATATCTTGTGTTGAAAACTGCGGAACAGATGAAAACCACTAAGCTAGCTTTGTTTCTTTTAGCTCTAAGTAGTGAGCTCGTTTCTCGAGTTGATGATTGCTTCTCATCATGCAGTGTTAGTATCTTCCGTCTGTTAAGATGCCACAGTCCAGTGCCAGAACTTTTTCTTTCTTTTAGCTGGAAAACCGTAGAACAGTCTAGCACTGAACTTTCTTAAGGCTATAGAACTACTATGCTTCAATGCTATAATCATCCTGGTATGTGGCAACTTTTTCGTATGCATGAATTTCAATATTTTCTTATTATTGGATATCCTCTTATTTGGTATTTTCAATTCTCGAAAAAGAAGAGAATTATATTTTTTAAAAGCGTGCTTAGCAATCATGAGGCATTTTTTTTACATATTTCAAATAATAGTATTAATATTGATATTAAAAGTTTTATAAAGCAGGTGGTGGAACATTATGTTTATGAAAAGCGGGTCGTATAGACGCGTCTGTTAAAAAAAATATTGGTTGGTATTAGTTACGGTAAATAGTTACGGTAAACTAGCTATTTTTGTACGCTTGTTTTCCTCTCCATTACAGCTGACTTTTATTACAAAATATATATTGGTGCCTATGTAGAATTGTTCTTTTACATACCCTGCACGAATGGAATTGTAAACGCTCATTTTTTATTTTAATAGCGAGTAAGTTATATATATATATATATATATATATATATATATATATATATATATGTTTCATATATATATATATATTATATATATATGTTTTTTTATATATATGATGTATGTAATATATATATGTGTATATATATATATATATATATATATTATATATATATATATGTATGTATGTATGTATGTATATGTTTGTGTGTATATATATATATATATATATATATATATATATATATATATATATGTATGTAGGTATTTGTATGTTATATGTTTGTGTTTTGTTAATTATATATATAATCTTATATATATATTAAATAATTAATATATTATAAATAAATTATATATATTATGTATATATATATATATTATATATATATCTATAATAATGTAGTATGTATGTATGTATGTATGTATATATATGTATATATAGATATATATTGGATTATTATTTATATATTTTATTTATATATTTTTATAAATTCTATATATATTATATAGTATATTATATAATATATAATAAAGCAATACTCTGCTTATTCCATGAGTCGAATAAATATTTCTTTCTCAGCCAATAGAATTTCCCTTGCTTTGTTTAGTACTATCGTTAGTTTTCCTTTACTCCTCCTCCTCATTCCAGGGTTTTAATGTGACAAACATGACTATCATGCCATCTCAACAGACGTGTCAGCGCAATAGAGAGGGTAATTTTTTCCATTGAGGAAGAAATAGATATTTTTAAACAAATTTTTGACATGAAAACATGAAAAATGACCATTGGTTTCCCGACCCCATCATGATAAGAAAATGGTAAATAAAGAAACAGTTTATTACCTCCTTAGATAACCAGCAGCAACTTTCCAACGGTGATTTATATCCTGGCTTCCTCTCGTATGAAGGCATTTCGCAACATATTATTCTGATGGTCTCTTTTGAAGTTGGGGATGGCGGGACTTCGGAATTGTTGCTCTTTACTTTTTTCCCTCTCTTTTGTTGGCGGTTGAATGCGCGACATATTCCCTTATTTGATTGAATTTTTAAAGAGGTAAATGTTATATTATTGAATTATTTTTCGAGAGTTATTTTCGTTTTGGCGCTATTGAAGACTTTCGTCTCTCTCTCTCTCTCTCTCTCTCTCTCTCTCTCTCTCTCTCTCTCTCTCTCTCTCTCATGGATTTCCAAGAACTTTATGTTACGTAAAAAAAAACTTTCGTTAACATCATTAATCCTTTAACGTGGAATGGAATGGAAGGGATAAATGGCTCTTCACCGAAAAGTTTTTTAATGATGGACCTGATAACCGCTCACTAGTATGAAATGGTAGACTTATAATATACCCGGATTATAGTATTATGTCAGACCCACTAAAATTACAGATGCATAATGTTTTGCGTGCAAATTAGTGTGGACATGAACAATATCATTTCAGTAATCTCCAGATTGTTAAAATTGGTAAATTGAAATAAGGAGGGTACCCTTCAGTGCATAATGTATGGTATGAGCATGTATATTACGTTTATGAAACAAAATGTAAAGAACATTGCAACTGAATGTGGAATTTAAACTACCCATGAATAATTTTACACCTGTGAAGGAAACCCGTCCCCAGAGTATTAAGTTTGTGATAAGTTCCTCTTGACTAACTGGATTTCACGCCGGAATGATCTCAAATAGGAGCAATATTTAGTTCTAAAAGTTCACTCAACTGAAATGGAAGCAAATTACCGCTAATGATTTTTTCCAATGAAATATGTGAAAATCTGTTCGCTGCGTTTTTCAAGCCGTGTGATATTTTTCTTTTTGGTATTTGAGATAGGCCAAATTTAAGTATAGTGTTGTACTTCCTTCTGAATTGTTACTTTCATTTCAAAGGTATTTTTTATTCACTAGTTTTTACACAAATTGTTCTCGTAATTGTGTCTGCTTTGGAAGACATCTGTTATCAGTTACCTCCTTTAGATTTTTTTATTTCGTTTTCTTTTTGTTCACATTATTAGAATGGGAAATACTTGCACCAATCAAGTCTGGATACTTATTAAGTTACCAGATTTTAAATTTCAGACTGTCTACCACGGGTTCACTTTTTCCCGTAAGATAATTTGGTGAAAGGGATTCTCAGATAACTTATTTTTCCATTTGATATTTTTAAACACTGTTTAATGAGCTTTCCCCACATGAAACGAGTTATTTCAAAGACAGAAAAGGATTAGTTGATGCACTTATTTTCATTTATTCGTTGTAGGCGTTTATTACAATGTTTTAATGGATAAAGCGAAATCATTGATGTGTTAAAAAATTTTTTTTGTTGCACCGGCAGCATGCGGGACACACCATGCAAACTAATTAAATACTTAAATTACTATTAACCTTTAGACGAACGAAAACGCTTGTTACGGCAACACGGCTAGCGTATTTCTGATATAGACTAAAAGGATTTACTAATAATGGCCTCTGACAAAAATCCTTGACTGATTCGCAAATGTGAATAGAGGAAAGGTGATAACAGCAGAATTGTTAAAGATGAGTATGCTGAAACAATTTTTGGGAGTGCATAAAAGTGGCTCGTTGTTTTTTTTAATATATTTCATAGGGTGAATTGTTTTGTCCGTGTTTCAAATTGCAATTATTTTCAATTTGACATAAAATACTACAGTCATTCTAAAAATAGCTAGAAAATTCTAAATTTTTCTTTATTTCTAAGGGGCGGATATGTTTCTAAGCAAAAATTATCCAGGTATTAAAACTTTCCCAATACCGTTCTATCTAAAGCCCGTTAATTTCCTTTTAATATCTTTATTGTTAAAAAGTCTCTTTGAGTTGTACATAGAAGTTGAGCATTTTCGCTGGCACACATTTTTTCTTTTTGAGTCATGTCGAAAATGTATATTTCTGATGCGTCTCCCACTTTTTGTCTTGAGACCCGAAGGGAAAAAATCTGAAGAGGTCTTTTCACAGTTCATATATTTTTTAAACATTTTCCTGATATTGGGTATTTTGAGATATTTTCCTTTGGTTTGAGGAGTTTATTCTGAAATTTGATCCCTCGGAATATTTTTACGAATATTGAATTGAACTTTCTACTTTGTTCTAAGAAATGTTTTATTGTCTTGTCAGCAGTGTTCCTTATTCTTTCTTTTAATGTTCCCACGTTGACTCGGTATGAGTATTTTATTAACTCGCGGCATGTTAATTGCCGTATATCCGTATATTTAGTTCACAAAGTTAATGGTAATCCTTATGCTAAAAACTTACTTATACCCTCAAAGTTATTTAGCTTCAGGTTCCCTCTTCAGTAAAGCTTCATTTCCTTCAAAATTATTATTTTGGAAAAGAACTTTTCGTATGCTAATGTCTTGGCAAATTGTATTCATTTCAGATTTCTGGTTATTTTTGTCTGCTGAGCGACAAAGTTCATTAGACAAGTTTCCTTTTGTTAGTACATCTTTTTGTTTGTTTGTTTCTGTTTGTCTGTATGTATATCCGTCAGAGTTTGTGCAACGCTGCATTGCCATCACAGCTACAACCATAGTGTTCAAAGGATTTCAGTCCAACCTTTTACACAGGGAATGCCATGTGCATGGAGGAGGTTCGTTCGTTTGATCGTTCGTTACTCTTCCCTTGCCATCGCAGTTCCTACACGGTTGAAGAGATTCAATCGAACATTGTATATGACATTTCTGCGCATGAAGGGAGATCATACATTTGTCTGTCTGTGTGTGACTGTCATTTTTACATGGCATTGCAACACTTACATTGGTGAAGATATTCTTATTAAAGTTATTAAATGGATAAACCAACGAAAATAGATTTGAATGAAGGGAAATCCTCCCTCTTGTCAGGCCGTCAATGTCGTAATCACCCATTAGACCAAAATATTCCCAGAAGGTAAATTTAAGTGTTCAAATTTTGTAGATTGTTTGCACAACTTTCTCGAGGAGGTTAAGATTTCATATTTATCATGCGAGCCACACGAATGAAGCTGTATCATCCTCTTTAGTGGCCCAAGTAAGGTCAGTGAAAAAGCAGATTTAAAGCGTCCTCTAATCGTACGTGCAAAAAGAAAATCTTCGTACCATTTTTCATCTGCTTCTTGTGTTTCTTTCTTGAAAGATTTCGACCGCCGTCACGAGGTCTTCTATACAATGTCAGTTTCGGTGTGTCTGTACCAGCATCCAAATCGTACAGTATCGAAAACGAATAACGGGAAATTTTCAGAGTACGCAGGAAAATGTTTTCTGCAGAACCTTATTGTATTTTCAGAGGGAAATTGTGTAGTTAAAGGGCAGTCGCTTCCTTGTCATTTCAAAGGGCCGTTCGCTGAAGTTTTCTCTGCTGTTCTTGCTCTATAAAATATCAGTTCGTATATTGTAGGAAATTCACCGGATTAATTTATGCCTATTTGATTATTTGAGAGTTCATTGGTTCTTTAGTAATAAGTGATTTTTTTTCAGAGGAGGAGGATTGACAGTAAATCACGTGCATTGTTGCAACTTTTGAATATCAGCACACATGGAGCGGCAGCAGCAACAATCTAAACCTCTCTCTCTCTCTCTCTCTCTCTCTCTCTCTCTCTCTCTCTCTCTCTACTCCAACTTTCACACAGACGCTTTGCGTGTGCTGGGACTATCTGGGCCAACGAAGCTCAGGAACGTTTGAAGATTTGTTTATTCTGAGAAATTACTCTCAGGTTGGAATGAAAAAGAAGGAAAGGGTAGTAGATGCGTTTTCAGATGAAACTCGTGAGTAGATTAAGGAGGGATTCGATGATTCGGGGAAATATTCGGGGAAAAAATATCTCGCTGTTTGGAATCGAAATTTGCATGAAAGCAAATTTTTATTTGAAAGATAAATGAATTTTGAGAGGGAGAGGTGACAGGTGGAGGGGACTTCATTGGGATTTTTTTTTTTTTTTTTTTTAGCGCCTGGACTAAGAAAGTCAGTGGTTGAATAATGGTATCAAATTTTGGCGTTACTCGGGGTTAATGAACATAGATTATTTTGATAAATTAGCAGATAGGATGACATCAGTATAGAAAGACCAGTGATGTGTAGATTTGTTGCCAGGGAAGTTTATATCAACTATTAGAAATAAGATTTTTGTGGCATTTCAGCTCCTCCGCCTTCTCTCAGATATCTTGGACTCCTTTAACTAATTGACCTTTTCGTCACATGCATCGTTGAATAACCTTTAGGTTCACGGTGCTTTAGCTATTGGGCTCTCTCTCTCTCTCTCTCTCTCTCTCTCTCTCTCTCTCTCTCTCTCTCTCTCTCTCTCTCTCTCTCTCTCTCTCTCTCTCTCTCGTGGACGAGATCACCTAAATTTTCGAAGCATGCGCAGGGCAAAATGACTAATTAACGATTTCTTAAATTTCATGGTTGTCATTTCATTAAGCCTCTTTAATTTGAAAATGAAAAATGCTGGGAAACTAATTATATTGTGGTTTAACAAAATAAGTTTTCCAGTTGCGTTAGTTTTATAAATTGGAAATGTCAAACAACTTTAATAATTAGTGTGGCTTTAAAAGAAAATGTTTTGTAGCTAGTAATGAATTGAGTGCTGTTTTTTGTTTTGTTCTTATCAGATTGAATCACTGAAACAATTTATTAGTTTGCTATGATGAATGATCCTCAGCAATTGAATGTCCTCTTTAATCTGTTTGGTAAAAATTTGGTGAAAACTTATTCTGTGTTTCTGAATGTATACCTCACGTAAAATCGCATTTACACCAGTGAAGGAACTTATCCCAGACCCGTGATAGTTCCGTGCGTCTTAGTGATTCTTAAGATGCCTAGCAGTTTGAGATTCAAGACCACTAGTAGTTCAGTGCTTCTTGGTCAATCTTAAGATTCTTTGTGAGCTTGAGATTTAGGAGGACTGTGAGAGAGAGACGTCTAGAAAGTTAGAACGTAGAATGTGGACAGGGTAATAGAGTAGAAAATATCTGGGCAGACGAGAGAGAAATGTGTGTGGGGTAAGCAGAGGAACTGCTGGGAAGAACCAGCGGATATGGAGTGTCGAGAAGAGAAAAGTGGTGGTCGAATAGTGAGGTGCAAGAATCGATTAAAAGAAAATCAAAAGCATTTAACGATTGGAAAGTAAGGCATGCACAGGGTGCAAAGGAATGGTGCAGAGAAGAGGGAAGAGATGCAAGAAAAATGGTAGATATATGGCTATTGGAAGGGTGGCAGAGCAATTGAATGAAAGGCTAGGAACATGATAAGGAGAAACGGACGTCTATAAGATTTCAAACCTTGCGGAAAAGGCACATACAAAGTAAATATTTAGATTGGGTTTCATCAAATATAGAGATGGAAATATTATTATATAATGATGAAGACATTAAGAAGAGATGGAGAGAGTATTTTGAACAACTTTTAAATACTGAAAATGAGAGAAAGGAGGTAGGGGAAGGTCATAGGGTAGAAGGTCCAGTGATGGAGATACAGGATACAGAAGTGAAGAAAGCATTAAGTAAAATGAAGAATGGTAAAGCACTAGGTCCATCAGAGTTCCAAATTTAGATGATCAAATTACAAGGTACAGAGGGGAAGAAATGGATGCAGGATTTATTAAGTTACAGGGGAAGAGGAAGGAATGCCAAGGGACTGGCAGGAGAGTCTAATGGTATATATTTACAAGCAGAAGGAAGATGTCATGGATTGTGGTAACTACAGGGGAATTAAATTAACAGAGCATGGATTGAAAGGTTTAGAAGATACTGGGTGAGAGATTTTAAAGATTGGGAAACAGTAGTATGGATTCATGAGAGGAAAAGGGACGATGGATGCCATCTTCATAGTAAGACATCTATAGGAAAAGAGGCTAGAGGGAAACCAGGAGCTCTATTGTGCATTTATACACCTGGAGAAAGCATATGATAGAATCCCAAGAGAAGTGATGTGTTGTTTGAGAGAGAGGAAAGTCCCAGAAATGTTGGTTAGGGTCGTTGAGATGATATATCAAAGAACGAGCACAAAACTAATAACAGCAGTTGGGGAAACAGAAAACTTTGAATTAGTGTTGGATTACACCAGTGATCAGCATAAAGCCCATTTTTGTTCGTGCTGGTTTTAGATGTATCAAATGAAGAGATCAGGAATGAAGAGCTGTGGGAGTTGTTGTACGCCGATGATCTGGTGATTACTGCCGAAAATGAGGAAGACCTACAGAGAAGAGTTGGAGAGTGGCAGGAGTCTGTAGAGAGGGGTGGCGTAAAGTTGAATGTGAATAAACTGCGGTTTTAGTGAGCAGTATAGAAGGTAGAGGCAGAATAATAATGCAAGAAAGAAGAGGCTTGATTAGAACACAGGCGGAAAAGTTTAAATACTTAGGATCTACGTTAAGCCAAGAGGGAGAATGTGAAGCTGAAGTTGACAGTAGGATAAAAGCTGCATGGGGGAAGTGGAGAGTAGCTGGAATAGTATGTGATAAGAAAATGCCAATCAAGCTAAAAGTCAAGATCTATAGCACTGGGATAAGACAAGTGTTAATGTATGGTTTGGAAACATGAGGTCTAAGAAGAAAAGAGCTTAAGAGAACAGAGAAGAGAATGCTGAAGTGGATTATTGGAATGCTGCAGCTTGAGAGATTGGAAAATGACCTTGAAATAAGAAGGGCAAGCCTAGTAAAAATTACGGAGGTAATACGATAGTCACGATTGAGGAGATATGGGCATGTGTTGAGGAGGGAGTGAAAAGGGCTTGGAAGAACCTGTTAAGAAGAAGATCGAGAGGGAGACAAAGAATTAGATGGCGAGATAAAGTGAAGGAAGATATGGAGAGAAGAGGTTTGGTGGACGATGATGTCTTTGATAGAAGGTGCATCAGGCAACCGACCCCATAATGTAGGGATAACGGTGGGAAAGAAGATTAAGCTCATCTCGCCTCCGGGCAGACCAGAACCCAAAAAAAGGCCCTTCTAATCTGGATTGTGTATATTAGCCCCGTGATTGGATACGATGGTAATACAAATCGATTGAGCCATCGTGTGGTTGTTTTCTTGTTCCTGTTTCACTGTTTGACAATGACATATCATGTAAATTTATACTTGAAATTTCTTCTGGTTTAATGTCATTTGAAAATATGACTGGTTTTCTAGCGGAAAAACCAGGAATTTGTTTTTTAAATTTCAGAAAGCGAGCAAATGTTCTTTAGATTTGTTGGTAGTACTGCTCCAGTTTGAGAAGGGAGCTTAGGAGATCATTTTTACCAACATCTCTTATATGTCTGTTTTGTTTAAAGTAAATATTATTATGCCTTTCACAAGACTAAAATTGACATTCATTTATTTTCTTAATTCCTAATAAACTCGAAAGCAGCCATAATTGAGAAGACATAGTGACATTTAGCATTAATATGATGTCGCCATAAATTCAGGGTAATCCCAAAAGAGATTACTGCAGCCGCGTTGAGAATGTGCCTTTGCTTCTCAGGGACACAGGCTTTCTTGCTTCCATTATGTTCCGAGCATCAATGGCATTGTGGTTCACATTTGACATTTCGCTATCATTCATTTCTCTTGACTTGCTCGGGAATACATTCTCGGTGCTTTGCCGGGTATTATTGGCAAGTCAGAGTCTGGTATTAGTTTTATACTCGAATGAATAATCTCGCGTCGTTCACGTTTACCCACTCACGTCAGGGCTTATGTCTAGGGCGTTTGGGCCTCTGTTGTAAATTTATAATACTCAATGGTCTTTTTCCAGTATTCATTCTTTTCGGTAGTTTTGGGTATTAAGCGAGAAGGATAGTCTTGGAAGGTAAAAGATTTCGTAGTTCTCACTATTTCTGTGGTTGCATGGGTAAAAGATTATATATTGTTTTCAGCATTCTTATGGCCGTCCAGAATCGCTCGTAATGACGTGATAAAGTTTTGATAATTTTCCTTATTGTACCCGGGACTGGCACACGGAAGTTGTTGCTCTTGAAGAAGGTGCACCAAAATTGGAATAATGGGAGACCTAAAATGTTTTTTTTTTTTTTTTTGTTTCTCAGTCGTCTTGAAGAGATCACTGAAACTCGTAATATGCTTTAAATCATGATCGTTTTAAAATCTCTCACTGGTATGCAATTGGGTTGCTAATTTTTGTTTAGAACCGAAAACTTTTAACTTATTAGTGTGGCAATGTAATTGGATGTGTCGGTCTAACGTAAATCGCTCCATGGAGACATTTATGAATCAGACAGCTGCGAAGTATATATAACAAAATGTTTATGTACACGACGTTTGCGTTTAGTAGGATACATGAGTTTTATAAGTCATTGTTCATGGAATCCCTTTTGCAGTTCGCTTGTAAGCAGCCATGCTCACTTTTTTTACTTTACAAGTTTATTGTCAGGATAGTAAAGTTTGTCGGGATACCAGCCCTTTTATAACAGGTTTACAGTGTCGTTATTATCCTTTCATTCTTAATGCGCAGGTCGTTGTTCACTTTGATGACATATCGTTCAATATTAATGTCGCAAGGGTCGCTCTTTCGCTTTAATGCCCTACATAAAAGTTGCAAGAGCAGGACTAAATAAATTACTTGACATTAACCCTCCTGACTATTCTCTCTCTCTCTCTCTCCTCTCTCTCTCTCTCTCTCTGTAAGGGAGGTAAACGTGTTTGCAAGTATTCCTTCCTGTTTTCCCTCTCCCGCCTTCCTAACCACAATTTGCACAGTGAAGCTTCGCTATAGTCGGGTCTCGGCTCTTTTGGTCGTTAGGAAAAGTGAGTCTTAATCTCTGCTTTTTGAGAGTTCTTTCATTCGCCCCTTTGGTGTTCCTTTCTGCTCCAGTTCACACTATGTTATCCGGAGTAAGTTTGTTCTTTGTTGTTGAAGCAGATGCTGGACTTCATCGGGTGGATAATTTGCATAGATTTTGGAGATCTTCCTTTTGTCTGGAACGCTGTTCATGTACCTGTTTTAACGGTGTCGGCAAAGAAGTAAGTGCTGTGCATGAAAGTATTGTACGCCTTTATATTTTCAGCTTCGATGCAGTGCGCTGGTCAGTATTTTTTGTGCTTGACTCATTTCCTGCTTTTGCACGCTGGAAATGATAGGACATCCGGTTCTTTTATCTGAGGTTGCTAAAAGGCTGTGAATTTGTAACGTTCATTCAATCATAATATAAGTACATTGACAAACGCTATATTTTGTTTAGTAAACTAATTAAAAGTATGAGTGAATATGGAACATATATAATACGGAAATATTTAAGTACAGAGTGGATAAAAAAGTTAGATTAAGAAGGAAAACTGTTAAGATAGGTTAAAGGATATTTGTCCATCTTGTAAGTGACTTTTATGCTCCCTGTCTTTGAAATCCCTGTTCCCATTTTACCTCAATCACAAGACCTACCGTCTCATAGTAATCGGTTGTGATGCAGTCGTTTTCGGTTACAGTCATCTTTGTAAGTGTGTACATGTGTGCGTTCAGTTCTGCTCTGTTCTTAATGAAATGTGGTTTTGTTAATGCTGTGGAAGTGTTCTGCAGATGGGGTTCATCATTTGTTCGGCAGTTACAGACAGCGTGGCAGTGACAGTCTAATTTTCCTCTGGAACCGCGCCTTATTAGAAATCGTGTCTCTCTCTCTCTCTCTCTCTCTCTCTCTCTCTCTCTCTCTCTCTCTCTCTCTCTCAGTGTGTGTGTGTGTTTGTATTTGTTTGTTAAGGTGGTGTAGTGAATATGTTCTTTAAGAACTTTCATGTCTGCTTTCTCTTGGTTTATGATCCGTGTTCGCCATGAATTTTGTTCTTTGTTGGACCTAAATTCATTAATGAGCCTCTCAGAATTCAATGAAAGGTTTTCCTATCGTAATTGCAGTAGTTAGTTATGTAGGACTGCTTTGTTTCATCCCCCTTCCGTTTAACATTTTCAGACGTCTCACATTTTAGAAATTGTCCTCCTCAAGTCTTACAAAATATCTCTTAATATATTTTTAAATGATTAAAACAGCTTATCACATACAGACATATAAATTATCTTTCGCTATCTTTACTACCACATCACCTCGCCTCCTGTCTTGCAGTCATTTTCAACCCTCCTCACTCCATAAACTGCTCAGGAATTTATATCAAGGACTTCTCATTTTTTCCATTCATTCCCATTCAGCTTCCCCACTGCACTTCCATTAAGAAGAGTTGGCATTTTAAAATGTCTGTCAAAAGGCATTATTAATGGCTTTTTGGTGTGGTGGGAGGAACATTGACGTAGTCCAGACAATGGCGGACGTATACGCCCATTAATTCGGCGAGACTATTGAATTTTCTCGTTTATTTTTTCGCTCAAGACACAAAGGTAAACTTACATGACGTGAACAAAAGGCTTGTTATTATAATTACTCACTTGGCTGTCAGTTTCACCGCAACTTGAGATTCGAGTTCTTGTTGTCTCGTATTCCTTTACGTAATGTTTTCCCGTTATTTTTTCTTTAATTGCGTGATTACTCTTGTTAGTACTCTTGTGAATGGTATTGGCGCATGTTAACGAAGACCGATCGAAAATACCTCTAAATTACTGACTGAGTTAGATGGCTCGTATTCCATACCAGAAAGAATGTAAATGCTGCTGTTGGGTCATTAAAATCTCTCCCGTGCTAACCAGTATTTTGTAGTTGTGTTTTCCATTAACTTTTGAAGGGTTGATTTTTTAAAAGAAAATTCTGGTACCGAAATTAGAATGAAGTTAATGGTTTCATGTGTGTGTGTGTGTGTGTGTGTGTGTGTTAGTAAGATATCTGAGGATACCTCTCATTATTTACTGCTGGTGGACACCAGTGAATACTTGTCGCCATGAAAACATTTCACCCGTTAATTTGATTGTTTAAGAAAAAAAAAATTGTGATCCCATTCTGTAGCTTCAGATGCTAAATTTGATCATCATCGTCGACCGTATGGGATGGTTTCAGATGGTGCAGCTCTCAAGGCTTTCAACAAGTTTTTTTAAGCGGTCCTGAGTACGAAAAAACTAGAAGTACCTATAAAGTAAAACACTTATATTTCTATAATAAAGACGTAATTGATACCTAACCAGAAGTACATTGCACAGAACGAGAGAGTGAATGACACCTGTTTAAAATCTCACGATTTACAACACTTCATGCAGATGATTACACCCTACCATATTTTCTGGTATACTTTTTTCATTGTTTTTTTTTTAGGTTTTTGCTTCGGTCTAATGCCTTCAGTTTCACTCTTTGGGGATACTTTGTTGTTTGTCAGCTGTGGGTTCTCGCCATTGTTTTGTTTGCTTCCCCTTTTCATCGCTATTAACGTGCGCAATTGGATCACTAGGCCGCTTAGGGATTTGTGTAATATATTTGCAATTTTTATATATTTCATATTTTGTTAATGTACTTGTCACAAATATATTTTCATTCATTGCATTGTCAACATTTTGATAAATATATTTTTTAAAGATTAATGTGTTTGTAGCCAGAGTCGTTTCCCTTACTTTGCTATGAACGAGTATTTTATTTTGAAATTATTTTTATTTGTCAAGGAATTTAAAATGTTTTGTCTTTATTTTGCTGTTGACATTCTAGTGACTGTTTTGTCCTTTTTGGTACCTTATAATGATAGTTGTTGTATCGCTTTGTTACTAAAGTAAATATATTTCATTGAATGGTTACATTACATTGGAGGGAACAGGCAAGAACAATAGATAATAATTTTATAATATATCTATAGTATATCCAAATTGTTTACTGTTTATTCCCGTGTTTGAGTGAAAGTCTACGGCAGGGAAGTTGCATTTTACACCTGCCGACGTCCACTGTCAGAGAGCTATTTATTTATTTATTTATTTATTTAATTATTTTTTTAAATACAGTGGTACGACAGTATGCCGTATGAAGGTACCTTATTCAGAGCTTTGGGACGTTACGAAATGTTCGTAGGGTCGGAACTTCCTTTCACCATAACGTTTTTGGTACTCTACTGCCACTATAAGATGTTAGAGAAAGTTGAATTGTGTGATAAAGTATAATCACTTGTGCAGTCTATGTTCTGAATTCACTTAATGAAAACACAAATGGATTAATAAACTAGCAGATAATAATTATTATTGATCTTTCTGTTGAGCCGCATCCTTATCTCTGTGTTAATAGAGGAGACCATCTGAAAGCCCCTCAAGACCCAGGCATCAAAGGGACCTTCATTCATTTTGTGTGGCTGGAGGCCGATTCCCTGGAGACAAGAGTCCACGATGGTATCCCGAATTTTCAATTGGAAGTAAGCCCTGACAAATTCTGTAATTTCGTATGAGATAGGATTCGTGGGTTTATGTTTATACCTTGCTGTAAATGAAGAGAACGTTAAGGTATATACTGAACACACAAAGCTTGTTATTTTAAATCGAGGAGAGGTTAAATAGCAGGGAAGACGATGGAATATGTAAAGTACAAGTTGAATTTATCTCATACTCTGAAAATGTTGATAAAGATATAATTTTTATTGTTCAGTTGTTTTTAGACAGAATTGTCATGGTGATGAATGCATGGATTAATTCCTGTAGCTAATTTAGTCCCCAGGTCAAATGGAAAAGTAGAATGTTATATAGTCGGTAGGTTATATCTCGGTAATAATTTTATATTCTGGAAATGTTCTCAGAGCGTAACGAAAAAGGGAGCTCATTATTTCTGTTAGAATTTTAAAATTGGCTGCCCCTTTACTGCATTGGAATAGTCATTCAAAGACTGTTGCTACGATTAATTCATTTTAAATAGGCAAACATTAACTTCCTTGAGATCAGAAGCATGGGATCGGCCCGCTAGCCGTCAGTGTGGGTGTAGCAGTCGATAAATCCAATATTTATTTTACATTTATTTTTATCTCTTTTGCATAGGGCTCTTGATAACGATGACAAGGTCGCCGTTTTCTCTGTTAGCCTTCTCGGGCTATTTCAGGATATCACAGAATTTCTGCATACCGAACAAAAGATAGAATATAGTTTTTCCATATATTGATCATTCTCTCTCTCTCTCTCTCTCTCTCTCTCTCTCTCTCTCTCTCTCTCTCTCTCTCTCTCTCTCTCCAGTGTCTTGGCGTTGTGATAAGCTCGATTCTGAAAACCAGCAGCAAGCAGGGACGAATGCTCCTGACGATACGTAAATATTTAGCATAACCTATCCGATAAGTTGGCGTAATATTCATCTAAAATGTCTATCTTACCTAAATTTGTCAAAATGAAACTTACTTTCTCACTAACCTAATCTAACCTTACCACTTTCTCAGATGTTCGTTTTAGTTCTCGTTGTTATAGAGCAAGACTTGGTAGTCTGGTTAATGCTTCAACATCGTTAAACCTTCATAGCAGGGGCAGTTTTGTTTTGCATTTTCTGTATTGTAAGCTTCGTTTTATGGGCAGATTCGATCTAGGCACTGGTTGTAAAGGTCAATTACTCTGATAAGATTAAGGTGTGCTAATAATCAACAAGTAACGCAAATTTCATAACGTATCGAGGCGGAAAGTATAAAGTCCTGCCGGTTTTCCAATCGGAACTGGCTAAAATTTTACAAATCTAGACGTGAAGTTCGGCTTTTTAATGATTTTAGTCAAACATTTCTTCGGAAGTATCGTGTCATGGAAACACTAGAATTTGTTAACAACATTCGCACAAGTGCTGAAAAACGAAATGATAACTGAAGGAGAGAGGTTCTTCTCCGAGTGTCCTATGTCATGGACCTTGTCGCATGCTTTTATGCTTTAATAGCTTTGTTAATGATAATAGTTAAAAATGCTTTATAGATAATGATGGTAAATGCTTTTAGGTCCCTTCCCCCAAGTAATTAGATTTTCAACCCGATTTCTCCTCATTCGTTTGTGAAACAGCTCAGTGTAATGTATTGTTAGTTTTTAAATATAGTCAGGAAGGGAACTAGACGATTATATTACCTGTAGGGTTATGTTCTTAACTTTTGTGTTCTTTAACTGCGAATGGCATAGATACATTTTCATCCTTTATTTAGTCGTCAAAACATTAAGTGCTTTTCCCCTTTATTTCACAGTTTATGCATCGTATGGCATTTTATCGCGTTGTTTAACGGCGAATGTATTATGTTGCATTTTCCCCTTCATTAATTTGCAATGCTCAACGGTTTGTGTCTGTGTATCAAAGTATATTGGTTGGAATTTGTCCCAACTACAACATAGCCTCTAGTAAATAAGATTTAGCCTGTTATCTCCGTTATTTGTTTTAATATGCTTCTTTTACTTAGCATTTATCTTTATTATAGATGAGATAAATGGTAAGTGATCCTTGTTATTCAACTGAGAATATAATAGAAGGTGTTTAACCCCTTTCATTTAATTTTGAAATACATTTAGCCCCCTCGATATGGGACCACCTTGACGTGGTTAGGGGGCTCTTGAACCCCAGGAATTAGTTCCTGGGTTCAAACCAAAGAATCCCATATATTGTTGTATATATATATATTTGGAATAAATTTTGTGAAACTTTCCACTTTTTGTAAAATTTGTTGGACCTGACAAATGGGAAAAGATATCATAGCTGGGAATGGATTTATATCCGAAGCTAAATAGTGGGAACTGTGGTGGGACCATCAACTGCTCGATAATGTTTGGACCTGAGTTTTATCAGGCGGAACTATTCTGCAGGACTAGCCCACGGATTCCAGGGGGTTCTGGTTCTGGGTTTAAGACTCTCGGCATTCTATCCGGTTTGCCCATAATGTAATTAGGGTGGGGATGATTGTATTCTTGTAATACTCTCAGTCCTATCAAGCGGGTCTGGCTTACACTGGGCCACTCTAATTATGTTGTGCCATCCCCTGTGGGGTAGGGTAGGGACGTGGACATTTGGGAGTCAGTTTCTCACTTGTGCCATTAGTGGAGGAATAAACTCCACGAAAGGCTGATGATATCTTTGTAAGGTTTTCAGTTTTTTTTCTATATTCGATCTTTATGAGTTGTAGGAATAAAGATTCGAGTACCCCTGGGCCCTCTGATGATACGGTTTTGGCACAGATGAAGACCTCTGCACCGATCTTGGAAACTGAAAATCCCCCAAATATTGATGAACTTGGATCGACTTTGAGACATGAGGCACCAGCTGAAAATGCAGAAAAATTGGTGGTAACTCTGGAACCATTTATTTCCCCAAGTATTGAGACTGGGGAAGATAAATCTACTTCATTCATTGATTCTCTCCCATTAGATATGAGATATGAAATAATAAATGAAGAATTTTGCAAATATGTAGCTATTGGCAGGCACTTTACAGTCCTGGCAGGTTTGGATAACTTTTTCAGGTTATAAAGAGGCTTTGATTGCCTACTCTGAATATAGGGAGTCTAGGAAGAATATCTCATGTGCTTTAGTAAAAAGGCCCCTTTCTAACCTAAAGGTATATTACCCCAAAAACCCAGACAACAAAACAATTAAAACATCGGTAACAAAAACCCCCAAGCCCGCAAAATGGCTGGTAGTATCAGTTAAAGAAAAGCGGTGTAACATAATACTATTCAAGAGATACTTGTAGCGTTAAATAGGAGGCATCAATAATTCAAAAATTACACACTTTGGGCAAAACAGCTTTTTGGTGCATGCAGAATCTGTGGAACAGGCAGCCATGATATCCAACTGGAGGATTACCCCAGAAGGAATTATCAAAGAAGTCAAGCCTCACTACAATTTTAGCTATGCGAAAGGTGTCATCTTCCACCAGGACTTATATGAATTTTCAGAGGAGGAAATCCTTGATATGTGTCCTCCCAATGTTTGGAAAGTTTTTAAAGTACCTAGGTCGTCTATGATTATTTTTACATTTTGTGATGAAGACTTGTCAAATTCCATTGAAGTGGAAAAGGAAATAATTAATATACGTCCCTTTAAACCCCGCCACTCCAATGTTTCAACTGCTTTGGTTATGGTCACCCATCTCGGGTATGTGTAAGACCTTAGCTCTGTGGCACATGCTGTCTCCCAGAGCATGGCGAGTGTTCAAGACAGTTAAATTGTACTAACTGTAAGAAGGAACATAGTCCCAGAGATAAAAATTGTGAATCGTATAAGGACGAACAGGAAGCTTTGCTTAAATCCCATGCAGAGCACATAAGTGTGGGCTATGCAAAGAAACTCTTAACTAGGACAACTAAATATAGTGATGTGGTGAAACAGAAATATAAAAATTCTAGTTCTCCCAGCAAACAACCACCACTAAAGAAAGATTCTCGTCCTTCTACGAGCAATCTAGCTCCTCGGCCTAAGGAAAGGAGCTCCATCCCCCGAACAAGACAACTTCCTGATTCAGAGCTTGAAATTGTTCAAGCTCTAGAGGCTTCTTCTGTGGGAGCTTCTCAAACCCCCTCTTTAGGGGTCTTTCAGGCCTCTTCAGAAGCCTCCCTAGCCTCATCTCTAAAGGCATCCCAGGCAATCTCGCTCCCAGATTTAGGGAATCTTCCACAAGAAAGATTGCAGACCTCAGCACCTCATGTGGCAGAGGTACATCATGCAAATATGGAATGTGAAATTACAGGTAATAAAAGATCACGTACCCATTCCACATCTCCTCCTTTGTCACCTGCCCAAGTAAGGAAAGGCAAATGTAAAATTATGCCATCAGAAAAGTCTTCCTCCTCTGAGAGGCTGAATAGACCACCAAGAAAGAATAGCATGACCAAATCACCAGAATTGTAGGACTGCATACACGTGCTGAAGAGCTAAAAGTTTTGTTAAGAGAGAGAAATCCTGGTATAGTATGTCTGCAAGAAACCAAATTAGGCCCAGAGTTTTTTAATCCTGGGGTTAACTATGAGATCTTCTCCTCGGTCCCTCCTGCTGGTGACCGTGCACATGGGGGAGCTGCTATTATTGTGAAAAACTTTTTGGAATACTCTCATTTACCCCTTACTACAAATTTACAGGCACTTGCACTAAACATAATTTTAGAAAAGCAGATTACTGTCTGTTCCATTTACCTTCCTCCTAGATCTGCTTTTTCAGTGGCTGACATTCAGTCATTGTTAAATCAAATACCGTCACCATTCATGCTTCTAGGAGATTTTAATACACACAATCCACTGTGGGGAGGTGACTCTATAGATAATGGGGGAAAAGTGATAGAGGAAGTTATTGATAATAATAATATTGTGATTCTTAATGATGGTACGATGACTTCCATAACATACATTTTATTTCGTATTCAGCTATTGATTTGAGTATATGTTCCTCAGGCATAGCTTTGGATTTTAACTGGTCTGTTGACGAATATCTGCACGGTGGTGATCACTTTTATATCGATTTAAAGTTCGTGAGAAATTTTCCTACAGAAGCACCACCAAAATGGAAGGTAATGGAAGCAGACTCGGTACATTATAAGACGGGTATAGATTAGACAAATCTTATGAATCTTTTAAATACCACTTAGAAGCATACAAATATTTTTCAAATACAGTATTAACAAGTGCAGAGGCTGTTATACCAAAAACAAGTGGAAAACTACGAAGACCTGCTGTCCCTTGGTGGGATAAGAAATGTGCTGTTCTCAGAAAAATTACAAGAAGATGCTATAAAAAATATAAGTCAAGTGGCACGTCTACTGCTAAGATAATATATCAACGACCTATGGCCAAACAGCGTCGATATTTTCGTAGTGCAAAAAGAAATACATGGATATACTACTAAATGGAATTAATTCAAAAACTCCATCCAGAGTAGTTTGGAAGAAAATATGAAAGCTTGCAAAGAAATTTTCTCCTCCTAAAACACCCTCTTTAAAGGTTGGAGATTCATTGATAACAAGTCCCAAAGATGGAGCTGAATTCCTAGGTCAGCACTTTCCCACATTTCAAGTGCAAGTAATTATTCGACCGACTTCCTGAGTATTAGGAACACCCAGGTTCCTTTAGATTTATCTGGTGGTAATCTTGAAGCTTATAACGCTAAATTCTCTCTACATGCGTTACAAGATGCCCTTTCTTCAATGGATGATACTTCTCCTGGTGAGGATACTACCTTGCATGTAATGCTTCGACAGTTACCCGAGGAAGCAAAAACATACCTCTTGGAGATTATTAATAAAATTTGGGATACTGGAATCTTACCAAGGGGATGGAAAATTGCTGTAGTAATTCCAGTTAAAAAACCAAATAAAAACCCTTATCATACAACAAGTTACAGGCCCATAGCTCTTACTAGCTGTGTATGCAAGCTGATGGAGAAGATGATCAACTCTCGTTTAGTCTGGCACTTAGAAACACACAAACGACTTTCTCCACTCCAGTTTGGCTTTCGCAAAAACAGTTCTACCCTTGACCCTCTGCTAAGACTTTCTAATCAAATTCAACAGGGCTTTGTAAACCAGTGTCAGACAATTGGTGTATTTTTGACTTAGAAAAAGCCAATGATACAACATGGCGTCACGGAATTGTTAAGCAGCTGCATAAATTAGGCATAAAAGGAAATATGATTAGGTTCATTAACTCCTTTTTAACAGACCGGTTTGTAAGAGTAAGAATAGGGAATCATTTATCTCCCCCATTCAAATTAGAAGAAGGTGTTCCACAGGGGAGTGTGCTGAGTGTAACTTGTTTTGCTGTTGCCATTGATAGCGTCATCAATGAAATTTCAAATCCTGTACGGGCCTCACTTTTTGTTGATGATCTAGCTATTTATTGCACTGCATATGATGCTGAATCGGCTTGCAGGCATTTACAAAAATCCATCGACTCTATATCTCGATGGGCAAAACAAAATGGTTTTAGGTTCCCTACGAGTAAGACAGTTGTTGTTCGCTTTACAAGGAGTAGACGTCAAGAAGTTGTACCAAATTTGAAACTTGATGGGTCTGTTCTACCATATGCGGATGATGTCAAGTTCTTAGGAATTATTTTTTATTCCAAACTCACATGGTCTAAGCATTTTGAAAATTTAAAGTGCAAAGTAAAGAAATCTCTCAATCTTCTGAAAGTGGTCTGTGGCTTTAACTGGGGTGCAGATAAGAAAACTGCTACAACTATATGATGCATTATGTAGATCAAAGTTGGATTACGGATGCCAGATTTATTCATCAGCTTGCAAAAGTAAACTCCACGAACTTGATGTAGTCCAAAATATGGGTTTACGTATTTGCTCTGGGGCTTTTCCAACATCCCCCATCGAGAGTCTTTATGTGGATACGCACCAACTTCCACTTGATTTACGACGTGAAGAATTAGGTCTTCGATGCTTGATGAGGATTAAAAGTAATGCTAGCAATCCATCAAATAAGGTTATTAATCAACTTGATGCTAGCAAATTCAAGCCAAGATCTGTTCCATTCCAGATCCGGCTAAATGCATCTGTAAATGTAAATTCTATACCGACTCAGAATGTTCATGAATTGGCCCCTTCCAAAATTCCACCTTGGTTCATACCAAAAGCTGAACTGTGCAAGAAAAATATAAAAAAAAGAACACCCCAATGAAGAAATAAAGTCACTGTTTTTAGAACATGATGAAGTTCATAATAACGATTATAAAATTTATACAGATGGCTCAAAGTCAAGCGAGGGAGTAGGTTTAGCTGTGGTCACTGATAATTTTTGTAATGTTGCAAAGTACCTCCAGCTGAACTATCTGCTATTGTAAAAGCCCTACATATAGCATATCATTCAAATAAGATGTCTTGTGTCACATACTCAGACTATAAAAGTGCTCTGGAAAGCCTGAATAGTTATAATTCTTCCCATTCTTTAGTACAAAAGGCTCAGGCGTGGCTGTTTCGCATTTCGTGTAGGCGTAAAACAGTACGTTTTTGTTGGATTCCTGGTCATGTTGGGATCCCAGGTAATAAAGAAGCAGACCGAGAAGCAAAGAGTGCCTGTTCCCAAGAAGAAATTGATACAAATAGAGTCCCCCATTTTGATATGAAAATCTGTATTCGTAACTATATACTAAGAAAATGGCAGGAGCGATGGTCATCTCCCCTTCTTGCTAATAATAAGAAGTTAAAAACAATTAGACCTCAAGTAGGAATTTGGCAATCATCCTATCAAAGCGACAGGAGGACTGAAGTTATATTAACAAGGTTGAGGATTGGTCACTGCCGAATGACACAGTTTTCTTCTTGATGGTGGTAGTGATCCAGTGTGTGTTCTCTGTGATAGCCCTTTGACAGTTGAGCACATTCTGGTTCATTGCACCAGGTATGTAAATGAGAGGCGGATGTACCATCTAGATGGTAAAACTATATCTGAAATTTTAGGAGACAACATCGATGTTGGCCCTGTTTTGAGTTTTTTAAAGGCTTGTGGATTTTATAAGAATGTCTAGCAATTTTATATCGATATAATTATTAATTTATCTATTTTTATTTTTTATTTTTTATTTTTATCATAAATGGTCATTTAACTTTTAATTCCATTAGAAATTTAATCTCGATTTTACCGTTTTAAACATTGATCATCAGAGTATCTATTTTAAACTTATTATTTATATCATTCCCATTGAACTCATTATTTATATTTCCATTTCTATTCATTATCACTATAGCGCTGAATGACTCTATGGGTCCCAGTGCTTGGCTTTATGCCAAAATCACGTATTCCATTCCATTCCGAAATACATTTGGTACTTCAAGGTAATTGATTGTAAATACAGTAAGAAGTATCTCCTTCATTTGTTCAGTGGCAAATAATGTAATTGGCATTAGTGCAAAACTAAATCAATAGATTATAGACAGTATTTAACGATTTTTCTGTAGATTTATTACAGATTATATTTTGGAAGGCGCCATTGGAGAAATCATGAGGGAAATTGATTTATTTTTCTTTTATACTTTTAACTTAAACTTCTTGGAACGAATTTAGCTTCTGAAGGTTTGTGGTGACAAAGGGGATGTGGTAATATGTTTATTATCTCTTAACTTTGAACTGAAACTTATACACGAAAGTCAGTGATGCCACGTGAAAGAAAAACTATAACTTGTTTGGGATGGGACATTTTCGTTTGTTTTGGATGGGCAGTTTTCGTTTACCAAAAAAATTTAATCTGAAACAGATGTGCGTGTTTTGTAAGCCTGCTGTTAAAAATCCACAAGTTAGTTTTAATCTTGGACAAGCTGATGTTCTTTTTCCATTAATTTTTCTGATTCTGTATAATGAAACATCGTCCATGAATTTACAGCTTATGCTTATATGCAAAGCTAATTTGGTTACTATTCCTCTCTCTCTCTCTCTCTCTCTCTCTCTCTCTCTCTCTCTCTCTCTCTCTCTCTCTCTCTCTCTCTCTCTCTCTCTGTATAATGAGAATGTTTAATATATATGTGCATTTATTTATATATAATTAGGCCCTTTATTTCGTAGTTCAAGAGAAAACGCCGTTATATTATTGTTATTGCGGAATCTTTAAAGAACTTACTTCTCATCATCGACCAAACGTGATTTGAGATAAGAGTGGCAGAGAGAAAAAAAATACTGATTTTAGGAGCAGGTAGACCCAACGATTTTAGCATCATGAAAGTCATGGGGCCGTGATGAGGGTGCACTCTCCTAAGCAACAAGTAGGTGAGCACACAGCCAGCTCAAAATAAAGCTTAATAGCTTCATTTTCACGCCGGGATTAGCCTTGAGCGTTATTTCTTAACGTTTTGCTGACTCTTCTTCATATTTTGTTTGTTGAGACGTCTCAAGATCCACTCTTGAGAGAGAGAGAGAGAGAGAGAGAGAGAGAGAGGCAGGCGTAGCGTCAGGTGCTACAGCTCTAGAATTGGCAGTGGTTTCCTCTTGTAAAGACCTCAACGACATTAAATTGAGTATAGGATGGGACAGGTTGGCAGAGGATGAAGGTGTAATAAAGGTAAAGGTGAGCATTTACGGCTGTTCACGGAGATGACGATGGTTGAACACCTGCAACTTAGCAATCATATCGTTGACTGCTTCTTCATGTTTAGTCAATTTCCTCTGTCCATGCAAACTTAGTCATGTGTGTGATACGTATATATTTCTTTATGACGAAACTTCTGGGTGGCGGTGTGGCATGAATTGGGAGTTGGTAATTTTTTTATGGTAAGGACATTTATGGCCCTTACCCTCATCTGGAGAATTCCTGCTTGGCCACCTACCGTAGGTTGTATTTTAGTCAGAAACTTTCTCTTTCACCCTCCCTCGGCATCTGAGTGTCTTCTATTGTTTAGGTGAAGTGACTAATACTAGTGATTTTTTGTACGTTTTACCATAATACTATGGGCATGATATTCCTGTTAGCCTAGTGGTATGATTGCACGTTTGTCGTTTTATGTACTGTACAAACTTTTTTTTTTTTTTTTTTTTTTTTTTTTTTTTGCTCTATCACAGTCCTCCAATTCGACTGGGTGGTATTTATAGTGTGGGGTTCCGGGTTGCATCCTGCCTCCTTAGGAGTCCATAACTTTTCTTACTATTTGTGCGTTTCTAGGATCACACTCTTTTGCATGAGTCCTGGAGCTACTTCAGCCTCTAGTTTTTCCAGATTCCTTTTCAGGGATCTTGGGATCGTGCCTAGTGTTCCTATTATTATGGGTACAATTTCCACTGGCATATCCCATATCCTTCTTATTTCTATTTTCAGGTCTTGAAACTTATCCATTTTTTCCTTTTCTTTCTCTTCAACTCTGGTGTCCCATGGTATTGCGACATCTATGAGTGATACTTTCTTCTTGATTTGGTCAATCATCGTCACGTCTGGTCGATTTGCACGAATCACCCTATCTGTTCTGATACCATAGTCCCAGAGGATCTTTGCCTGATCGTTTTCTATCACTCCTTCAGGTTGGTGTTCGTACCACTTATTACTGCAAGGTAGCTGGTGTTTCTTACACAGGCTCCAGTGGAGGGCTTTTGCTACTGAATCATGCCTCTTTTTGTACTGGTTCTGTGCAAGTGCCGGACATTCGCTTGCTGTGTGGTTTATGGTTTCATTTTTCGTATTGCACTTCCTACATATGGGAGAGATGTTATTTCCATCTATCGTTCTTTGGACATATCTGGTTCTTAGGGCCTGATCTTGTGCCGCTGTTATCATTCCTTCAGTTTCCTTCTTGAGCTCTCCCCTCAGTAGCCATTGCCATGTGTCATCGCTGGCTAGTTCTTTAGTCTGCCTCATGTATTGTCTGTGCATTGGTTTGTTATGCCAGTCCTCTGTTCTGCTTGTCTTTCTCCTGTCTTTGTATATTTCTGGGTCTTCGTCTACTTTTATCAGTCCTTCTTCCCATGCACTCTTGAGCCACTTGTCTTCACTGGTTTTCAGATATTGCCCCAGTGCTGTATTCTCGATGTTGATGCAGTCCTCTATACTTAGTAGTCCTCTCCCTCCTTCCTTTCGTGTATAGTCTGTCCGTATTTGCTCTTGGGTGTAGTGCTTTGTGTATTGTCATATGTTTCCTCATTTTCTGGTCTATGCTGTGAAGTTCTGCCTTCGGCCATTCCACTATTCCTGTGCTGTATCTGATTACTGGCACTGCCCATGTGTTTATTGCTTTTATCATATTTCCGGCGTTGAGTTTTGACTTGAGTATCGCCTTGAGTCTCTGCACATATTCTTTCCTGATCGTGTCCTTCATCTCTTGATGTTTTATATCCCCTCCTTCCATTATTCCCAGGTATTTGTATCCCGACTCGTCTATGTGTTTGATGTTGTTCCCATCTGGTAGCTTTATCCCTTCAGTCCTTGTTACTTTGCCCTTTTGTATGTTGTCTAAGGCACATTTTTCTATTCCAAACTCCATCCTGATGTCCCCAGATACAATCCTTACAGTCTGGATTAGGGTATCTATTTCCTTGATGCTCTTACCATAGAGCTTGATGTTGTCCATGAACATCAGATGGTTAATTCTGTTGCCTCTTTTCTTGAGTTGGTACCCAGCATCCATCTTCTGCAGTACTTTTGTCATGGGAATCATGGCTACTACGAAGAGTAGTGGGGATAGTGAGTCGCCCTGGAAGATCCCTCTCCTGATATTAACCTCTGCTAGTCTTATTCCAGAGCTTGTAAGTATTGTATTCCAGTTGCGCATTGTATTTTTGAGGAAGCTGATGGTGTTTTCCTCTGCCCCATATATTTTTAGGCATTCTATTAGCCATGTGTGTGGTACCATGTCGAAGGCTTTCTTATAGTCTATCCATGCCATGCTTAGGTTGGTTTTCCTTCTCTTACTGTTTGTCATTACCATTTTGTCTATCAGGAGCTGGTCTTTTGTGCCCCTACACTTCCTTCTGCAGCCTTTCTGTTGGTGGGGAATGGTGTTTGTATCCTCTAGGTAGTTGTATAGCCTTTCGCTGATGATATCTGTTAGTAACTTCCACATTATTGGTAGGCAGGTGATAGGCCTGTAGTTACTGGCTATATTTCCCTTACTCTTGTCTTTCTGGGCTAAGGATACTCTTCCTGTGGTCATCCATTTGGGCCCATGATGATATGTGATACAATGCTGGAGTTGCTCTGCTATTCTTGGGTGTAGGGCCTAGAAGTTTTTGAGCCAGTATCCATGGACTTCATCGGGACCTGGTGCTTTCCAGTTGGCCATTTTCTTTAGTTGGTGTCTGACTGTGTCTGTCGTGATATGAGTGAATCTGTTTTTTTCTCCCTGTTTCTTCGGCCTTGACTTCCTTGAGCCATGTTGCATGTTTGTTGTGTGATACCGGATTGCTCCAGATGTTTTCCCAGAGTCTCTTACTTGGTGGTTGTCTTTCCCTCTTAGTTGGCTGTATAGTCTTTTCTGGTTGGTTCCGAATAGTTTGTTTTGTTGGTATATCCCTTATTCCTGTTCATGTACCGTTGGATCTTAAGTGCTTTGGCTAAGTTAAGCCTCAGTTTTACATCTTCTATTGTGTTGTTTAGTCCCCTCTCCTGTACTTTGTATTTCTCGTTCAGTTCCTCCCTTGTTTTCTTGCTTCTTAGCCTTTTTTCTGCCATCTCTTTCAGTTTACTCAAGTCCGATCTCATCACCATGATTTGCTTTTCCAGGCGCCTTTTCCAAGGCGGTTGCTGTTTTGGTTTCTGTTGGGTTGGTTGTGCTGGTGGTTTTGGTGTTCGTATCCTCATCAGTTCTGCTACTAATCTTGCTCCTGCATATGTCAAGTTATTTGTTTCTGTGATATTGGTGGTGTGTATTAGTCTCATTATTTCATTGACCTCACTTGTTTTCTCCCTTAATTTCTTGGTGTTGTATGCTTTCATGGAGGGGATCTTTATTCTCTCTGTATCTGGCTTCATCCATTGTCTGATCTTTTCTACCCATTCCGTCCTGTCTGTTACTTCGTCGGTGTTTCTTCGTATGTCGTTGTTTGATACCTCATCATCCCTGTCGTCTTCTGTGGCATCGTCTCTCGGTTCGTCTTCTTGTAATTCGTTACCGTGTGACATTTCCCTTTCCAATTCCTCTTTCTGTTGGGGAGAGTCAGTTCTTTTTCTTTATGTTTCTTACTTGGTCTGCCAGCCTCTGCTCTGTTTGGGGGGTGTTATTCCTCTCATTCCAGATGTTGACCAACCTTCTTCTATATCCTCTCTCCGTCGGGTTGCTTCTGATGTAGCATCTCCATATTTCCTTATTTTCTTCTCTTGTCCATTTCTTCCTCTGGTTTGCTTGGTGGTCAGTTGCTGGATGACGACCTCCAAGTACCTGACCGTATTCCCCTTCAATTATTATTATTATTATTATTATTATTAGCACTCCCCTTTTACCTGTGTTTTTATACGAGATTCCTAGTCAGCAATGAAAGTTTTCCTTACACGATAGGGAAGTGTTAATGTTAATAATATTTATGGAGCTTTCAGGATATTTCCACATGGCATGACAATTTATCAAATAGATGAATATTCCAATCTTGTTGTATTTAATATATATTTAATACATTTTTCCCTTTGATATCTATTTAATAGATTTTTTTCCCTTTGGATATCTATTTGATACATTTTTCCACTTAAATCTAAGTTTTTTTTTTCTATAAGAATATTGAATTTCTTGACGCATGAGGATGGATTGTAGCATTTGGAAAAATCCGTGTAAGTTTCCCGACAGAGTAGATTTTATTTTAATTGTGTTTGGTTTCCGACTGCCCGGAGGTGCGTGTATTGTTTTACTTGGCATAATGCTGCGTAAAATATATACCTGCCTTAATTAAAACAATGGAAAACCCGTGGAGTTTTTTCCCATTATTTGATGTAGTATTATTTCACTTTTACAGTGGGACTAAAAGTTCCAGCGCTTCAATTACATTGGATTTCGATAAAAAATAATGTTATTAGGCCCTTTAGCGAGTCGTATCAACAAGAGACATAGAACTGCTTTTCCAACAGTTGTGTGTGTATGTACTATGTATAATATGTTATATATATATATATATATATATATATATATATAATATATATATATATATATATATTTATATATGTATATATATGTGTGTGTGTGTGTTTATACATTTTTGTGTTTCTCTGTATTCAAGAGCAGGCATGATTGTAGATAAATTCCACCCGAAAGGGTTATTTCGCGCACTTTTCTTTCATTAACGAAGATTCCTAGTTTTACTTCACCAAACGTTGAACTTTTGAATATATTATGAATCCTTCATAACGACTGGTTTTTTCAAGATTTTATAATCAAGAAAAATCCTTAAACTTTCGAAAAAATCACCTCAACTTTGTTTGAGGTCTGTTGGGGGAAACTTTTGATGGATTTGAAAATTTTTTTCCTTTACGGAAGCCAGGATCTTTGTTTGGCCCGTGAAAGGAAATAAAAGGTACCGCCTATCTATCCTCCTGTTGTGATGTGTGAAAGAAACCAGTATTGATTTCTTCCGGATTTTGTGGCACATCCTATACGATACACGGAGCCTGTCTATGCTTCGTCTATAAGTCCTGTTCAATTTTACGTGTGACGAATGTAGCATTATAATTTGTAGTTTTTAATACATATCAGTTTGTTGGGATTTTCGAATAATAGGATATAAATGTTTCCACTTACTCTTAGGTAGATGCTGTCTTAATCCAATAGATAATTGAAGTAATCAAATAAGTTTTTGGGGGGGATTTGTGATCCGTGAAAAGTTAGAATTCCTAATTTGCCGCATATGAAATTGCAGCGGTATTTCACACTCCTGCCTTTCTTTCTCTTTAGAGAATATATGACGTAAGAGACAAAAAAGGGAGTTAAAGGATCCGTTGGAATTGTGATTCATGATTAAGTATTTTTAGGAAGTTGATGTAGTTATATGCAATAATAACCTAATGGAATGTCGTAGGTAGTTCTGTAATGAAATAATAATAATTTGTATTTTCTTTCAGTGATAATGACGACAAAATTTCATCTTTTCTCCTTTCGTTTTCCTTCTTATGAAAATATGCATTTACTTTTAAAACAGTTTTAAAAGTAAATGCATATTAAGAAATTTACTGAGATGCAAAATTAGCGTTGTTTTAACATGAAGATAACGTTAAATCTTGTAAGACTTATCTTGTACGTTTTTTATGTATTTCATGAGAAGGATTTCATAATCCAGCTTAGAATAGGATTAGAATACCTAGGATATTATCTTACTGCTCAAAATTCGGACGACGCCCATGTAGAATATTTGAATAGAGGTCTATGTGCAAGGGGCAATATGATTTCAAGGAACTTTTTTAAATGTAGCGAAGATGTCAAGAAAATGCTTTTTCAGAGCTTTTGTACAAGTTTTTATGGCATGTCTTTGGTTGTCAGAGCGAAACAACGAACTATGAATAAGCTGAGAGTTTGTTACAACGATAGCCTACGAAGAAAGACTCTTGCAAGGCATTCCGAGGAGGCATGCAACCGCATCTGCTCTTTTTGCGGCTTTTGGTCTGCCATCTTTTCAAGAACTGAGACGCAAAACCATAACAAGCTACTTGCAAAGGCTGAAGAATTCCGAAAACTGTATTATGAAGAGGGTTGCCCACCCAGTTGACTTGCAGAATTCAATTATTTTCAAACACTGGAAAAGCCTCATTTATACTTAGTGCATTTGGTGCGCTCTTTATGCAATAATATAGTATTTCTTTGTTTTGTTCTGATGCTACATATGTGTGTGCCCTTTTAGTGGGAAGAATCATTTAGTTTCATTATCCGCATCTCATTCATATCATAATTTTCCACCTCTCTTTCATAATCATTTCTCATACTTACTTTAAATTTTGTCCTCTTGGAGTGTGGAGACATTTTATATAATTTGTGTGTGTATATGTATGTATTTTTCTATGGCCTTTTTATGTCCGAAATAAAGCATTTGAATTTGAATTTGAATTTGAATAGGAAAACTGCGTAATATTTGTGAACTAGAGGATTTCATATTTCGAATTGATGGTTTTAATGTTGCACATCAGCTGGGTAAGAGAGTTTTAATAGGTGGACAGCAACCCCTTCCCCATAACATTTCTGTAATTTTTCGAATGTCCATTATAGCTATGACGGTCGATTATTTAGTAAATATATGTCGCAAAAGTGATATCTGAGAGTACTTCGGTTTAATTAGGATCAACTTATTTCCTTATGACAGTCGATACTTACTTAATTGAATGCTCCATTGTTTTTAGTCTTATTTTGGCAGGCAAATTACGAATGAGTGTTTATTGAGAGACCAGTCTGTTGTATTCCCCATAAAAGGGATCCGGCAATGCTTCAGCACCGGGCCTGAACGATTCTTAAGTAGCGTAAGCAATGTCCTTGGCTTTGTCTTTAAATAATGAATGCATTTCTAGCGAATTCTGTGGTCATTAGTAGTTTTGGTGGGACAACGTGATCATAATTTTATTATTAAGTACGTGATTCTGCTGACAAACTTTCTTCACCGATAACGTGTGTGTATAATTTTTGTTTAAAAAAAATGGATGTAAAGCATCCGACTTCACACGTTCCTTATTTTCATCGATTTTTTCCGAAGATGATAGGTTTGAAAAAGCTACGCAGTTAGGTCTTTTGAGTATATAGATCATCGGGTTCGTCTCAGTATAAGGCAATGGTGTACGTAATCTCTTGGCTGGATGGCTCGGAAAATATGCAATATCGTTCCAAATGGCTTTATTTTCCTGTGTTGGGTTTTGTCTTTCTTAGATTTTTTTTTCATTAGTTTTTTTCCTTGATGTCTTTACAAAGGAATCTGGATGCAGCTTAGTCTCCCACGCACACCGTGGGTCATAGATGTATTGAAAGGATAAAATATCCCAAAAATTATTTTAGAAAATAGAGGGAAAACAGTTACTTGGTCACAGTATAATAAATTTGAATATTGATTAGATTCCAGTTTAGATTTGAAGACCTAAAGGGATATTTTGAAGAACATGAAAAATGAAATTGATATTTGTGTCTGTATCAGCTGCCAGTGCATTATTGATCAAGAAGCAAAGTTGGATTAAGGAACGAATCTTTTCCCTTTTCATTCTTATCAGGAAGTTTTCATATCTTCCTCTCTGTTGCATGACTTCCAGATAACTGCTAAAGCAAATTTCCCAATACCCATTACAGTGTTACAAACATATCTGAACTAAGATACTGCATAATATTTTCTTTGAACCTTTGCTTGATTTCGACTTCCGGACATTAACTTATTATCTTATGCTTAACTTGAAAAAAAAAATCTGCGTTAGAACATTCCAGCTGTCTCCTGTAGGAGTTGCCTAATACCAACTGTCTCGTATCTTGTGTGGAATTCTTAAAAATGATTATATCTCGTAGTGGACCTTGCTATTTTCTCTTAGGACTACGCAAATATCACTGCTGGTCTTGACAAATACCTTCTGGTCGACTGGATGTAAAAAATCCTTTGCAGACTTTTGCAAACTTTCCAGACGTCTTTTGCGGTGCTTTTTTTAATATCATAAGTTTGACGACATTGATAAGTTTGACGACATCGGATTCGAACAGTCTCTTGTTATAGCATCGTCTTGCTGTTTCACATTAAAGAAGCTTCCATTTTCACAGTTGATATCTAGTAACTGTGATACTTCTTTGACAGATTCAGTGGTGAAGAGGTGCATGGATGGTGGTAGCCTTGTCTATGGGAAACTTAGCAGATAATATGACCAAAGAATAACTTTAAGGCTAAGTTTTGTGCACCCTGAAGTAAGTAATTATTTAAATAAGGGGGTTATTCCAGTGTAGAATGCTTTTTACGAAGCCCACGGACAACATAGAAGATTTGCAATTTTGTTACGTTATAAACCAAATATTCATATTTGGAATGTGAAACGGAAGTAATGTAAAGGAAAGTGTGAATATATTTTATTGAAGAACATGCAACCCAAACAGAGCAGCGGAGAGAAGACGACTCGGCCGCTTGCTCTCGTCGAGTTGAAGCTTTGCTAATCTTCTTAAGCAAAGGGACTCTAGAAATATGAAGTCGTTTTTAGTATCCTTGCACCCGGGTTTTCTCTTCCATGCGGTCTTTACTTTTCTCTTTCCAGGGCGCCTTTTGAAAACCTCTCCTAATGAAAACCCGCTTTCATTTGCTTGCGTCTTTTCCCGGCAGCAACACCGGCAACATCTGCAGTAGGAGCCTTGTTGTTGTAGGACTGCAAAATGTCTTGGGAGTGTTTGGAGGCTTCCAGAACACTCATAACATTCATGATGGCTGTCTTGAAAAGCCATACTAGGCGGTTTAAAAGATGTGAGCTTTTCCAGTCTCGGGGTTTAAATGCACGAGTCTTGCAAATGATGGGGCACGTTTTTTAGATGGGAAAAGATAGGATTTCAGGTACATTTTAGTTCCTCTCGAGCGCTGCCTCATTCAGACTTAATTAAGTTTCCGAGGTTTTGCTACGACTGTGTTTTTTTTCATGTGGTATATTAATAATGAAACAGGGGAATGGCAGCGGGACTGCGGATTTTGCTTTTATTGCTACACTAGTGTTTGTATATACATTGTATATGTATGTATATATAATATTTATTTAAATATATGTGTATTCAAGTTCTCCTACATTCTTGTTAATAACTCTTTCGGGTATAGTTTTATGCCAAATTAAATTATTATTTCTGCACGGGATATCCACAATAAGAATCAGTTCGAGACAAACACACACACACACACACACACACATATATATATTTATGTAATGTAGTCATATACAGACATATATTTAAATAAATATTATATATACATCATATACAATATATATACAAACATATATTTATTTAAATATATTATTTAAATATATGTGTGTATATGACTACATTACATATATATATATATATATATATATATATATATATATATATGTAATGTAGTCATATACAGACACATATATTTAAATAAATATTATATATACAGACATATACAATATTTATACAAACACTAGTGTAGTGTGTGTGTATATGTATATATATATATATATATATATATATATATATATGGGGATACAATCCACAATGAAGTAAAATCCTCTTGTAGTTTAAAATATATATATCTTGTACAGGATTAAAGCTTTCGACCATCAACTGTGAACAAGACCACAGTTGATGGTCGAAAGCTTTAATCCTGTACAAGATATATATATTTTAAACTACAAGAGGATTTTACTTCATTGTGGATTGTATCCCCATTTACTTAGAGGTACGACATAGTACCTGGCTTCTGCATATATATATATATATATATATGTGTGTGTGTGTGTGTGTGTGTGTGTGTGTGTGTGTGTGTGTGTGTGTGTGTGTGTGTGTCGAACTGATTCTTATTGTGGATATCCCGTGCAGAAATAATAATTTAATTTGGCATAAAACTATACCCGAAAGAGTTATTAACAAGAATGTAGGCGAACTTGAATGCACATTCTACAGTATCTCAAAGATGGAGGAAATATTCAGAAGTTCTCATGAAATCAGATATGGCATCGATTTTGGCTTTGTGCTGACTGAAAGGTAGGAGGGTAGACTATCGACATAATCATTTTCCGATATAGGAAGAATGCCGTAAAGCGATTGCTTTGCGCCGAAACTCAATTTAAAGTAGCGCCATTAAAGAGGAATTATTGCACGAGAGAGGAGGGTCAGCTGAATTATGAACTAAGAAGTTTGTGCAATTAATGATCATTCTTGTATGCTCTCTCTCTCTCTCTCTCTCTCTCTCTCTCTCTCTCTCTCTCTCTCTCTCTCTCTCTCCTCCAAATATGTATGCATTTAAAAATTGTTTGTTGGTAAATTGATCGATACTGGAAACGTGGCAAATACACATGTATATATAATATACATATATATACTGTATTACAGTGCTGTTCAGTTCTCCCCGGGTATTCAGTGCAATGCAACATTTTCAACTTGCGAGGAGGGAAGCTGCTAAGGTGACTTCAGTGGAGGATTACGTCCCTCGGACAAGTGGCCCGGGAAGAGATTAAAAGGTTCCCTCTCTCTCTCTCTCTCTCTCTCTCTCTCTCTCTCTCTCTCTCTCTCAAGGGGAAAGATGGAAAAAGTTAGAGGAACAGTGCCGAAGTTTAATAATATGAGGAGTAGAGAAATGAAGAGATTGTGGTTGTAGGCAGGGACGGTGAGGAGGGAAGCGATATCGAAATGGACAAGGAGGTAATGCGAATATTAAGGGGAAGGGGAGATGAGTTATTGGAAGTGGTTGCAGTAAATGTTGGAGGAGAAAGAGAGGGCGAGAGGTTGGGAATTTGGGCTGAAAAGAATAGGAGGCGATTATTATTTATTTATTTTTTTTTTTTTTAAGCAAGGACAAAATTATTGTCAATATGCTTCCTCAATGTACAGAAAGATCGATTTAATGAAAGTGTACAATTTATATATATAAAAAAAATTGGTTTGCGGGATATTGGGAATTGAACCTTATAGGAAAGAGAATGCAATGAATGCTAAAAACCGAACGATAATCGTGGAATTAAAAAAAAAATGGTAGTATTGCATGTTACCTGTAGCTTGTAGGTAGTATTTGAAAGAGGTCGCATTTCATCATTAGGTCGGCCTTGGGTTTGTGAGAGGACTCTGGAGGGGGAGGAGTAGGTTTCCTTTTTCATTTAGAGGCACTGAGGGTCCCATTGACTGCTTCGAGGAGGAGAAAAATTAATTTCACTTCTGTTCCATCAGCTAATGGGGTCAAAGAACCTCTCCGTATTTAATTGGATGTGAGCCCCTTTCTTTGTAATAGGTTTTAAACATTGCTGTATACAACGTGGAACGGAAGTCGTCATTAAATCGATATTGAAAAGAAGTAAAGAAGAGAAGAGTACTTATTGGGAAAAATTTTCTCTGGGGTTTTCTCTCTCTAACGAGGAGCGTGAAACGAAGTTCATGTATTAAGAAAAGAAAAAATGTTTTGTTTGTTTGTTTTTTCCTTTCTGTTAAAAAGCAGCGGCAAAAATTCGAGGCGTTCACCTTTAGATTTCTTTTTCTTTTATACTTCACTCGCATGAAGGTTTAGGGAAAAAAATTGATATTACCCCAGCGATTGCAAAATAAAATATTATGCATCATACGGGATTTGATATTTCCGTTTATGAGAACACACAAACACACACACTCACACACACACGGAAAAAAATAAGTCTTAAAGGTTAATGTTCAGCTCTAAAATATTTACTACCTCATTAGATTTTTTAAAATGCTGCTAAATTTAGAATGTGGCTTAAGACAATAGAGCAAATATTAACTCCTTTCACGTACCTGCATTCCCGTGCTGAAAATCATTATCTGTGGACTCACGGAAGTAGTAACGGGTTAAACAAAGTGTTGACTTTTTAAGAATATTCGGGCGTTTCAGCGTAATTGAAAATCTGAACGAGAAGGGCCGCGTTAGGAGGCCGCAGGCTGTAGGTTATAGTTCGCTTCAAATGGCAAGTGTACAGAGTGCTTTGGGTCTTGGGCTTTCGTTATCGTGAGCTACAAGAACTCGGAAGGCGGTCGTGGAGATGGCACATCCGGGGAGAGTTTCGAGATTAGAGAAATCGCCGACTGGATTCGAAGAAAGATTGATGATGGGAATCGGAGAATACCTTAGAAGTATGGATCTCGTTGTTGAGCGAGCGATTTGTGTCTTTTAATTTTATAAAGAGAGATTTAAGAAGATTTATTCCAATTAAAGATTATTGCATTAAGAAACAAAACTTCTTTCTTTTTTTTTTTTTTTTTTTTTTTTTTTTTTTTTTTTTTTGAAGATACTTACATAGTTACAATAATAGGATTAATGAATATTTGATTTCATATCTGTTGCGAAATCCATTGAAGAATCATATATCTGGTGGGAAGAAATACTGAATAGCACGTTACGTTAAAAAACCTTCAGTATAAAGTAAAATTCTTTGGATCGGCGCTTGCTTGAAGGATATGCAAATACTATTGGGAAATACTTCATTTGTGTAAGTCACGTTTTGAAAATTCGAATAATCTTGCTTTTTTCTTCCTACACAATACAGTTCCTCCTCCACTATCTTCAGGAAGTGTATTCCCAGGAATTTGTCGTCTTTAACGTGGGTTGTAGCTCTGGAAATCTTTGGTGAACTTGTATCGTTCGAGGGCACTTTCCATCAGTCAATACTTAACAATTGTCGACGTTGGTTTGTCAGAGTTGAATATGTCATGAGATCACTAGGAAAGTTTTATTTCCCATATATGAATTATATAGAAAGATGGCAAGTATATTCGCATGTTGACATGGATAAAAGAGCTATGACCCTGAAAGAATTGGCCAGTCTAAAGATCTGCGTCCATCACTACTGTGCATTTCATAGTTCCCCGCCAGTTTTTTCATACTCTGCTGGTTTTATGAATTTTACATATGAATGACATTCCTCAACTCTGCTTTTATTTTGACATTTTAGTCTCTCTCTCTCTCTCTCTCTCTCTCTCTCTCTCTCTCTCTCTCTCTCTCTCTCTCTCTCTCTGCTGTGGGGGGAAAAGAAGTTTGAGGAGTGAATTGTCAAGTCGGTAGTGCACTTATCATTTGGGGGTGGGGGGAGGAGTTAGCTCTCTCCTCTTCCGTTTTGTCAGACAGATAAATTTAACAGCTGTATGCGTGGCTCTTCAGCCGAAACCTAAATCCATGGAGAAGTGGGCGTTAACGAGCGCCAAGTGCTTCAGAGTTTAGGGCGGGGGTTGAGTAACCATCTAACTGAGGAAGAGTGGGATTGGCGATCATTGAGAAGTAAATACACGCTGATGGTAAGGCCCTTCAGTCTATTCCCGGATTCAGTCATCCGAATGAATCTGATATTGTAAACCCCGACGAAGTATAGCGCATTACTAAGTCATATGAGTAGGATGTCACAAATGTTATTTTTCGTTGTTTACCGTCGAAGCTGAATGTATTTGGTATTGATGATGGGCAAGCTAGTAGATCTTAGTAAGGTTAATTTCCGTCACCGTTTTAGTTTAATTTATGACGCCAGTTCGTCGTAACAGATCAATCAGTCATTATATATTTGGTCCAAAGTTTGGATGTTCCATGAGGAAGGGGGCGTGGCCATGGTATAAGATCGAGAGTGACTTGGATCCTCAGCTTAATAACAGTTAAGGGCCCTCAAGAAGACCAAGGCTTTCTAAAGAGATTTCTTAAATAATTTTCAATAGAACGGGGAGAGAGAAAAGAAAGGACGTGAAATACTTCAATGGTCCATTTCCATCACCTGGAACCATTATTATTTCTGCATACGTAAATTTGGATAGAATGGATCCGACGATTGTCTTCTGTTTAGACGGACAGGGCCATTTTTTGGAATGCCATGAACTGTGCCTTTAATGACCTAGTACGTGAATGACTGTATTAGTTGTTTGTTGATCCTCGTTATGATTAGTCATATTAATGAATGCATCTTAATTACTTTATATGTGAAGCTCATTGCCCTGTCGAGGAAGTCGAATCCACCGAAAAGCACGAGTGTGCATTGCAACCTGTAGCGTAAAGAAGAGTTCATTATCCAGAGCGGAGTATTCCTCTCATTGGCAACCCTGCGTCGTTGCCATGGAAACGAAGGGCTCTTCGCCGCGCTAAAAGCAATCGCGGCATCTTATCCATGGATGCAATCGCGCTGAAGCAATCGCATGTTAAAGCGAAAAGTCGCACACGCATACCCTGGGAATTTGCTCGGGAGGCTCCTCCCCTCGGATCTGATCCTTACGAGGCGAAAATCGTCCTCTCTCTCTCTCTCTCTCTCTCTCTCTCTCTCTCTCTCTCTCTCTCTCTCTCTCTCTCTCTCTTTGCTGTAGTTATTATTGCGCTTTACTATAGGTTGTCTTTAGTATTAGGAATGCTAGTAATTTCTCTTGTCTTTCGCTTGTTTCCTGTTATTGATTTCTATTGGTTGTTTCTTCCTTGTGACTAAGCATCATGGCAGAGATAACGTATTTTTGCGTCTTGTATGGAAAATGAACTAATTCATCTTTGGTATAGTGATTATCACTAATATAGTCAGGCGGAAAATATACCGAAAATAAATGTGTTTGAGGATTGATAATTCCTGTTTTATTATGTATATTCCTAATAGTACATATAATTATACATATGCACATGCATACAAACAACTATACATACTTATTTACATACATAAACACATGCCCACTCACGTAAAACTGAGAAGTGACCAGATGGGACGCATACCCAGATGCCAGTATGCCGCAAAGAGCATTATCCAATCTGTAATTGATAGTTGTATTTATTGTGATCTGGGTCCATTGAATTCAACTTATGAACTAACTCCTTTATAACCACTGATTTTTTCATTGTTTCCCAAGGTTTCATCCACACTACAGTAAAACGTCATAAACACAGTACGGACTCTTACCACTCATCACATACCACTGTCTAATAACGAGTTGTATTTGACAGGTCCACCCTCTATTTACGGTCGGTGACTTATGTCAATTTGCATTTTTAATATGTGTCCTAAGTTGCTGATATGTGTTTCTGACATGCACGCAGCCAAAGACAGTAATACAACCTCGTCTTCGGGCATCTTTTACAAATTTCCACCTGGTATACAGCTATTTTTATCTATTTTGTTGGCAAGTCTTGAAGTCAACACCTGTTCGTAAAGTAAAGTCAGACAAGAAGGAATGTGCGAATTCTCGTTTTCCTTAGGTATTAGTTACTGTGATCAACCATTCTTGGTATTTGCTCAAAGATGCGAGAAAATGTGCTTGTACGACCCTCATTTCATTGATCACGATCTTTTAGTTCCCAGACAGTATAATTACTCGTGAGTGTTTGGACGAACGTGTCCGATTTTGTCAGTCATTTTTACCGGCAGATTTGATTTCAGATTTTATCTGAAAGCGGTGGGAAGGAAGTGAACTAAACAAAGCATTAACGTATGGTATTACTATCTTGCATAATTAATTTTTATCGGGGAGAACAGCTTATCGTGGTAGAGAAAATATCCGTAGTAAACTGATGTGTAATGGTTACATTTTACCTCTTGGGGAATATGAAGAAAATAACTGTTCATTGCTCTTTTATTATATTTATAACATACACACACATATATATATATATATATATATATATATATATATATATATATATATAGTATATGTATGTATGTATATATGTGTGTATATATTATATATATATATATATATAATATATATATATATATATATATATATATATATATATATTTATTGTGTTTGTGTATAAATTCACGTTTACTCTATGACAGTAGTTAAGCAACAATAATCTGATTATTTTTCCTAAGTTTATCCATGAACTGCTTTTTGAATGATAATATTTATAAGTTGAAGATACCAAATTCACCTTGTGTCACTGACGGGAGAATAATGTCATATGATGAATCTCTCTCTTCTCTCATTCTTCTCTCTCTCTCGCCCTCTCTTCTCCTATCTCTCTCCTCTCTCTCATCTCTCTCTCTCTCTCTCTCTCATGAACTCCATTATCAAGCATATGTGGGTTACTGTCCCTTTTGAAGATATATTGGAATCCCATTCCTTTTGTTTTCATCATATTTTCAATTGTCTCAGAAACTGCATTATATAAAGTAAAAAATATCTTCAGAGAAGAAATGGAGAGAATGCTTTGGTTAAAAAAAGGAAATTCGCCGTTGAAATCTCTCTGACTTTATTTTGAGGACATCAAAGAATCAGGCCTTTTAAGAACCCGAGCAAACTCTTCCGTCATGTCAGTACTTGGAAATCCGTCATTCAAGTTTAAATTGACATTTTTGTTTCAAACAAAGATACCTTCTGCTTTTATATCTCAGGTGCTTGCATAGTCACTGAGGACGATTGGGCCACCTATGCGCAGCAGTTCCTGGAGTGGGGGACTCTTCTTCGTAATATTTTCTTCCATTACAATATATTTTGCAGTGAGCTGACATTTACTCTCGCTTATATATAAATATATATATATATATATATATATATATATATATTATATATATATATATATATATATTTTATACACGCAAATTTTATATATCCATTAAATATATACGTGTATATATATATATATAATGATATATATATATTATATGTTATATGTTGTTATTTTTATGTTTGTATGTATGTATGTATACATGCATGTATGTAATCAAGTAATTCTTATAACCGCAGTGCCTTTCCGATATCTACACACGTTTTGGATACACGTCTCCACAAATCCTAAGATCCATAAGGAGTGACTGTTGTTACTTCGTTCTGATATTCAGGGTTCGGGTTCGAATCCTACTCGTTAGTCAGAATATCTTAATTTGAGTGTGAGGCTTTGTAGTCACGAACGTAACGAGACGTGTGAAGGAATTGATTGGTTAAGAGGGCGTCGTGGTCATATTCGTGTGTGTGTGTGTGTATAGTTTATGACTTTCATGGTATAGTTCGTTAACGCGTCGTGACGTGTACAATTAAGTTTTTTAACAAGACATGTATAATTCAATGTTCCCACGTGCGTATGATGTAATGAATTCGGAAGGAAACCCTTGGAATGGGGACTTTTTCCCCGCAGAGCGGTTAATAAAGTTTTGAATATATGCAAATGACCCTCATGCATACCGAAGTTTCAAGGATTTTCTCCCTCCCTCATCCTCCGGCGTATATAATACCCTTAAAGTCTGGCGGTTAACTGATTCGAAAATCTTTTTAATAATGCTGTGTTCAGTGCTAGTTCGTTCTTTCAACTTTAAATGTGAGGTGTTTTCAAGACACATTTTGAGATCTTGATCATTGAGTATTTCCAACAAGATGCTGATTTTTATTTTCCGTGTATGAATAACGGGAAATTTTACTTGTTTGTCTGCTTTTATCGGCAAATTTAATTTTTCATTCCAAATACGAATGAGAGGTAATTAATTTTACTATTTTATGGGTCACAGAAATGCATTTTATTTTATCCGACCTCAACGAATTATGTACTTGTTGCCTCTGCATTTAACTTTTGCATTTATTTTTCACACATCCTGTAGATTACGAGCAAACCTTGATGATGACTCTCTAATATGTAAAAATATAGAATTAACTGCGAATAGTCAGTGAAATCTGACTTTGCTAGTCCACTATAAAAAAATTAATAAATATTAATAGACTGCGATTTAACGAAAATGTAGTGCTTTCATTTTTCGCAATTCGTTTTTCTCTTATTTATCCCGTTTTGGGTATATTAAGGTTATTATATCCAGTTCCATAACCTAATTCTATGAACAAGAAGTGATATAACGATAAGATTTAGCCGGTCTTCGGGTTACTTTACTTTGCGCAGTTTAAACGTGATAAGTTACGCAGATCTGAAATCATGGAGTATAATTGGCTGTGAACATGTAAATCTGCATTTAGTTAGCCAAGGTGGATGTGATAATTTTTTGGTTTTACAAACAAAATTAAAAGAATTTTAGGATTAGCGTATAGTTTATTCTCATGATTGTGGAGATTGTTTTGTAAGATTTGTTAGTGCTTCTTGGCGGAATTAAGCACACGTGAACGGTATTTTTTAACATACAAAATATGTTGCTGATTGTTAAGAAGTTCCTTCTCTCTCTCTCTCTCTCTCTCGTCAGAAGCGTCATCGCCCTTGGTAATTCCTTGCGCTCTCATCTTTAATGTAAATAATTCGTTCGGCACTGAGCGAACGATTCGGGTCTTTTACCAGGCTCCTGTTTTAGGAACTACCAGTGCTTTCGGAGAGCCCCTTTGTCCTTTTACATTTATCCTCTCTCTCTCTCTCTCTCTCTCTCTCTCTCTCTCTCTCTCTCTCTCTCTCTCTCTTCCTCTTCTCTTTTTTTACCCCTCATTTGTAATTTATGTCTCCATGTGAGCTACTTAGAATTCTTCATTGAAAGCACTCTCCAAACTTTCAGTATTTTTTCAAGTCTTTGTTTTCCGCTACAAAGATTTAAAGGTGAACGGTTCCTTAACCTAAAAAAAAAAGGAAAAAAAAAAATATATATTATATCGAACTAATGTGAACGTATTTCTTCAAGAGATTATGAAACCCAAGTAAGGCCGTTCATATTTCCAAGCCCGGTTATGAGTGTATGGTCAGTACTGATCATTTTTGTAGTTTTGTAAGTCTCATCCACTTGGTGAATTGCTGGTTATTTAATTCTTTTTTAAACGGGTATGGATATCATCGCCTTTTGCAATTGGGTATAGGTTGCACTGCATGCCAATAGAATTTACGTACTTTCATTTCGTCTGAGCTTAAACACCATCATGGTTTTAAGTTTTTAAATAAATTTTTGAACATCCATGGAGGCTATTTTTCCTTAATGATTATTGTTATCGCGTCGAACATTGAATAATAAACCCCCCCCCCCCCCCCCCCCAATAACTCCCTCTCTCTCTCTCCTCTCTCTCTCTCTTCTCTCTCTCTCTCTCTCTCTCTCTCTCTCTCTCCGTGTGTGTGTGTAAGTTGTACTTTTTAAGAAAATCTCGAAGACGATTCACGATTATTTTTTTTTATTCAAAATGAGTAAATATTTGTTTTTACCCCTCTAGCATTTGTTAATGGGAGATTTTGTAGAGTTTTGACAAAATTTTGTTTATTATAGTTCGAAGGAAAGGTGCTTAAAATTTTCAATTGATAATTTCTTATGTCTTAGGTACTTATATTTTGAAGTTTGTTGATGTAGCTTTGTCAGATCTGGTGGGCTACATTTGATGAGGGACCAGCATATCAGTTTCAAGACAAAACCATTTTGTATGAAAATAAGAACCGTCCTTACTTTTCTTTCGTTTTTTTATCCAAAGTAAACTATTTCTAATAATTTTGTGCACTTAAATTAGGCATAGTAACAGTCCTAACTTGGATAAATTTTACTTTTGATTTGAGTTTACTTGATACCTTTCGTAAGTAATATTAGATATGCAACGATAATTCTGTAAGGCAAAAGATTACCATCATAATTCTGGATTTAAATTCTTTCTTGCGTGTTCATAAAGTTCTGAGCATTTCATCAGAACCCTTGAGTTTCTTTACATAATGCATTGCGTTGTACCCTGTAAATTTCGAATGCGTATAAAACCATTTCACATTAGAATATGCCTGTTTCATCATTTGTCACAAACTAATCTTGGCTGATTATAGCTTATAACTTCTAACAAAAGCGAAACACTGTATCCATCATCAATTGTCATAAACTATTCTTATCTGATTACAACTAATAGCTTCCAGCTGATTATAACTTATAACTTCCTCACAAATATAACATAACTTCTAAAAAGAAAAAAAATCGTCCATGACAATAAGCATGACTTACTTTAGATATAATTGGCCATGTTGGATACAATAATAGAGTATATCACCTATAACATTCTCCCCCTTTTAAAGCTATCGTTTGACTTCTTTCTGCTCCTCTCTTATTTATTTGTTTATTTTTAGTATTTGTCAGTTTTCTTACGAGAGAAAGAAGAATATCCGAAAATTCATTTTCTTTAGTTGGTAGTCATCGTAGAAATATTTAAAGTTCTTTTTCTGCAGTATACAACCCGCTTTGTGTGCATCCGTATTTTCTGCCTTGCTTTTGTGTTTTTGCTTGGATGGTTGATGGGTGACAGGGGAGTTCATATCTGCAGACCCTCACTTTTTCCATTGTGATAAAAGTAATTATATATATATATATATATATATATATATAATGATAAGTAATGTATTATATATAAATATATATATATATATATATAATATATATATAATTTTATAATATATATATGTGTGTGTGTGTGTGTGTAGGTATATATATATATATATATATATATTATATATATATATATATATAGATATATAATATATATATCTATATATATATTACATATATATGATATATATATATATATTAGATATATATATATATATATATATAATATATATATATATATATATATATATATATATATATATATATTATATATATATATATATATAATATATGAGTGTTTCTGCGTTGCAAAACCTATGATGTGGTGACGGCAGTTCGTGTGAATTAAAATATTTTTAAGCGTCTCCAGTTTTTCTTCAATGTTCATTTATTTATTTCGTCGAGGCGTATTTTGTTTTCCCCTCCAGAAGGCAAAATTAAAAGTCTTTTCAGTCGTAGTTGGCGATTCGTTTATTTCCTGCTGACAAGAGTAATCGAAAGGTTTTCAGAGAAGGGGGCGAAGCGAATGTGGACCGAAAATCCGTCCAGAATACCAGACCAGAGAGTGCGAATGCATGTAGATTTTCACTATTACTTTTGCTTTTTGCTCTTCCCGCTTTTTTTTTTTTGTTTTTTTTTTTTTTTTTTTTTTTTTTTTTTTTTTTTTTTTTTCAGTGCATTGATCGTAAATTTAGTAGAGTCAGTTTTAGTCTAAAGCTTTCATATTCATATCTTAAATTATTTGGTGATATTGTGCTATTAGACTGGATTGTAGTGGGTAAGATATGTAATTATTTTAATTTACTTTTGGGACGAGGTTAAATGATTAACACTATTTCATTATTTGTGCCGAGCTTCCACAGAAATGAACGAATATTGAATTTTATGATTTTTGCGTGTACCTTATGCATTCAGGATGTCCTTAAATTCTGGACAAAGGAAAAATGCGTATTTTTAATGAAAAAATTGAGCCATTTATTTGATTGAAATATTATTAAATAACATCTTTATTGTGATTTGCGAGATTCACATGAACCCAAAGCAATAACTCCAAATGTCCGTCAGTTTGAACACAGTCATTTATGATGCATACTGTTAGGTGTTTCACATTTTTAATTTTCATGGAGCACACCTTCTCCTTCAGCATACTTCGAAAATATTTCCTTTTTTATTTATTCTTCTTTCGACAAACTCATATTTAGTCGGTGGTGCAAAAACAACATAGTTATAAAGAGTAATGTTTTATCTGTGTCGAGGCTTTAGGGAAACCTTGTAATGCCGTGTTCATTAAATATTTCCTATCCTTCGAAATGTAAAGTAGAAGAATGCAATAATTTTATGTTTTAAAATATCAGTAGAGTGTCAGTACATGTAAATGCTCATCAGTAAGGACAAAGTAAAGTTGCACTCAGCGTCTTTTCACAGATGCATTTCGAAAATAAAGACCTCTTCTTGACTATAAAATTACCTTTATGACTCACGAAGAGGCGATAACCCCTTGCCAAGTTAATTTCACTGGGGCCAGACGTAAACGTTAACAGCCTTTATTTATCTCCCGCACTTGTATTAAAAAAGTAATTAAAATAAAATCAACTTACACCTTTTGGAGGTAGGTTATAGATGATTTATATGTTACAGAGGCAGTATAAAATATCTATCACATTGGATAGATATGAGTGGGGATTAATCATGATTGTGTAATAACATTTCACATCCCATTTCCACTTAATCGCTCAAAAACTATTGCATTCTGGATCCAGACGTGTTCTCCAACCAGACTTGAATGGAGATTGTATACTATGGCCGACTTTTTATGGATTTTATACTAGGATTTTAGTTTTATTTTATTTGCCATGGCTTTGCAATGATAGGTCATTGACTCCGGGGAGTTTTATATGTAATATCAAATGTATGGTAGTGAATTTTTCCATTACCATTTTTCAATTCTGGTATAGAAAAACGAACCACAGCACTTGAGCAGAATCCACAAAAGCAGTAAAAATTATAACTACGCGAAAACCAGCGTAATAATGATATGCATTTGTTCGCGTATCTTAGGGCAATACGCTTCAAAACTATGCATTAGGTTAGTAGTGCTAGGAGGTATATGTAGTGTCTAAAGAAACAAAGCAGTGCTTTATATGCAAGAATGGTTTTCAGTTTTTTAGGCTCACTTCTAAAGTCCTTATAATGCTGCCAAATCAAGTCAGTGTAACGAGATTTGAGTGTCGACGAGGGTCAGGTAACTCTCTCTCTCTCTCTCTCTATCACTCTCTCTCTCACTCTCTCTCTCTCTATGTGTGTGTGCTATGTTTGATTCGATTCAAACCGTGGGTTGGTTTCCTCATTTTCCTTTGTTGAACCCACAAATTTCATTATGATCCTTTCACATATGGTCGTCCTCATTTGCCTTGCCTCACGTACTTGGATCCGGCTGTTAGGAGTATATTAGCATTACCAACATTCGCCAAGACAGGTAGCCACGCTCGTGTGTGTGCTCTCGCGCGCGCACTTATTCAACCCCGTCTTTTCCTAAAGCTTCTGATTGAAAATAGGAATTAAGAATAGTAGTCACTGTTGCAATAATTCATTGAACTATTACTTTAAGTATGAATCCCATGGAGATAAAAACCAACGGTGTCATAGCTCTTTAAAACGTATATCGAAAATATTCCCTCCCTCGTCATATGGACTGCATATCACAAAGACGACGTATGTCATCTTTCAGACAGTGTAGGCGGGAAAGTTTTGTACTAGTTATATTGATTTCTATATAACTGAAGTCAAGTCTCTCTTATTATTAATTTTCAAATTCAAAAACACATTAATTTCATTAAACATTTCAACTTCCAAACTTTTACTCTGAAAACACGCACGCAAGTTCATAATGACGACGTAGGGAGTTGAGAAGGGTCTTATTTACTACCGTCCTTCCATGGGAACAAAAGATGTTTTTCTGTGGCATCAAATGAGCAAGCTGTTTTGCCAATGAAGCCATGCAAAATATGTGCGCAAAAGTATGCCCGCTAAAATTTAAGGACATTCAAAACACTCATTAGAGGCACACAGTGTTTTTATATGGAATCTATTTGTCACATTCACCAGATCTTTGACATTTTTCTCCAGCACCCTTCATCATCTTTCTAATGAAAGCTGGTTACACACACACGGGCAGCATCTAACCACAGGACTATCCCACCTCTTAAAATGAGCTAATTATGGATTTTACAATTTCCAGTCCTCATCCTCCGAACCACAAGGAACATTCACGCATTATTTTTCCTTCGATATCCTAATATAACACACTTTCCTTTTCAGATGCCCTAGACTAGATACTTTATTATTGTTTCATGTAGCAAAACATGCTATATTTAAAGATTAGTGAACTATTCACTCAAAGATGATTTAAAATATGAGAGGGGCGAGACACCAAGCCCCAGCCCTTTGGACGTTTCCCACTGTCCCGAAGCTCGGACCAAGGGTATACCTTCATTCCGCATACCTATTCATGAGTTAGCAGTGGGAGATTCTGGCCCACGGCTGGACGACTGATAGTTTATCTTGGTGTTTAAAAGGTGTCTATTTCCCGTGGACTATGTTAGATAGCTGTTCATTTGAACACATGAAATAACTAATTAAATATTGCGTACAAATTGCACCACAAGTCGTTAGACCTGTTGCAGAGCATTATTGCTATGGATTCAGTCTGAACTAGTCGATGAGAGAATATGTTTAACATTTCTTTAATCCCACTATAAACTCTTTTGATACTGTATTTGCCGAAACTTTGTTGTTAACAGAAATTCAGAGATTTGGAATTTGATGGTCCCTCTGTTAGTTGTGGTTACCTCGATGTGAAAATATTCCATAACTTCCCGAAGGAAACACCCTTCCCTTCTCAGCCATTGTTTGCTTCCAATGTGACATGCTTCCAAGGGTAAATGGAGGAGGACGGAGTGATTTGCCAAATACCACTTCAGCCTCTCGAGATGGAGTGGACTAGACTACAAGGAGATCAGATGATTCTAGAAAGAAGTTTTATTAATATCACCACACTTATTTCATGGTGGTAGCCAGAATGGGAGGAAGAGTGTGCAGATTTCTAGATACGCAATGCTTTATACGAGCATAGAGTGAAGCAAGACGAGTCAGTAAAATATTTTAATAAATTGATAACTGACATTTTTGGGTTATGTGCGCTGCAATACCGACGAAATAATGCTATTATACTCTGCTGGTAATAAACCCCCCTTCCTAATCTGACTGACTAATCTGCCCACCCTGTCTCACGAAACGAGTTGGATTGCAAGGCGCTCTCTCTCTCTCTCTCTCTCTCTCTCTCTCTCTCTCTCTCTCTCTCTCTCATTTCAATACACGCCGTCATATTTGCTTATAAATTCATATTTCTTATTCCCTGTGGTATGTAACTATACAAATATGGTTGTGTTCTTTAGACGTTGACATTCATAGTATAATGTGTATTATACTCACGCATTTATGGATTAATGAAATATTATACTTTAGCGGAAAGGCATAGGACATCTTTAATTATATTCATATTATAATTTGTTAATGTACTTTTGGAGAAAGGTAACAGTCTCTTCAGTCAAGTAATTCACGTTCTATCGCATGTAAAATATATGAGGCTTATTCATGCTGAAGTTATAAAATTTTACCTGGAAGGGACAACTTTTTACTGGTGTTGACTTTCTTTCAATCGGCAACTCCCGTCCCCCGCCCTTCGTCTTATTTATTCCCATTCAAATACCATATACTCATGACCCCATACACTTGTAAACCACGGTTTTGGCTTAAGTCACCTCTTAAGTATGGTAAAAGTTAAGTAAATTTCAAAAGCAAAGTCCATGAAAGTAAAAGTGCCAATTCCCGCGCCAGGGTGACTAAAATAAACATTCATTCCCAGAATATACATTCATTCTCAAACAAAGATTCTCCGTAATGGTTGGAGTCTTGAACCAGAAGCATCGAGACAGGCAGCGCAAATCAACTATGCAAAAGGACAGGAAAGCGAGAACAAACCGCGTGTGTAAAGACTGCATTTACCGACATAAGCCAGCACGGGGCGAAACACTTGAGTCTCGAGGGACCCGGAGGAAATGCAGTGAACTAGGACTCATCGTTTTGGAACAAGTGGTAGCAGCATATTAATTAAACAACGCGCCCCCGGCAGGAGCAAGACTTATACTGGAGGAGTCCCAGGTCGTTAGCCGAGGCTTGTTTCGGTTGGGGAGGAAGGAGGGTTCATAGTTTTCAACAAAGAGAGAGAGAGAGAGAGAGAGAGAGAGAGAGAGAGAGAGAGAGAGAGAGAGAGAGAGAGTTAGGATTCAACGCATTTTAGTTTAATATTAATATATATTCCTGGAGCGACAGCTGAGAGAACCTTATCGAAAGTGGCTAATGAATGCCATGAAACCAACTGCTGTCAAGCAAATATATGGGTCAGTGCCATATTAATGAGAAACTACAGGAATAGCAATTCAGTTCTTATGAACTTATGATAGTGATTGGTTTAAATAACTGATGTACTACTTCCAGGGAAAGAATGGCTTGTGCTCTGTCAACCAAAACCCTGATTGCGCAAGTCTTTGGGTTTTGTTCGATTAAATCAAAATCTTTACCCTCTTGTCAACTACCAACACACTGAATTCAACCACAAATTTCCGACGGGAATTGTGAAAGCCTGCATGCTGAATCAACCTCGAGATAGCCACATTCACGCACCGGTTACACATTTTCAGGTGGAATGTCCATTCTACTCAAATTTGTTGAAGAGTTTTCTTGTTCCTGTTACAAGATATCTAATAATAAAGTTGTAATCATTTAAACTTCGAAGCATGTTTTGGAAATTGCGAAAAATTAGCAGTTTGATAAATGTGCATAAAAAAGTAGACGCAAAAAATCAAACAATCGAGAAATACAGGTTTTTCGCCCTACAAAACTACTGTAAATGACCTGTGCAATGATAGAGAGCGTATGACTATACTCTGTTTTTTTCCATCTGTCCATCCGCCTATGGTGTTTGCGCATGGCAACACTGCGTCCTGGGCTTTATATATCCTATTTCGAATATTAACGGTGTAATTCGCATACAGTAAATTATTAAAGCACTTTTCAGTTGCAAATGTACACCCCAGATATCCTTTTATTTACCTAACATTTAGACATAACGTAACTATTTAAAGCACGGGACGCAGTGTTGCCATGCCTGACCACCACAGGCGGATGGACAGATGGAAAAAAACAGAGTATAGTCATTTTAGCCGCTGCTCATTAAAGCTTATCCCCTGACAACATTGTGGAAGTTAGGGTTCACCAAAAATAATAAAAAAAAAATAACAAACAAAACTGTTTCCATATCATCTTGTAAGTGAGGAATAAAGATGCGTTTTATTTGACATTGCCTGCCATCACATTCGCTTAAGAGGCAGAGGCATCCTTTGATGTTTGCTCACGCGTTAAAAGAAAAAAAATGGTGTAGGGGAAAAAGAGAGAGATAGTCGGGGGGGAAGTGAAAATTTCCACCGCGGCCTCCCCTTTTTTCATCATAAGAATGTGCCACTTGGCTCTTCCCCTTAATGACTCTTAGATTGGAAGTACAGCGTTCCAACTTGCCGCCCCCTCCTCCCTCTCCCTCTCCCTTTCCCTCTCCCTTTCCCTCTCCCACCGCCTCCACCTCACCTCACCTCTCCTCTCCCCTCTACCTGTCCCGTCGCCCCTCTCATCTCGTTTTTCCTTTATTTTCTCAATCGCCCCTGCCTGCTCCCCTTTTTCATGCTCACTTTTCTTCTATTTATTTATTAAGAATTTTTTAAAATCTATAATTAAGATTATTTTGTCTTTTATATAGCTGGATGTGTATCTGCTCCAAATACAGTACAAGATGAATTATAATTTATCCTTTTCTTAACAATTGTAAGTTGAATACATTTCTTTCTAACCAGACGTTGCATTTCTGTTCCGTACCGTGAATTTTGTTTCTTTGCCAAAAAATCTTATTTCTAGTGACGAATTACCGAATAATCAGCTCTCTCGTGCTATATTTGTGTGTATTTTTAAAAAGTTTTGCATGCTGTATAGATTAAAAGGTACTATTTGTATAATGATTTATCTACTAAGTTCTGTTTTATGAAATGCAGTGGTCCTATGATTACCAGAGCCTCACTTCATGGTCCTTAATGGTTGGGCTATTTTGCAACCTCCAGTAGTTTACCGAAGGAGATGGAAAATATAACGTTGTAAATATTTACACAAGCCGCGACGGGTACGCCTCGCGCTAAGAATAGGTTAGCCAATAGATCCCAAGTCAAAACTTCTTCATGATGATGTGTGTGCTGAAAAATATTATTATTTTTTTATCCAACATGACGGGTTTGTTCTCGAGAAAAAAACAAGAATGTGATCAATGATGCCACATTCATACTTATAATTGCCGAATCAGCATAGCGTCGAACAACCTCCACTATCACACACACACGCGCGCGCGCTCTTATTGGTTTTAGTGCCCTTACTTTCTAATACCTATTTGATGCCATCTATCCAGTTCATCCTCAGATTCATTTTCCTAATACTTTCTTACCAGTAGCCTCTCATTCTTCATTCTTTCCACGTCATCAAACCAGTATTTAGATATCTGAGCAATCCTCACTGCTTACCCTTCCGGTTATGCCAAATGTACTGTGCCAACTATTCATCTCTGTGCTTCAGAACATTCTTTTCCTTCCTAGTTGGTACCCACAGCTTTTCCCATTTACCTTCAGACGTATTTCAACTATTCCATAACAAACACGTGATCCAAACACCCTTCTCCTTGTGTAAACTCAAGGTTGTCTTTCCATTGTTAAACCTTTTGTCACAGTCTTGCCCTCTCGCCCAAAATCTTATCTTACAAGTTCTCTGGGTTGCTAAATGTTTCTGTGTGCCTAGTGCCTATATATATATATATATATATATATATATATATATATATATATATATATATATATATATATATATATCAACACACGCGCGCACACTTACGTACATACATACATACGTGCATGCGCACAATCATTTCTTGGCACTGTAATTTTTCTTTATTAGCTCTTCTCCCCTCCTACTCACCATCGCCAAGAAAAGGTGATTGATGGTGAAAGGTGCAAATCGTTCGAACGGCTGATTATTTTTTATTGTGGTAGATTATGAGCAGTATCTATGTAAGAGCCCGAAGGATTTTTTCTCTTTCTCTTCGATCAGGGAAGAATCCTTCCTCTCACTTCCTATTCCCGTCCCCCTCCACCCCCCTTCTTCCATCTTGGTAACGAGAGGTCCTGGGGGAGAGAGGATTCCGTCAGATTACGAGGGCAGCCGGCGTGAGAGGTATTTGGTTTGGAGGAAGACCTTTCGCGAAAAATCTTCGACGGGGAGGAGGAGCAGAAGAAGAGAAGGATGAGTTGGTGGCTCATGGAGGATGCGTGCCGGAGATTCTGAGTTTGGACAAGAAATGTTTTGGAAGGTTGGAGGACCGGGATTGGGACCTGAGGAGGAGGGGATGGGGCGGGGGGTAGACGCGACATGACTGCTTGGGAAAGACAGACAGCATTCCCATGGTCGCTTCTCATGACCTCTCCACTTTAATGTGACGTCACGTGATCGCTATCTGCCCGAGCCAGATTATCGTCCTTATAGAATGGGACCTTAAGGGCGGAAGTCACTTGGCAAGAAAGCGACGTCGACCGAAAAGTGCATTATCCTCATCTACGTCCTACTGAAAGGTTTATTGATTTTCTCACTTGTACAAACATTAGAATATGTGTCTTGTGTGTGTGTCACTTAAAAGACTGTCAGACGTGGTTTGAAGGTTTCTATTCTCTCTCTCTCTCGTTTTTCTTCAACTGTGACGCCAAAGGTTTAAACCAATTATTTCTTCGATTGTTTTGGATTTCTCTAATTCATTATTTGCCTCGCCCTTGCGGCTTACGTACGTGAGTGTTCTTAGAGGATTTCACAAAAACTGGAAATGTGATGCTTTTGACTGGTAATTTTTAAAATTTTTGTTGTTGTTTTGGCCTCTGTTTGTCTTTTTCTTCGGGTGGGATTTTCACATTCTGATTAGTTGATGATGAACCAACCTTTTGTTTTGTTTTATGCAGTCTGTATTAGATAGGAATTTATGACTTCTCAGCGTTACTGCAACTATGTCCTTTGCAACGTGAATACAATGTTAATTGAATTGCATAATTAATTATTTTCACTCCTGCTTCAATTTCATTATTACAACTCCAAAGAATTTTCATTTGTTTGATTGTTGCGGTGTCATAAATTTTAACCTGTTGATCTTTTATCCTAATGAAAATTTAAATAACCGCGCTGATGCAAATGATGTTGCATGTCATTATTGACAGGGGAGTTTAGATCATTATAACAATGAAAGAAAACAATAACGGTATTAGTTGACTAGAGTGTGCATATCAGAGAATGGATTAAATGAAATCAATTAATCGCGTACTTTGAGATCCTTGCTTGCGTTTGTTCGGGATGGCCAAAATAATCGCGGACAATGAAAGGCGCCTCTCTCTCTCTCTCTCTCTCTCTCTCTCTCTCTCTCTCTCTCTCTCTCTCTCTCTCATCACACAAAAAAAAAATAAAAAATAAAGATGTTAGGCTAATCATCCGGGAGTCGCTCAACCTCGTTCAGATGCCAAGTTTAGATATAATCTGCTCTGTGTTACTGGGTAGTCAAGTTCGTAGAAGTGACACGCGCAGGGTTCTTATTTGACAGTTCTGAAAGTCTTTAGCAAGTGGCATTTTCGGGATTGCGGCACCTGGTGCTCGTACATATTGCCCTCTTATTTTCTCCTGTCTGATTGAGTGCGACTATGAAGCTCTGTACATGATTTCGTGTGAAAGTAACGAGGCCGTTTTGTGAATCGTTTTATTTAGTTGGTTTTTTAGATTGGCGGTGACAACTGATATTTCTAGTTCTATATAGTTCTAGAATTAGTTTTCTAGTGTTTAGGGGATGTGCTATTGCCTTTATAATACATATTTTTACACTTTAACCATGCCGATTCATAAATAATAAGAATAAATATTCCTAAAACGTGGTTATTTTTTTAGTTATGGCACCTTAGCTAATATTACCGTGGCACCCCTTTTTCACCATCTCACCATGTCGCATGTATATATATATTAGTCTTATATATATATATATATAATATATGTATATATAGATATATATATATATAATATATATATTTATTTATATTACTATATATATATATATATATATTTATTTATATATATTTATTTATATATATATATATATATATATATATATATATATATATATATATTATATTATATTCAATGTTATTTGAGATTTGACACGCTTGATAATAAACGATATTTTAGATGATCTTACCCCAAGTCAAAAATTATAGCAATCTTGCGGATCCCCTAGGCACTGGCACCCAGTTGAGATTCAGTGACATACTGTGTCTCTGGAATAAACTTTGATGGAAAAAGGAATGGCCATGAGAGAAGCGTTGGTACCATATTGACATAACATTTACACACACAGCATAGGATGCATCTATATATATATATATATATTAATATATATATATATATATATATCTATATATATATATATATACATACGCGCGTGCATGAAATTCGTTACACGGAACAATTTACAACTTAGTGGAAATATATTTGATCGTAAAACACTACCTTTGACCGTAGTTGTGATGCACTTACCTACCTGAAAAAAAGAAAAATAACAATTAACATGTAACATATTAGTAATCTAGGTTACCGAAATTTTTATTGGGTATGCAGTGATAAAACTTCAAGTGACTAGCAGACTTATGAAGGGAAAATGCCAGAATTCATCATCTCGGCTTTGAGGTAGCAGTGTGTGATATTTGAAATTTCAGTACCATTTTGCAACTTTGATGTGGGCTGTAATTATTTTGGTCTGTGACTACGTCTTTTATCTTACAAAATATATTTATAGCTAGGAAGAGAAAAACTCGGATGACTGACTTATTGGTTTGTCAGACTGACCTTACATCATCAAACCAGTGACGTCATTGAAGGCTAGATTATATGATATTTTACAGTAAGTTTTTAGGTGTCATGACGCTAGTCCGCTTTTGCAGTGAAAGAGCCTTTTTTTTTTTTTTTTTTACTTACTTTCCCATTCAATATAAATTACGCATATTAGGAAGGCATTTTAAATTTTATGTTTTATTATTAAGAAAGTATGAAATAATGTATCTCCGTTGAATGCCTTTGGTCATTTCTTGAATAATGAGCACAATGAGGAGTCCGTTGAGTGAGAGACTTGGAATGAAATGGGAAGTGCCCGGTGTGGTAAAAGTTTATATGAAAAGATACTCTAGAGGGCATGGGGTAAGAATGAGTGAAGGGGAGTGTGGAGATTATAGATGGAGTTATGAAGTGAAGGAGGATTTGGAGGAGAAGAATTTACCAGAGGAAAATGCGTTTGACAGGCGTAGTAGGAGAGGGCGCCTGCAAACGGCCCCCATAGTATCGGGATAGCGATGGTTGAAGAAGAAGAGGAAATAATTCCTTAGCAAAAGGAGATTTGAAAAACTGTTATCATTTTCAACAAAGGCATTGATGCCTTTGATCAGTTTTTTCAGATGATATAGAAAAACGTGTTCCCTGTTTTTCTGATTCGTAGTCAATAGCTGTTGATTCAATTCGGAATTCACCAACCTCATCCAACCCAATCCTTTTCTTTCTCTCGTCGAGGTTTTAGCAGAATCGGATGTTGTCTCTTTGAAGAAGAAGAGCTGTCGCCTTTCTGTTTCGTTCGCTGTCCCTGGATTTGGTGAAGCCTTTGTGAATTTCTGTTATAGGAAGGATTGCTTCACGTATTCAAATACTTGATTTGTTGTATAACTTTCTCTCCAATATCCGTGGTGGCATCAGTTGCAGTGCGGTAGTAGCAAGAAGAGGAAGACTGTACACCAAATAGATAGAAAAAAAGAGAGAAAAATGATGAATATTGGTCCTGAATTATTGCTGGTCTTATTTTGGCACGTCTATCTGATTGAAGAAGATTTTCAAGACGATCTCGTATGAAATATTTATACATACATACATATATATGTATATATATATATATATATATATATATATATATGTATGTATGTATGTATATGAGCTCATACATATATATATATATCTATATATATATATATATATATATATATATATATTGACTGGTAAAAATGTTCTGTAACAACAGAATTCCATCTAATAAAAGGAGCCCATAAAAACACCAAAATACAGAGAAAAAGTACTATATTTCAGATAGAAGCTGCTCGCTCTCCCTCCCTTCTTCAGGTAGGATGAAATGAGAAAAGTTTTACAGAAAAGGTGGGTAGGATTTAATACCAAGAGGTCCATCCACAAACAAGCCATTTTAGTCACCCCCTGCTGATAATCTTCCTTTAATCTTCTTAAGGGTTGGTTGAATGAAGACGTTGTCGATCGTGTCCGAAATCCATGCTCCTTTTGAGATGTTCATTACCTGCCTCTCTTTTATTAAGGCCGATTCCATCATTTGACTCTTGTACCGGCAGTTGATATATATATATATATATATAATATATATATGATATATATATATATATATATATATATATTGTGTGTGTGTGTGTGTGTTTTAGTATGTTGGCTAATCATAATAAATGACTTTGATATTTTGTCCTTTTCCGGGATAATATGTGAAATAAGCTCACACATGAGTTGTGTAAAAAATTATGTGCTGATCTTATTACCTGGAAGAAGCTGGGTATTTGATACGAGTATGTTGTATAATTTTATGTATATTTTTGTTTTATTACATAATTTTTTGTCATATGCATTGCTGTCCCTTCCATATAAAGTTCGTTTTCCCACTCGGTTGACCTTACTGGCAGTTTTTCATATCTTGGGACATGAGCCTTTTATTTCGTATCGCTTCTTATTGAACTGGGTTATTTCGAGAACTCCCAATATTGGGATATTGTGTTGTACCATTTCCCATTGGGGGAGGGATTTGCTCTAGTCGCTGATCCGTGCCTTATTGTTTGGTTTGGGAAAGTGATTAAATGTATAGAAGTATTTTGCAGTTAGTATATCATGGACTGTAATAGTATAGTAGTTAATTCGTATCAGTTATATCCCATAGAATTTTCAATGTTGGATCCACACTGACCATCCATGGGCAAATATCTGGTCATGTAAGGTAATCCTTATTTACAAAGAAAGACAGAGGGCACGATCTATTTATAAGCTTTAAGATAAGATAGCATTGTATGTTTTGATGCCCAAGCATCGAGAAAAGAATAATAGAAACTGTTACATTTAGGATTTTAGAAAGGAAAGGTTGGTGCATATTGTAGATATCGTAGGAAAAGGTTGAAAAAACTGAGCTCATATTAATTAAAGTTTAGTTGATGACTATTAATTACTTATTTATAAATATATACACTTAATGCTAATTCAACTCATAAAATTCAAATGTGTTGTTGTAAAAGAGAAGTTTTCAAAGGTTTAAAAATATCATATAAACTGTGTCTGATTAATACACCAGCTAGCGCACAGTTTAGATTGCCCAGTAATCCAGTTACAGGAAAATATCAGAGAACGGTAGACCAGAATGCTACTCTCTCTCTCTCTCTCTCTCTCTCTCTCTCTCTCTCTCTCTCCTCTCTCTCCGCATACACTCAAGCTCGTGGTTACACCCCTACACCCACATGTAACTTATTTATGTAAATACGTATATTGTTAATTATTGACATAACTCGGGCATTGTTTAGATATTTGCGCGCGAATGAAAGTGACCCGCAGTGATCATTAAAAGATTATTATCAATGTCAGTTTTTTTCTTCAGAATGAAAATAAATCGTACTTTCTGTATAATTGGAAGTTTCTTATTCAGTATTTAAAGAAGAATGAATGCTACTTTGGCTATATTTGATTGTAGTTTTTTTTCTGACGTAGTTAACTTGAACCACTTCATGAAATGCATCTAAGTTTTTTTTTTACGAAGAATTATTTTAGTTGCTTATTTGCTTTGAATACTTGTTGAAATGAAGTTACGCGACTTATGAATAATCTTTTTTTTTCTCTAAAGTATATCGGATATATTATGCAAACGAAACTGAACTATGCAGAAGGACTCGCTTATGATTTATTAATAATTCTCAGGTCATGAGATAGTTAATACGTTGACTTGAAAAGAAAAAAGGAGGATGTATATCATATAAATAGAATTTGGAAGGGAAGGGATACGGGACTTCCCAGGCTAATTCACTCTCCGGGTTCTCGGCCTCCACGCTATCTACTATACCTGAGACTGGAGACTCAGTACTCGGAAGTGGACGATGAAGATGTGCCACTAAGTTAAATGACTTTCTAGACAATCGCCCAATGGATTTTCATTAGGAGAGAGAGAGAGAGAGAGAGAGAGAGAGAGAGAGAGAGAGAGAGAGAGGTAACCCTTATCTGGAAGGTAATAGCGGGAACCGAATGGTGTTTCATTTCTGTAAAAGGCAACAGGGAGAAAAAGAGAGTATTGCCGGATATGGAAAAAGAATGATCCCTGTTAAAGATGCTCTCAGAAAGATGTGGTGATAATTATCAGAAAAGAAGTGCTTGTTAAAACAAAGGTACTCGAGAATGATATGTTTGGTAATTTTTAGAAGAGAAGTGTTTGGTGAATAAAAGATACTCGAGGAAAGATATGGTGGTAATTATTAGAATATAAATAGATATTAGTCACAAAATGTGGCTAATTACGCTATTGTTCAATAAATAAGGTTAGAGAAGCAAATATGAGTAGGAGGACTCTGATTTACTGAATGTTTTTTTTTATTTTCTTTATTTTGGTTATTTATAAAGCTGACAACCTGACTTAACTGCAGAACACAGCGAATGAATACTCCACTAACGCGAGCTACCAGAAAACGTATAAAATAAAGTATTAAAAAAAAAAGAAAAATATAGGATCCCGATGTTGAATTACGTTCTATCTATATCATAATACGATTAGGGTATTCAACGGTTGGCTGGCAGCTAGAATGGATATTTTGAGTACTGCGCTAAGTAGGCTTCGAAACTAAAAGCGTAAAAACCGTTATTACGAATGATTTTGTAAACTCTGCTTAGAATGAAAGTTTGGTTGGCGGGTGGGGTGTTTTATATCTTTATCTCCGTATGTCTGTCGGTTTGTATTCCTTTCAGTCTCTTAAGCTTACCTTTTCATCCCTACCACCCATTGACTTGATTTCAGTCAAATTTGTTGTGAAGGTAGACGATCGTGCATGGGTGTATTTCAAGGGAGGTTATGAGTCAGTCTGTCTGTCAGCGTTACGTAACGCTTAGATTGACATCGCATCTCCTCTTACATAGTTGAGGGGATTTCAGTCAAAATTGGTCCAAAGATACATCATCTTTTGTTGATGTGCAGGATGGTGCATAGTCAGTCAGTCAGTCTGTCCGTCAGTGTCAACGATTTGTGTAATTTGTTGCAGGAAACCCTTCTGCACACTGAGGTAGATTTCAGTCGTGTTTCCTATCTATACCCTTTGCTTAATATTCATCTGTTTTTATGAGCGTCGGGGGAAGTTGGGTCGACTTGAGATATGTATATCCTCCTTGAAAAATACTCTCAAAATGTTCTTTTATGTATATTTTTGTATCTGTCCGCTACAAGTAGAAGATAGAAACAGGTAATTTTGTAGCCCGAAGAGGGAAAACTAAATCTTCTCCATTAGCATCGCAGGGAAATGATCTCAGATGGAGTTACCGCTAATTCTCCTTTTGCCTGAGGCAGAGAAGAAAGTCTGATGTCAAAATAGATTCTAACCAATTTTTTTTCACATATATATTTCGTGCGGTGTAAATAATCTCTCACTTTCAAATAGCTTTTGAATTTGAAAAGACATTTTGAAAAATGAATAGGAAAACGAGATATCTCTGATGTTCGAATTGCAAACGACAGCTACTTGCTTTTTAGAATTGTTTATGGTTAGAACGAGGTCTGTATTTGATGGCATTTTAGTCTGTCACTTTCATTGTTGATCAACGAAGACTTTCCTGGTAATGTTTTCGTTTTAAAATCCGTGCCCTTCTTGTCATACCGCAAGGAAAGCGTCAGAGAAGGGAATATCCGGAGGGCAAGTAGATTAACAATTTTGACATTTTTAACCATCGTGTTTACCCACCCTCAAACCACGGCTTGGGATGAAGATATATCCATCATGGTTGGCAGGGTAGCTGGTATTTGGTTCATTGTTTTAAGTTCGGTTGAAGAGTGCTCACATTAAAATCAAAGCGTCTTAGTTTATGAACATATGTATTATACTTTGTTTAAGGCGATGAAGTATGGCCTACCTATAGGGTAGAGTGGGGTAAAAGGCCTCCCCCTATTTTCTTGCTTATTACATATCATAGCAACTTAGTCAGCCGATCAGTGCAGCAACACCTTCTGCCTGAAGCTTTCTATACCAAACAGCCAGGGAGTACTAGAATGGGACAAAGCCAGCACGCAGTTTTCTTCTTTGGACACATTTCATGTAAGTATGCGTGCTATATCAGGGATATCCTGTGCGCACATCTTGTCAGTAAAGTCAGTACTTTAACTACCGTTACTATAAATAGCTAAGAAATATCTTGCAATGCAATCCAGACTTGAAAACTCAATTGAGGTACAGGTGATTTACTTTTCTTAAAAAAATGGCAAGTGGATAAAAGGCCTACCACGCTTTGGGGCAAGAAGCCCAGGGGCCTTTTTACCCCATCTGATCAGTTGGACATGTAACCAGTGGTGAAAGAGGACAGACAACATCTTATTTGTGCAATGAAAGCAGCTGGAGTTTGTCTTCCTCTTATGTTTATATTTGCCCGTAAAAGGATGACTTCACTACTTATGATCGGCAGCTCACCTGGATCAATTGCTTGATGCACATCAAATGGATGGTCTAATGCAGATTTCTTCGTAGACTGGCTCCATCACTTTTTTAAAATTGTTAAGACAAGTCGAGCAGAAAAGCACATTACAATTCCAGATGGTCACCACAGTCACAGGACTTTAGCCAGAGAGAATGGAGTAATGTAAAGAAAAATTAGTCTACCTTTTTTACTTGCGTCATTTTTGTTCTTATGTAAAACTTATTCATTATTTCTTTTATTTGTGTTATTCTTGGTGCTATATAAAGAAAGTGAATTTACAGCTGTCATGTAGAGGAAGTGTCAATTTATTTCACAATTTTGCTCATTTCAGTTCCTATGAATACCAAAAAGTTCCTAGTTTTTACAAGAAACTAATAACTCTAAGATTAATGTTTGTATATTTTCCAACATTATTTTTGAATATTTTTGATTGGAAGGTTGAATTTTTTATATTTAGCAAAAATAGGAGTCTATTTTTCAATTTAAATGGTAGTTTTCATGAAGTACCACAATATCTTAGGTATGGGGCAAAAAGCCCCCACCGTGGGCTTCTTACCCCACCCATGGGGTAAAAAGCCCCTTTTTTCTTTTTTTTTAGGTCATGTTTTTACTATCGTAAAATGCTAACAGCTTCTCATGATTATGATCGTTGATACTCTAATAACAAAGCTTTCTAGAAATATCTCTGTTAGGTCAATAGCAGAAATACTGTAGACAATATAAGCATTTCTCCTTAAGGGGGGCTTCTTACCCCACTCTCCCCTACCCACCAACAGAAGACGCAATGCTTTTATTGCCTTTCCCTGAGAAACAAACATGGAGTTCCGGGATAAGGCTAATGGGTTTAAGGCGAAGACATTCTTGTATGTACAATATTAAAAGATTGGATGACGGTCAAATTCTAAAGAAGCTGTGTTATGGAGAAATGTAAAGATGGAAGAGAAAAATGGGAAGTCTTGTTTCGCGCTTCCGCTGTTCTGTGAAGCGTGACCTAGGTCAATGTGAAGTACATGACAGGGAAGAAAGTGCCATGACCAAGGTCTTTGGAGGTAGAGGGTCAAGAGCATTGGTCGATGGAGTCGTTCGTTGAAACTGAAGAGACTCGAGATTTCTTTGCTACTGGAATTGAAGAGGGACATTTGAGGTTCTTTGTTCCTAAAGCTGAAAAGACTGTTGTTAGTGTTTTTTTTTTTTTTTTTTTTTTATTCAAACGGAGGTACTCGGTCTTCGATTTTTGGATATGGAAAACATAGATGGAGATGCTTTGTTAGACTTTAAAATGAGAGCCTCGAGAATGTTTCTCAGTTGAATTCTTAATGGTTTTTTTTCCTTTATTTCAGAAGAGTTGATAACTATATTCAGAACTGATAACCGCCCTCCCCCGTAACCAGATTTTTGTGTGTGCGTCATCAGCCTCACGTTCGAGTTAGGAACAGATTCTCACGGAATATATTTTTTGAGGGTTGGCCGAGCGCCAAAACCCAATCCATTGGATTTTGGCTGAGTTGTCAGTTGGAGAGACACCCAAAGATAATTCGGAAAATGTTGGCTGTGGTTTGAAGGAAATGGTCGCTAACACAATATTTATGAAACAGGATCATTAGCGTTTCCTTTACAAGTATATAGAATCCTGGGTCAATAATATTTACTGATTAAGTTCTGACACAGTAACAGCTCAATGTTTTCGTTTTGCTGTATTAGTTAATCGTATAAAGAAATGTGAGTTTTTTAGGCTTCCCTGAATGTTTACAGTTACAAATGATATTTACTTATTATTTGTCCTTGATATTTTATTATGTATCTTGTTGGGTTATTTATTTGTTTATTTATTGGAAGAACGATCCTCTGAATGCTGCGGTGTTCTATCGCACCTGGAATGACCGTGTTGACCCTTTGATTTTTTTTTCTTTTAGAGAATGCTTAGCGCTATTAATATGCTTCAGTAAAGCAGTATTCTTTAAGGTATCGCAAACAGTAAGTTTAAACGTGTTTTGTTTTTCTTGCTAGTAAACACATTTGGCTCACCTTCGTAAATGTGACTTCACAGTGACAAATGCGTCTTTCTCAAGTCTCGTTATACCCAAGAAAATTTAAAACCTTCTTTGAAACGAATTATGACATTTAATCAAGCCTAAACAGGGAAATGGGTTGCAGGTTAGTTGTTCATTAGCCAAGGGACATTGTTGTCGTATACGTTTCCCTTTTTGAGCGTTTGTGTATCTGTAAGCCTCTCCATTTAAATTCAAAAGTTTTTCAAACAATTTTGTAAAGTATCCAGCTGTTATATTTAATTACCTTTTTTTGTGCCATATACTTAACTTTTTCAAAGGTGCTCTCAAATGTTGAGGCAATATAATGATTCAGTCAACTACTACATAGAAACATACATTTATACATATTGCGTCCTTGATTAGAGTAGGCACATGTTGCATTTGCAACCCGGAATATAAGGGCAATGCTTTATTGTGAGTTGGGTATCATTTACAGGAAATTTCTGTTCTCTTTCATTGTGTCCTCTGGAAATCCTCGCGTGGCAGCAGTTGCATCTGGGCGTGATTGCTGTGATATGTTTAACTACACAAAATAATTGATAATATGGTTTTTACATGATAACCCTTTAAGTTTTGTTTTGTTTTATGTTTTGGAAAGAAAGAGCTACCGAAGTTGAAGAAGCTATGGAAATTGGCGAGAGCAGGGCTATGTTTGCAGCTGTGAGATTCCTTGAGGAACGCAAGCCAGAAAAAGTTTGGAGGGAGTGATGGCATGTTGGATGAAGATGGGAACTTGGTCACAGACGAAATGGAGAAAAGGAATCTGTTTGCAAGGTATTTTGAAAGACTCCTAAATATTGATACTAACGGTAGGGATGAGTGCATTGCAGATTTAAACGAGGCTCTGGAGGTACAAGAAGAAGACATTAGTGCAGAAGAGGTGAAAGAGGCCTTAAAATCTGTAAAAAATGGAAAAACTGCTGGCGTGGTGCGGGATAACTGCTGAGATGCTAAAAGCAGGAGGACGAAGGATGATAGAGGCATTAAGAGTTGTTTTAGCATAGTTTGGAAAACAGAGGTGGTACCAAGTGATTGGAAAAAGGCAATTATGATACCAATATATAAAAATAAGGGAAGCAAAAGGGAGTGTGGTAACTATCGGGGCATAAGTTTACTGTCAGTCCCAGGGAAGATATTCATGAGAGTAATACTTAACAGAATAAGACCTATAGTAGAAGAGAAACGTAGAGAACAGCAGTGTGGTTTTAGAAGTTGAAGGTCAACAGTGGATCAAATTTTCACCTTAAGACAGATAATTGAGAAGAGATGGGAGTATGTAAAGCCAATATTCTTGTGCTTTTGTAGACTTGGAGAAAGCGTATGATTCAGTATGGAGAGATGGAATGTGGAGAGTGGCAGAACACTATGGTATACCACTGAAAGTGATAAGGATACTAAAGAACTGGTACCAAGGAGTGTGCAGCTGTGTACAGCTGGAGATGGACAGCAAAGTGACTGGTTCCAGTTGGAAGTGGGCTAAGACAGGGATGTGTTATGTCACCCACCTTGTTTTGAATGTATATAAATTGACCGTATAATGAGAAGAGTGATGGGGAGAATGAAAACATAGGGGCTAGTATTGGTGGAGAAGTTTTTTTATGGATTTGGACTTTGCTGATGATGTTGCGTTGGTTGCTGATACGTGGCTGGTGCTGGTAGGTATGGTAATGAGGATGGAGACAGAGACACAGAATTTTGGCTTGAACATCAGCACAAAGAAGAGCGAGATCATGGTTGTGAGTAAGGATGATGATTGGTGCACATGGAGGATATGACAATCAGAGGACAGGAACTCAAGCAAGTTGAGAAGTTTGTTTACTTGGGAAGTGTGGTAACAGCATACGGGAGGCGCAAATTGAAGATATACAAAGAAGAAAACTAGAGCAGCAAAGAGCTTTTGAGGTTCTGAGAAAAAAAACGTTTGGTCGAGGCATGAAATCAGCTTGAGAACTAAGATGAGAAATATTCAATGCAGTAGTACTACCATTTTTTTTTTTTTTGGGTGTCCTGATGTATGGCTCGTCCACCTGGGCACTGACCAGAACAGAGGAGAAAAGGTTGGATGCTTTTGAGATGAAGCTGCTGAGAAGAAATACTTGGCATTAAAATGGGATGATTATGTTAGAAATGAAAGACATCAGGTGAGATTGAGGCAAAGGCCAGTCAGTACCAGTTGAGAGGGGAAGGCTGAAATGGTTTGGACATGTTGAGAGGATGGAAGAGAATAGAGACCCCAGGAGAGCCACTGAGAGCAGTACAAATAGGAAGAAGACCGCTGGGTAGACCAAGAACGAGGTGGATAAACATAATTGTCAGGGATCTTGAGGATGAAATCCAAAACTTAGAGGAAGCGAGGGAAATGGCTCGGGATAGAGACAGATGGAGAGGAACTGTATCAGCCTTATGCCACTGGCCCAGTGGCGGGAAGATAAATCTAAAAATCTAAATCTAACCCTTTAAGTGTTTGTTTTGAATACAGTCTTGGTTTAAGCTCTGGATATTCAAAGAGATGCTGAATTTAGATAGAATTTATTTAGTGATAACATTTCTTACTTTTCATAATTTAATGTGATCCGTAGCCAAATGACTTTCCTTGAAGAGGCTCCGTTTTATTGTTTTTGTTACTTGATTACCACCGCTTCATTGTTTTAGTTGGTTTAAGCGAGTTATGGGCTTTTCATTGTCTTTTGATTTAAACGAGTTTTGGGCTTTTCATTGGCTTTGCATTTTAAGTTTGTTTATTGTATGTCTTTTTTTTTGTTTTTTATTAAGATCATTCTCATTTGCTGATAATACTGAATATGTTCCGCTTTAATTTAATAGCATATGGGGATGTTACACTCCTTTATATAACTTAAATTAGCTTTTAGTAAGCCTTTACTGATATTTCGTACTTTTGTGAATTTCACATTTCAAAGGAAAACATTTTTGGTGCAAATGTGAAAAAAAAAAATTTTTCCTCTCTCTCTCTCTCTCTCCTCTCATCTTCCATCTCTCTCTTTTTTCTCTCTCTACTCGTCTCTCTCTCTCTCTCTCTCTCTCTCTCTCTCTCTCCAATGGCTCTCTTTCTTTTTCCCATCGGAAGTTACTCTCATCGTCGAGTTTAATCTTTGTGCTGCTCTCGAGCTGAAGAACCAAACCACCCCAGGACTCTAAAAATGGAGAACCTCTCTCCTTAATTACTTAATGAGGGGGAACTTTAGGGAATGGAATGGAGTAAATGTTACTTCGCCGAGTAGGGAAACATTCACCTGGAATTTCTTTCTTTCAGAAGGATGAAAGATTCTGAGCCCTTTCGAATGCGTAGTTAGTTTTGTTTAGTTTTACCTATGCGGCATAATTACATTAATGACGTATGCAACTGGACCTTTGACGAAGGCTCTTCGCTAAATCTTGCTCAGAGCAATGCGAGAGAGAGAGAGAGAGAGAGAGAGAGAGAGAGAGAGAGAGAGAGAGAGAGAGAGGAAGCAACTACAGAGGAGCAAGTTTTTTTTTAAAAGCCAGAAGTTACTACGGATCTTGAAATTTAATTACCTTTATTGTACACACCTACATCTTTTCATTTGACGAAGTTTCTCCCCCAGGACGTTTCAGGATATTGAAAAGAAGTTAGGATCGATATCAGATGTGGAAGAGCTCTCTCTCTCTCTCTCTCTCTCTCTCTCTCTCTCTCTCTCTCTCTCTCTCCTTTTCCCTTTTCCCATTCCGTTCGAAATGTTGTTAATGCACACCGGAACCACTTTCAGGTTTCATAAATTTATATTAGAGATAAGAGTAAAACCAAAAGTCAAAGGCTCAAACTTTGCTGCGTTTACTTTCAGATTTGAATAAAGGATAATAATGTCAAACCTTACAGCGAGATTGTGGTTGATGTGTCGAGAAGTACTGATGGAGGATGGTAACTTTGACAGTTTTCACCCAACCTGAAGGATTTATGCATACTTTGATTAGAAGGGAATGCGGGCGAATGAGTATAAATTTTGGTATATGAGTTAATAGACAGACTGATGTCCCTCGTATTATTTTCTAGTATGACTATTAACAGTGCATGTGTGTGTTTGCCGTAATTTTCAAACGTATCTGTAGGTTTTGTGGTATTTTAGCTTTTCCTCTGCATACGTTTGTTTGAAATTAATATCTCGCGTTTAGCACGGCCAGTAAAGAACAGGGAGAGCGTTGGTGCTGAAAACGCCGAGAGAGAAGATGCCGAATTCCTAAAATGAACACTGAACAAGAAAAGAAAGAATGGAAAATGTAGGTAAATTGTGACCTGACGGTGGGGCAGGGGCGCGATCAAAGAAAGCGACCTCGAGACCGAGGCGTCAACTTGAAAAGATGAAAGAGAGTACTGGAGGGGTCCTAACTGAAAGGCGGTTCTCGTTATGATGGCAAGAGAATATGCTTAAGGTGTTAGATGCATCTTTTAATGCCTCCATGGGTAGATGAAGCGAACATCATAAACTGTTTGATGCATGGGCGAAAACATCTGGACGTGTCAAATTTTAACTGTCGATTTTTTTTATGATGATTTAGAGTGCATGGAAATTCAAATAAATGTTTACAGCGATATCCGATCGAAATACAATTTTGTGTAATGTATAGACGCTTTCAGTTTTGATACGTTCGTTGGTTGATGCAGCGGCCCGGGGTTAATCTTTCATGAGCGCAGTGCGAACAGAAACGTGAAACATAATAGCGACCTTTTTTTTTGTATATTTTCCTGTATGTTATATTGTTGAGGAAACGACCCTCTGAAAATGGCGAAATGGTGGCGCTTTTGAATCATAATCGGCCTGTTGATATATGACGTCGACTCTCTCTCTCTCTCTCTCTCTCTCTCTCTCTCTCTCTCTCTCTCTCTGTTTGTTCTAGTTTTTTTCAGTGGAGTTCTTGCAACACAAAAGGACCAATTCGCGTTTGTTGACCTTTTGCAACCTCGTATTATGTTGGGAGAAATTGCGAATGCTGAATGTTAGGCGTGCTGCACACACACACACACACACACACACACATACATATACTCGTTTGTGGTATGGTTCTATGTGAATTATTATTATTATTTTATGCTGATGATGATGATAGCTGTTTCACTGTTATTTAGTTTTTATAGTCTCGTCTCCCTCATATTGTACATGTAAGCAAGCAGATGGTACTCTGGTTTCACAAGGTCTTGGTAAATCGTTCTACTGCAGTGATTTTGATATATTCTGTGTTTACTTTTCCGTCTTAATTATTCCTTTAGTAATCGCAGTAAATGAGCACCAGAGTGCGAGTTGTGCAACCAGAGGAAGTAATAAAATAGCTGCCATCTTCCAGCGAATGAATAAAATATAAGACGCTTAGAGAAGAACATGGAAACGGAATGGCGTTGAAACATCTTCGAGAACAAGAAGTAATGGATTTACGCCGCAGAGGCCATTCTCAAGTATACACTGATTAGTGTATACTATCGATGAAATAAAGTAAGACAGCAGAACGCGATAATTTGATAGTAATTAAAAAACACCTTTGTTTTTGGTGACTTTTGTGTTGCTCTTTTACCCAAGTTAGAACATTTGGATTACTCGATTCATTTCTCAGTGTTGGAGACCAGTATGGGTTAGATTCAGCCTCTTATATTCATATCCACATTCCCACCCGCCATTTCGATAAAGGTATTGCGTAAGTAAACTTTGGTCAAACTGATAGTCCATTTGCATAGTTAGAGTTGTAAGAGGCGACCCAGTAAAGGATTTATTTTCATTATACCCTAGGGCACTGCTGCTGTCTTGTTTATGTAATAAAAATTTTTCGTATTTACGTCATTTAATTTAACGAGAAGACACCTTTTACTAATCACATAAATTTCATCTCGCTACCTTTTTATACGTATATTTGTTGCATTATTATCCAGTCCTGGTTTCTAAATCCCTTCCCGTTTCCCAGAGATAAGACTTAATGCATAGTGTTTACTCCGAGAACCTTTTTGTGCATAATTTTTACAGGGACTTTCCATGTTATTTACGTACACAAACTTTTCTTTTAATGGCATCTTTATGACCGAAATCGGTTAAGTTTTGCTATGATTCTCCAGTTTCGGCAGCACAGAAAAGTTTAATGACTTAAGTCTTCACTATTTAAGGTTGCTTTCCATTATTATGAAATAAACCTGTTACTCTGAAGAATGTTTTAATTAAATACAAAAAAAACTTGAATGGCCAGTTTCTTTAAGATATCAAAGGCTGCGTTATGAAGGAGTACGTAGTATTTCCAAACCTTAGAAATACTTCCAACGTCGACATATGATCAGTGCCAAGACGCCATCTACAAATATCTCCCATTTCATAATGACTGGGACAGGAGTATTAATGTTGTAGTGCAAGGAAAGGAAGTTTTGTCAAATATCGTGCAATGATAAACCTCATGGATAAGTCGAAGTTTGGCAATCTTAGAATCCATTAAATGTAGATAATGTCATTTAAACTCTAATTTTGACAAGTTTACGAGTTGTGTCAAGGTCAAAATGGAATAAGCCCCTCTCCGCTTTATAGATAAAAATGTAGAGAGAGAGCGTTGGTGAATAATCATACATCAAAATAACCGCGTGGCCAAAAAGGCTCAGGAATGTAGATTTTTATGAATTCTAGAAAATCTGTTAATTTTATACATATGGGCCTGTGACAGTATTCTCATTTGTGCTCCCATAATTGATATTTTGCTGAATATGCCGCGAGATTTTTGTTTAGAGGCTTATATGCCAGCAGTAATTAATATTAAAGAAACGGCGAGTTTTATTCAATGTTAGTGCGGAGAACAAATTCGAGGTCAGGCAGTTAAGATCCAGCTCGTTAATTAGAATGGAATTTTTTGGGGGGAGAATTTAAAATCTTGCTACCATTTGGAATACTGAAAACCTTATATTGACTGTTATTGTATTATCAGTGTCGTGATTTTTGTTGCTATAAGCATTCTTTTTACTTTACTCTTCATAGGCCACTTGTTCAGAACATGAATTACATAATCCGTTCAGAATATATAGAAAAAGTATTTAATGTGTAACCTTGTGCCTCAAAACCCTTATGTTAGACACCTTGAATAGAGTATATTTCTGGGCTGTGAAGCTTACTTTCCCTCGAACTTTAATTTTTTTATATTCCACCTTTCGATATTGAATCTGCGTCATTAGGCTAGGCATTCACTTCGTCACCCGTCTCCGTTTTTTTTATTTATTAAATTTCCAAGGTTCTGGCAGATTGCTATTTGGTCTGGAGATGCTAGTGTCTAAAATGAGAATGGAAGAAAATACGCAAGTTCCGTGAAAATAATGACCATTATAAAGTGCCCCTCTGCAGAATAATTTAATGATTCGCACTATGCATGCATGCCGCATCTATTTCGAAATATTCATCTGTAACTTTCCGTGCCTGACTTCTGTGTACTGCCTCATTACATTTTCTGCATAAATCCCTGTATTTACAAGCGCTTCGTCATAATTTGTTTGCACAGGAGCTGGCGCTAATAAATTGCCTTAACAATTCCACTTAATAAGCTGTGATAATTCACCCTATGGGTACTATACAATTCGAGAGGAAGAAGCCCAGTTTTAATTCGAGACGTATTGAATTAAATTACCATTTTTTTCTACGCAATATCTCCTGCACATGTATAAAGCACATAGATACAGGTGGGAATTGTACAATAAAGATAAAACGACCAAATCTCACTTAATATACAATGGAACTATGTGGTTCAGTGGCTCCAATATCGCTTGACACAGGTAGTCATCAGAGTTCAAACCCAGAGAGAATATGACCAGCCTATATCCAGAAAGATCCAGAGTATCTTTACTTAAGCAACGTTTTAGGCATATGGTGGTTAGTCATGTGGAAAAGTTCATATACACACACACACACACACACACACACACACACACATATATATATATATATATATATATATAATATATATATCTTTGTCTACGGCTTTTCCTATTTCTGTATGGGGTCGCTGTTTCCCATTGGCTTTCTCTTCTTCAAACCACACACACACACACACTGCTCTGCTTGGAACCTTAACTTTTGCTCGAGTTAAACTGGCCTTGTTCCTTTCTCACTGTATTGTACCAGTAGGGCGATTTATTGCAGTTGATTACTGGAATTGTTAAGGCAATTTATGTTCGCCATAGTTCCTTTGCGAAGAAATTAAAACAAGGCGCTAGTCAATACAGGGATTTGTATAATAAAATATTAATGAGGTATATTAGAGAAGTCTGGCCTGGAAAGTTACAGATGAGTATTAAGAAATAGGGTCAAAAATATTTTTCCCCGGGAGAAAATGACTTTTTCGAGGCTGAGTCCACGCAAGTGAGAGTGGAAATCTTCATTCAGAATTGCATTTAAGCTAAACTTGGGAGGAGGACCTTTTAAGAAAGGAGGCAAGAGGGAGTCATTCTCCCACTGGAGCTACGAAATTAAAGCAACCCTTATCCGGTCCTTCCTTCGCAGTACAAGGAAAAAGAAAAAGAGAGAAATAAAAGCGAAAAAAGAAAAGGAAAAGACAAAAAAAATCCGTGGAATAGGTGTTTTGGCTATTCAAATGGGCTGACCTTATTGTCAAGAGGGATATTAAAGGTGAGGGCACTGTGCCACGTGAAAGGGAGGTTGGCCCTTAAGCATTACTCCCTTACGGGCTATATTCGGCTGGCAAGACTCTCGGAGCTTTAGAGTTCGAATCTCGCGGCATTTCAGTTCAATTATCGACGATATCCCCCTCGTGTAAGACGAATATCCGCACACTCATATCTGTTAAGCGGATATCACGAATTCGGTACAGGGAAGGTCGCCTCTGGTTTACATAAAATTGAGCAAGTCCCCTGCCCGAGGTGTATTTCCGCAAACAAACAAAAGGCACTATAGTGCGCAAGCACATACACACACGCACGCATTTTAATCCCTTCGGTGTTGATGTTGTAATTAAGTTTTTGAGATTCTGCGGTATCAGTTATGGACAGAAGCCGGTTACAGATAACAAATTCCATGTTTTTGGCACGTCAACTAAGGCTGGTTTAATCAAATAGAATGAAGCCCGTGTAAATATTTAAAACTGATATCATCAGGAGATTGATAACAAATTTATTTTGGAACGAATAATTCCAAGATAGTTTTTTTTATACAGAATTAAGTTTAATAACTTATTTCCATTTTGTTTTGTCCTCATAACATTTGTGGCAAATCCTAATATTTTAAGCTTTGTAATTACTTGAAAATTTACTACTACATTCTCCCGTTGTTAGTTCGTATCCTTGCCCCATGCACTACAAAAGAATCTCTGAATACTGTCTTCATTTTCATTTTGCAGCTTTGGATAGATTAATAATCACAATCCTCGTTAAGCATCAAATAACTAGATAATTGCTTCCAGTAGCCTTGTCAGCGCTATCCACTTTTTACGCGTATTCCATGTGCTGTGCTACTTATATTGATCGCTTTCCCTGATCTAGAAGATACTGGTTACCCATATTAGATATTCACTTAATCATCAGTATCTGAATCCTGGTATAATATTAACCATATAGTGTTCCTCTCCGCATGCCCACCCTATCATTAGTCTTTGAATCACATAAGCAGGATACTTGACTGGTGGCCATTCAGTCAGCGACATTGGGCAACGTAAAGACTTGCCATTATACTGTTACGTGACTGCTCCAAAATGCCCCAGGACCCACGTAGAGCAGTGGAGTGCGTGAAGCAAGTCACATTATCCGATAAACACGGGCTGAAAGCCAGAAGTAAAACACTCCCTGGAGAAACCCAGTCAATAAATATAAAGTACGTATGGCTACCGAAAGGAAATTCCACATGATAAGGCACCCACTCTGACCAGGCGTCAAACCTTTCCCTTTTCGGTTGGAACATGTGGGACGGTGACTTATTATGATTAACAGTTCAAAAGAGATAAGAACTGTTTTCAACAGTGCTGTCGAATTCAGGCTCTTTCTTGAAATCGAAATCAACCTACCCCTAATATGATGGCCAAGTACCAAGTTTGTAATGCATAGGTTATATACCTGTTTTACATATATAGTACTTTTGGTAGACGTTACTTATTTTACTCATGACTTCAAAAGTTTTGACTCTACCTAAGTTCATAGTTTTTCTCTTCATCCTACTTTCCACCTCTCTTAATAATTGATTCACTTTTACTGTCAGTTTCCGTTTCAGTGCTGAACGCTTGGCCTTTGACCTAAATTCTATATTATTCTAGTCTACTGGCGCTCAAATCTCCCTGATACGGGAAGATCGAATCCCCCGAGGGGCTAACATCGATAGACGTCATTTAATCCACCATTGAAGGTATCAACCATATTAAGCTGATCCTTCCGACCGTACAATTGAGGGTCACCAGACCTAGTTTCTTCAAAGTTTGTACCCTGCGTTGCAAGCTACATTCCAGGAGGTTACGACCTCCTCTAGGGCAAGACATGAAGTCTCCCTCGCATTCCAAAAAGCCTAGGGGTCCTAACCCCACGACCAATCACTCCCAAGCAAGGAGTCATCGAAATTCACTTCCTCCAGGAAGTACGTCCACCAACAGTCTCCCCCGTTACCAAGGAGGGAGATTGACCATTCACAGTTCCGTTGCAAACCTGCAATGTCTAGGGCACCCTACTAATTTGGCCTAGGTGCCCTAGCCGATTACCAGCAGCGGACGCTGACCATATTCCACAAGGGCTTAGCCTTCCACAAGAGACAGGAGCCTCTGTCTCCCATTTCCAAGGGCACGCTGAGAGGTATTGCACCTCCGGTACCTGCCACAGGTCCAGTCGACCTCCACACTCTGCCAGTGCCACTTGGCAGCACTGAGCAGTGCCAAGCTCCGTCCAGCCTGGACGTAGAGCCACCACAGAACTTGACTTCTGCGCCTGGCCCCGAGCTAGCGCCGGCGCCTAACCTAACCAAGGATCCTCCTACAAGGAGGATCCTCCAACAGGCATGGAAGCTTACCGCAGCCCATGGCCAACCCAAAGTCCATGGGTCTTCTTCACCCTCACCACTGTCGCCCGAGGATGAACTTCCGGCAGACCTAACCTTCATACCTTCTCTGGAAAACCAGGAACTGCCCGACCAGGAGTCAGCCTGGAGTTTTCCCCTTACTACGGCGTTGTCGCAGCAAGCCGTGAGTTGAGGGACCTCCCTGCAGTAGGTTTACCACCTCTATGACGGTTGCTGCAGATACCGAAGTGGGGTGTGTTCTCCTGCAATCCCTCAGGCTACCCCCTGCCGCTGCTCCTGACGGCATTTCTGGCCTTTCCCCAGAGTCGGTTGGCCTGCCAGTCTACTCCTAGGACTGGTATAGCCAGGTCCTGAGGAATAAGAAGAAGAAGAAGGGACGTAGCCAATCATTAACACACTAACCAAAGAGCCACATGCTCTCCTTGACACCTGTGCCTGAGGTACAGTGTCGCATTCAATTGCAGAGTGATCCTGGCACCTACCCAGAGAAGGTAGCCAGCCTGATCTCTGCCAGTAGCACTAACCCTCTAACCCCTAGCCATTGTAATACTAACCCTCACTTAAATATAATTACCTCATTGCATTTCCCATCCTGGTCAACTAACCATTCATCATCCCCACGCGTCATTTACCTCTCATGTATTTTTAACGATTCCGTCGCTGAACTGTATTTTTTGCGTAGCACACTCTGGAATGATTGCGTCTTCATTTAACTGTATTGAGTAGGTTAGGCTAATGATTTAGTACCAGGGCATTAGGTTAGTAGCAAGTAGAATTTTCAAGTAACCTTATCTATGGGGTAGAGTAGACTGTCGTCACAAGACAACCCGTAGTTATTACTTAGGCTAGACCTACATTACTACATTAAGTTAGTACACTAGCATCTCCACCTATAAGCTAGGTAGGGCACTGTAGTTAGCTGTATCGCTGCTCAAAAAAACTTCAAGTTGGAGTAGGAGAACTGGGTAGCGAGGACGATCAATTTATTTAAGCCAAGACCTTCACGCCCGAAAGGGAGTGAATGCCTTCTTAAACAGGGGGAGCTGTGACGTTTATAGATCGTTCGTCTACCCAGATATCAATTAAAATAATTTGATTTGGAAAACGGCAGCCATTTCTTTAGAATATCAGCTGATTTTAGCAAAACGCGGGAAACTCAAAACCCGCCAGCCAGAGATAGGAGTTCCCCAGTTGGGGGAAAAGAGTCTTTTTGTCAGCTTTAGGGACGTATTCTCAAAAGGGAAGGATGTAGGCAGATTGGTACTTCTTAGACCTATATCTTAAGCTCTCTTTCCTGTGACCCCTCTGCTGGCTGTATGCTTGTTTTCCAGGATTTGCCTTGATCGTGGGGTTAAGCCTGACTTCCAACCCCCAAGCAAACCCACCTGAATTCTGCTCTCAGTCGGCTGCGAGATGTGACGGACGGATGTCCCACCACCTGCCTTCCTGTTAGGCCTGACCTAGGGCGTGAGTGGTGCGCCAAGATACCCAGGCCCAAGAAAAAGGGGGGCCATGCTTTCCTACAAAGAGCCACTGAACATGCATCCCCAGCTTCCATGAGCACGTGCCGTCTCTCCCTGCCCGCAAAGTGTGCATTACCCAAGTGAATGAAAATCAGCTTGAATGACTCCAGTTGGAGCCATCATTTACCTTTTCTCCAGGCCAGCACGGGCCTTTTTGTAAATAATAGCTGTAAAGTAATGAGCTGAGTTTTCTGGCGACCTTTCCCTCTAAGAAAATTATCAATAATAATCAGTTTTACGGTAAGTTCAATTAATTTCAACTTGTCTTCCTTCAATTATTTCCGTTTACGTATATAGCCTCTCTCAAGGCCAGCTAAATACGTAAAAAATCATATGTATATGTATATATGATATGTATGTATGTATATATATAATAGTATGTATTATGTATGTATGTATGTATGTATGTATATATATATATATATATATATATATATATATTATTATTATATATATATATATATATATTATATGTATATATATCCCTATATATATATATATATATATATATATATCTATATATATATATACACATTCATTTATTCATTCATGGGGAAGATTTGTAAGCTATATCTGTCAGCATTAAACCCGTATTATTATTGCTTACATGGGTGTATTCGTTGGAATGCCGTAAAGTATAGGATTTGATTGATTCATTGTGGCATGATAACGGTTGTTTCTCAGATTGCATAAATCTGAATTGATGTTTGCGCTAATACCCTATAATTATAGGTGAATATCTATAATTTTGTGGTTCGATTTTATTTTTATAATGGACCGGTCCAGCTCAGTTTTAAAACCATTATATGATATTCACTTTTTTTTTCTTTTTCTTTCCCAAATGAGCCGGCAGTGGAGTTTAGTTGTGAAATACAACGCGCTGGTGCTTCATTATTACTATTTTTTTTTTCTTTTATGCTTGATCATTTTCGGGCATAGCAGACGACGTAGGCGGAGAGTCGGTATATCCCTACTTTTTTTTCGAATAATTTTTGTATGTTAATAGAAAAACTGTTTATATTTCAGCGCTGTGAATGCGCGTGAAAATAATGCACGTATCGGTTTTCATTTTACGTTGCCTGAGAGATGGATATTTTATTTAAGCTTTTAATGAGCCACAATTTGTCGTGGTTATGTTGGACAATGGAAGGCTGAGGTTATTTGCATATACATGGAATGTTTCGATACTAGGAGAGTGAGGTTTTTGTTATTTTTTTTTTACATTATATCATTGATTGTTGAAATATATACGTAAAGTATGAGCACAATCAACCTTTATAAATGTTTCTCTTTTTTTGTGAAATTAATGTATGCGCAAAGTTGAGACATTTATCAAATGATCAAGTTGCAGCGACACTTTTTCATCTCAATCTCCAGCAAGAAGTCGTCTTTCCTTTATACCCCAGTAGTGAAGAACGAATATGAAGTCTCGCTCATTCGCCGTCCTCGACTTCCCCCTTGATCTCATTACCATATTCCCATTTTCCGGGATGAGATTCACGCACATTAGCAGCATCATTTGCAAATCTCCGTTTCCAGAGATAATGCGCTGCCTTGGATACCAGCAAGCAGGAACCATTTGTCGGGCTGGTATCACCAGGTGCTTAAACTGCTCCTGCTGCTGTTTTGACTTCTCTTCCTGCTCTTGCTGTATACCATTGCTGTCATTTCAGTTCAGCCCCGTAGGAGGTTAGTGCCGTCACCTTAGGCACTATTAAAGTGTTTTTTTTTCGCATCTCTCTTCAGCCCCCTAGCTGCACCTCCTATCATTCCCTTTTACCGTACTTCCATTCATATTATCTTTCTTCCATCTTGCTATCTACCCTCTCCTAACAACGATTTTTCCATATTTGCAACTGCGAGGTATCCCTCCTGTTACACTTCTCACACCTACCCTGCTTTCAATCTCTTTGCCAGCGCTGAATAACCTCATAGGTCCCAGTGCTTGGCAGTTGGTCTAAATTCTATATTCCATTCCATTCCATTCCATTCCATTCAAGTTCGGTTTGTTAAATCACGATCGGTGCCTGAACAGAATAAATTATCTTGTACGTGGATCGTTTTCGTGAGAGGAACGGACGACTAGCGGTTCGAATTGCATTGCCTCCCCGGAAATTTTTGGATTGTTCTGCTTGTTGATGGTTGGTAAAAGACATACGATTTGACCTGGGAGAAGTAAGCCAGTTTTCCCCCAAAGATCAGGGGATGGAAAGTCTGCTGTCTGTATGTCTGTCTATCCTTTTATAGCAGTTGTTACATGCCACTTATAATTCAGCCGATTCGTTCTTGGTGAGTTAAAACACCTGTCCACTGAACATAATCCCTTCTTATTTGACGCATTCTGAGGATGCATAGACTCATCCAATTTGTGCTCATCTTCCACTACTCAACCTCTTTCTTGGAAGACTAGATCGACTTTTCGTAAAACAGTTTTAAACGAATATTATTGTTAACCAATTTTGTGTTAGTACGCGTATACAAAGCGATCAACTTCAAACGAAGTACAACAGAGACAAATTGAAAAATTCTGGTGTAACATTAAAATCCGGTGTACAGCGGAATGAAAAACACCTTTGCAGAAACAATTTGTAAAGTAATTTGGGCAGGAAGGAAGTTGTGATAATGAAGAGAATCGTGGTAAGTGAAACTCTATCTTCACTATGGACTACTAGACAGAAAAAAAGCAAACAAAAGTCAATCGGAAGCAGAGAAATTTGTATCAGTTGGAGAATTCCAAAGGAATTTTGTTTGGGAGCGGCAAGAATTGACTTAGTTATTTTGGTTTTAGGAAGAGAAAAGATAAGGCTAATATCAGAGAGAGAGAGAGAGAGAGAGAGAGAGAGAGAGAGAGAGAGAGAGAGAGAGAGAGAGAGAGCTTACCTTTGTCAAGTGACCCCGGTTTTTTCCTTGTGTTCCACTTCCTACTCATTAACTTTTCCTTTAGCTCGCTAACTGATTGCCTGATTACCGGCACGGGTCAGTTGATTAGGGAGCATTGTGGTGTTTTCAGTTCTTGAACGTGGGGGGTCTTTGTCTTTTACTTTATAGACGTTGTGATAATGCAATAAGTGTTAGGTTTCTTAGTTAGCGAAATGCATTCAAACATTCATATAATGTGGACACCAACATTCTTTGTACAGATTATTGTATGTTCGAGTGTTTTGTATTCTAGTGGAAAATAGTTAAATATTTTATAGATAGATAGATAGATAGATATTTTATTAACCATTCTCCACAGAAACATCAAATACGATATTCTGAAATTACACAACGGTCCAAATACATAAACTCACTTCACAAGTTACATTTCCTGAAAAGGAAAAAAGAAAATTAAAAAGAACTGTCTTCAAACAAATGGCAACAATAATATACATTCATACGGACACTACATGCATGTGTATATGTCTATATATATATATATATATATATATATATATATATATAATATATATATATATATATATATATATATGTATGTATATGTATGTATGTATTTTGTGTCTTATTCTTCTTTCCCAACGTTATCCCTACATTAAGGGGTCGGTTACCTGATGCACTTTCTCCACTACCTTCTATCCAGCAAACCTCTTCTCTCCATATCATCCTTCACTTTATCTCGCCATCTAATTCTCTGCCTCCTTCTTGATCTTCTTCCTCTAGCAGGTTCCTTCCAAACCCTCTGTGCTCCCTCCTCGTCATCCATCCTCAACACATGCTCTTACCACCTCATTCGCGACTCTGATTACCTCTGTAATCTACATATATAGATGCACACATACACATATATATATTTGTGTGTGAGACATGCATGTTAACCCACCTCTCCTGTACAGAAGTTAAGTGTGCATGTTGAACGTTAAGAAAAGACAAAATGTACTGTGAAATATATTGTTCTCCCACAGTTTCGTGCTGCGACAAGAACTGAAAAAGTTGTTTTAGGTGGGAAGCTGAATCAAATGAGTTTTTTGGTGGTCTAGCCAATAGGAGGGGTTTGAGGACGACTAGTTTTTTGAAAAATATTTCGGAATTTGGTAGGAACCCCTAGAAAGTGATGTAAGTGTAGATGGTATGGAAAAGAAAGAGCTTCGATATTGTTAAAGCAAGAGTTTGTACAGAGTAGAGGTAAACAGCGTAGTGTTTGTAAAGGGGTTCGAATTTCGTCAGATGAGTCATCTATGTAATTTTATGATGTTGCCAGTGGTATGGGAAGTTTTAAATGACTTTAAGATATGCATACAATTAAAAGGATAGTTATTCCTATGCATCTACACTATATACAATATATGTTACACAGTTGATCTTTTCTTATAATCATTCATTAAGACCTCCTTTTCAGGTTTGGTATGTTTTTATGGGGATTGCAGTTTTAACATTTTCAAATCATTCGTCTTTCCTCAAACTGTTCATTTGGGCTAATTGGATCTTTGAAATACAAGATATCGATCATATAAAGGATGTTTGTTTAATAGAATTTAGGCTGCTTTTTTATTTCTGTATTATTAGAGACGTAATGTTGGCTACGGAGTCGTGCTGCAATCGATATTTTTTTTTTTTTACTTTTTATAGCACATCTTGCGCACAAACTCACTCGACCCGTTCTTCAGCAATTTCTCTTAAGTATAGCTGATAAGACATTAATGTTGGGTCTCAAGTGGAAAAGTCTCCGCTAAGTCGAGTTTAGGCTAAGTGATAAAAAGGAATAAAGTCTCACTTACTTGAGGAAGTAGTTCCCAAGAACTCATTCGTCTGATTTATGGAAATGGCACCAGGGAAGCCATCAGCTTAAGTGCCATTCTCTCTCTCTCTCTCTCTCTCTCTCTCTCTCTCTCTCTCTCTCTCTCTCTCTCTCTCTCTGTCCCCCCTTTTGTGTGGGTGTATTCTTGGTTCTAGGAGCTTAGCGTGACAAGAGAAATGAGCTTTCGTGTTTTAAGCCGAGATCACAAACCAAGAAATTAGATCGGACAGGCATTGGGTTGCTCTGGGAGGAGACATCAACCCAACTCCTGATGGAATCGTGGATTAGTTCAGCCAATGAGGAGAAAAGAGAGAGAAAGGTGAAGAAGAACAAGAAGAAGAATAGAACGTAGGGAAATGGGTTCTAGTTTTGATGAGTGTCGCTGCTCAAAATTAGCTTTGTTGTTGTTTGTTTGTTTTTTATTTTATGAGACCAATTTTTGTAGACAATTCATCGGATGGTGGTATTGTTACGTTCTTTTAACTTTGTTTTGGGTGTTTCATTGGTTTGTAAAATTTATTCTCTCTCTCTCTCTCTCTCCTCTCTCTCTCTCATATATATTATATATATATATATATAATATATATATATATACATCATTTGTTTTACTCCCTTGTTCAAACCGTCAGTTAGAAAGCTGGACTTTACAAGCTGAGCGGAAACCATGGTACGAGTGTAGTCAGCGCCTTACAACTGTAAATAGAAAGTTTCGGTTGGAGTTGAATAGAGAGCCTATGTTAGAGAGATAATTTTACTTTATGAAATATAAACAGGAACCGGTATTGTTCAGTATTTCCGAAAAGGAGAAAAAGAAGTCAGAGTCACAAAACTGGGGATTCGGTTTTGGAACATTTCTGAACCATCCCAGACACATCGACCAGACAAGCAGCTTTAACACTGAAAAAGGGTCGCGTACTATTCGGAGATAGTAAGGGTGCCATTTTGGGCCCATTACAAAGCTGGATATTACTGCGGCTCATATTCATTTCTACAGTTGCTCGTCATATCGATGTGCTTGTTTTAGGTTTGGAGGTATCCCAAAACTGTACCTCATAGTCTTCTGCTTCGATTCTATTTGTTATTTATGTTAGTGTGAAATTGTTATTAACAGTGGCATCACTCAAGGTTCTTTGCAGCGTCCCTTCGGCCCCTAGCTGCAACCCCTTCCATTCCTTTTACTGTAACTCCGTTCATATTCTCTTCTTCCATCTTACTTTCCACTTTCTCCTAACAATTGCTTCATAGTGCAGTTGCAAGTTTCCCTCCTGTTAAACTTTCAGATCTTGACTGGTTGTTCATGATTATATTCCAAGTGGAAATTTCCTTGAGACGGTTTGATAGCATTGATCGACCTGAAACATCTTCCACAGTGGGATTTCCTGCAGTCTTAAGCTGCCTCATCCTCAGTTGGAAGTTACAACTTGTTTGTGGTTACAGGAAATACTATGACACTAGTTTTTATATCACTTTGAAGGATGGCACAATATATTTTATCTAAGTCCTTCGACCACTTATGAAATTCATAGGTAATTTGATTGTCAGGGTTAAGTTTATATATATATATATATATATATATATATATATATATTTATTACATTATATATTTACTTTGATCCACACGCGCGCACACCAACAAACGTGTATGTGTATGTGTGTGTGTATATATATATATATATATATATATATATATATATTATATATATATCTATATATATATATATGTGTGTGTGTGTGTGTGTGTGTCTGTGTCTGTATATATATATATATATATATATATATATATGATAATTTACTGTAGTACGCTGTGCTTCAATCTTGAAAACCTCTTAATCGCTTTCACCAAGCCAATTTTATCACTCTTCACTTTGCATTTATTACCGTTCTATTTAGGCCTATTCTGCGCCCATGTATTACCGCTATGAATGCACTTCCATAGTCTTTAATCGTCGAGCATAGACTTCCTGCGAATTTGTAGCTCTGTTCGGCCTTTCAGGAAACCTATGAATATATCGTGTGTGGTCCCAGTATAAATTTATTTTACGCAGTAGTAATGCAAATTTTTAAGTGAATGGGAACAGTTATTTTTTGTACACATTTTGTGATAGGGATTTATCGACAGTATATTTTTCGGGAAGTAGACAATGAAACAATTCATTAAATATAAGGAAATGACGACCGTGGTTTTTGACCCATACCATAGATATTGTAGTAGTTAATCTGCCCAGGTGAAGTCATACTACTACTAACGTTTTTTTATTAGTAAACTCTGAGGTATATATTTGGCCGGGGTGAAACGAGAGGGAATTGTTTAGAAGATAAGCGCCACCGTATACAGCTAGTGTCTTAGGATGGTTAATAAAAAATATCTTTGGTCGATAAATATATTTGGACGTGTGTATTTTTGACGTTTTGATCATATATCTCATCTTAACTAAAATTAAGGTTAGGCGTTATTTATGCCGTTGTCATATGTCTTCATCTGCGACCTACATAGTTAGTATTACCGTCTGTTTAGCAAACCCCCCTACCACCACAGTCCCCCTGTAGTCATGCCATCCCCACCCCCACCACCAAGATTGAGACACAAGAGGTGAGATGTCTGCTCGATGGTGGTTGACGCCATCTCTCCTCAGTTTCTTGACCTCTTTTTTTTCCCCTTTAAATTGGCCCAGTTCATTGGCAACAATCGTATTTCGCGACATCTGACTTTTGTGTACTTTGGGACGTCACTAGATGTGATGAGCGCGTCGGTGTACGATTCTCTCTCTCTCTCTCAATATATATATATATATATATATATATATATATATATATATATTAATATATAATGTGTGTGTGTGTGTGTGTGTACACACAGAAGCAGGAGTCCTTGTGGAACTCGTACCCTTCGTCATTCATCAAGACGAGAAAAGCAGTTGTTTTGGCACATCACGGATTACCAAAGAATCTCATTACTTGACTCATTAATGTATCCGTGAACCGATTTGCACGATAAGTCTTTTTACCTGTGCATGTGTGTGATGTTTTTGCTTCTTTAGTTATCCATCTAGCAAGACGGTGGGTAAATTTTCAAGGTGGGTTTAGATAGCATTTAGAGACCATCTTTTTTAATGCATTATTGTAGGATGAAGATGGCATGGTAAGAGTTTGGGGCCGTTGCTGGAAACGTTACCTCTGATCTAATGTTATGCGAGATTCATGTTCCAGCTGTATTCAGGACGGCTTGTGTTAAAATGATAATTTTCGATAAGGATGTCTATTTTGTTAAAAAACAATGCACGAAGTTCGTATTGTTGTTGTGTAGTAAAAAAAAATGGGATAAAAATATCTTGACTAATATTGACAGTTTGGTGTCTTGCGTTGTATTTTGTGTGAATAAAGATATTTGTATGATTTTTACTATTTTTTTTTTATATTTGTTTTTGTATTGCATCTTTATATCCGCAGTTTGTAACAGTTAGTTAATTTTAGTTTAAATGTTACTGTATGTTGACAAGTATAGGAATCAGTCACATTCGTTTTGAACTTTTCTACTTCATAAATGTGAATGTATTATTTTGTTGTTGGGAGTACAAGTAACAGGAATTATATGTGTATATATATATATATATATATATATATATTACATATATATATAATAATCTATATATACATATATATATATATATATATATATATATATATATATATATGTGTGTGTGTGTGTGTGTGTGTGTGTGTGTGTGTGTGTGTAATGTGTGTGTGTGTATGTATCATACCTCCCTATTATATGTGGCATACTATGTAGCATACTTGATTTTAAAAAGTGTATAAATAGTTCTGTTTGTTCTGAAGCCTAAGCTTAATTGGGGTAATGGCTTTCTCTTTCGAAAATATAATAAACAAACACTGAAATTAAAGGACCACCTACCGATAAGTAAGGGAAACGATGGATCCAGAGAAAACCGAAAAAAAAATGTTCTCAAGGAAATGGAGCCTTTGACAAAATGAAAAAAATTTCGGTTGATTATTTTCCGGTATATGAAACTTTTCCTAACGAATGACCCTTTTATCACTATTATTCATGCGTAAATAGTCGACTTCTCTCTCGCGATGATGTAATCTCCACTCCCAGAAGTGATAAGGTTCTGGAAGGTAAGGCTCTCTCTCTCTCTCTCTCTCTCTCTCTCTCTCTCTCTCTCTCTCTCTCTCTCTCTGTCATTCCTACTCTGCAGAATTTCTTTATGTAAGAAGCAGCAGCTTGGCATTTTGTGGTAATCACAAGACAGTATGAACCAGAACGGCTTGGAAATTCATGTAACAGTCATAAAAGTTGACCAAAGACCGAATTATACACATGCAACGCCGATGGAATAAAACGCTAAGATTCTGAGGAAAAATTCGAGGCAGGAAACAGCAACCCCAGAGATGACAGAAGAGTTCTTACTATTGTACCCTGAGTAGTGACCGGACGGAAAACGGGCTCTTTAATCTTCCTGCCTTGAATTAAGAAAAACTAGACCGAGAATAAATAAAAATATGAAATATGAGACAGAACAAGTACCTCGAACGTTTATGAGAAGAACGGTGGAACGTGCTCTTGTTTCAGTACCTTGATATAAACTGCCACACGAGGCGTCACAACAACCAAGGTCAACGAGGAGGAACGCTGCGTTGAGGCCTAAATGAAATAAAACGAAATGGACTTTAACGACAGTGAATGCAAGTGCATTTACACCCGAATGTCTCGGCCATTTGCTGAATTGGACGCAATATTTGGCTTCTTCTGGTCGTGAGGTCGGTATAGCCGGAAACGACCCAAGTTGCCTCATCAAGACATATTATTACCTCTCCGGGGAAGATACGAGTGGTCTATTACGACGTCACCTCCAGCAATAAGGGAAAAAAATACGTGCATATGACTCGACGCGAAAAGTTGAAACGCTTGAATAGGAGGGAACGACTAAAAAAGTAAAATCCTTAAAGGTACGAGATAAGGAACGAGAATAGAAAGGATAAAACTGCCAAATACTCGTGTGCTAAATGATCATAAAAAGAAGACGCAATACGGACGATCAACACGCGGGAAAGTTAAAATTACGTAAACAAAATTAAAGTTTGGTTTAATTTGTGAATAATTAATAAACTTCAGTATATATCGATTCTGATAAAAAAATATCCAGAGTTCACCATTCACAGTATTTTTGATATATCAAGTAAATCTAACAGGAGGTCAACGTTCAGTAAATATCAAGAAAAATATAACAGAACCTGCATGAAATAAAAGAGTAAAATTATGGCCAATGATAGGATTTTCGAGTATGCTCTTGCATGATGAACAAAAAACGCAATAACAGTGGCCATAACTTGGACCTTAAGTCAACTAAATATTTACCTCATTCTACGCTGGAAACTATACACGTATATATTTATTCATGTGAAGTTTTGTCTCCTATATACAAGTGATTTTTTTTTTATATTCTTGACTTTCGCTTCAACTAAATACAGATGTATTTTCAGCCTTTTCCATTCTTGCCTTTGCGTCCATTAAATTGTATCTCGGTTTATTTTGTCCTGGCGGATAATTTGAGTAAAGTCTTTTTCATACCATTTTCCTTCCCTTGCATACTTACGAATATTCTTTGGAAACCATGTATTTTACCGTAAGACTCAAGTCATAAAAAACGCTTATTCCCTATGTATGAGCTGTAACTTTATACCCAAACTCAGTTTATTTTAAGAATTTATTGCCGTATTATTGCCCTCTCAGATCCAAAGATTTTATTTGTTGTTTGTGCTCAGAAGGAACTGTTTACTCTTATTTTTATTGTTTGCTTTTCAAGAACCTACCACGGTTCTTTCCCATTAGAAACTGTCGGAATTTTGGACTTAGCAGATATCTAAGCGTTTTGTTTTTAAGGCCAACTAAAAGCTTCTTTCAAGATAACACCAGGGAAAAAAAATCCTCTTTGATTCTTTTGTAACCTCTTAGAGTACCAAGGAAGATCTCTCTCTCTCTCTCTCTCTCTCTCTCTCTCTCTCTCTCTCTCTCTAACAGCATTCAAGCATTCACATTTGAATTTTCCTAGTTTTTCGTTATTCGTGATGTTATAAGTCCCACAGTTCAATTGTTTAATTCATTAATATTAGGTCTGTACTTTATTTCCTGAAGAATTCGTTTCCCAACTTTTTTCATTCTTTGCTCCACAGAGCTTCCATATTTAGCCATCATCCTCTTTTCACTTGCTAAAGTCTTTACGACCCCTCCCCTCAACCCCCTCCAACCTCAGCCCTTCCTCCGTCACCGACCAGTCTTCCTTGACTGGCCCTCCTCCTCTTCATGTCTTGTGAAGTTCCACCTCTTGAACTTCTTTTCATCCCAAGCTGATGCGTAGGAGACAGAATGGTAAGAGGCGAAAGCCAAAAAAAGAAGCCATCACGAAAATCACGCACATGAGAGAGAGAGAGAGAGAGAGAGAGAGAGAGAGAGAGAGAGAGAGAGAGAGAGAGAGAGATGCATTTTCATAGTCCTGAAGAAAGCTCAACCTTTGTAAGCGAATGAGGTCCTTCCGTAGTTAAGTTGATAGGGCAACATAATTATGTTGTTGAATGTTTACCGTTTTAGAATTTTATCTAGTGCTATATTTATGTCATCGCAAAAATTGCTCCATAGTTAGAAATGATACTTTCCCTTTGTTGTAGCACCAGACCGAGAGGCAAAAATATGCCCGTCTTAGACGGCTCGTCTTATGAGTGGTCGCTGAGCTCGCCGAATAATTTTCCAAGAGGAATAATCCCTGGAAGAATAATAGAAGCAAATGAGGTGAAATGAGTAATGATCCAAAAAGAAGAGGAGTGAGAGTGGAGAGTTGCATCTCTCTCATCTCTTTCACATAGACTGACACGAATTATGCGTTATGCATCATTGCTTGACAGGAGACGGCCTTTGCTTAAATCAGGAAAGGGAGCAATATATATCTAATGTTGGAAAATGAACTTGAAGATTTTATTGCCAACTTTCAAGAATTGAAAGTTTGTTGCGAAAAATTTCATCCTACAGTAGTTCCTGTAGGGGACGTTAATCCTGAGAATGGATGGCAGTTGACGATAAAGATCCTCGTAATGAATGAAATTTGAATATTTGGGTCGTTCGTAGAGGACTGTGGGCAATATATGGTTAAAATATGCGTTAAGTGCAACTTACTTGAAGGAATATGTAAAGGAGAAAACGCATGACATGTGATGGAATTTTTTTTTTTAGGATTTCTTGTAAACAAAGTTTCCAGAGAGAGAGAGAGAGAGAGAGAGAGAGAGAGAGAGAGAGAGAGAGAGAGAGAGAGAGATTGTTGGGTCTTGGTTAGCCCGGAAGGGAAACAAAAGAAAGGTTGAAGTTAAATGCCAGCAGAGCCCCACCGGTTCTTTTTTCTTTTTTTTTTCCCCTCTCCAAGGATTGAAAGAGGAAGGAAGGATGGAAGAAGGGAAGGACTGACGGAAGGAACGGGGAGAGAAGAGCAGGGAAAGGGAAGAAGCTCTTCGACAAGAAAATCAACTGGGCGATATTAGAATTGACCTCATCGATGCTCAATCAACGTTTTCGAAAATATTGCTAAACTCTTTTATGTGCTTGATATCTAGATGTTTGGATAAGATGAATAAATGTGCTTTGAATTTGTGCTATTTATAGCTAAAATTTTATTATTATTATTAGAAAGCTATAAGTATTATTAGAAAGCTATAAGTATTATTAGAAAGCTATAAGAATCCTTTTAATCAGTTGGGATTACACGAATGACTAGTAGTTTGACATACTTATATGTAAAACTTCATTGCTATTATTAATATAATTATTATACACCTATTACTTCTACTATCACCCTCACCGTTACATCATACAAAATTACAGTGTCATTGTTGTATCTACCGCCCTCTTTAATGCTTTGCAGCAAATTGCAGATGATTTTATACTGTGTATCGGCAGAGTAATTTATGGTTCAATATTGCAATACTGTTTTCTTGCGTTCATGATGTCAAATAGATGATTAAAAATTGTGATGAACTTAATTATTGCCTCGCATCCTCGAAATTCACTGAGGTCATTATAATGACAGAATAGCAGGGATTTTGCTACTGATTCACTGAGTAGTTGAGCTGCTAGTTTAATACCATTTTGTTTCTTTGACCAATGTATATGTACATATCTAAGTTTGTTCCCTAGATGCAGTCCTTCATTAGCCTGCATATTGAGCAATCTTTCTATATTTAATTGAGTTGTTTTCCCCATCAATACAATGTTACCTATCACCAAACAAGTTTCTTACGAGCTTCAACATATGGCAGCGATCAAAGAAGATGCAGACTGGTTGCTGAGTTACTGGATGTGGAAGTGAAACTTGTAAATTACCATGGTCTAAACAGCATCCCAATTGCTTTATCATTGCCGCAATGCTCGACAGACCATCAAATGTACAATTATATAGAAGCAACCCCAGCTGAATGAAATATATTTGAACACTGCTGAATCAAATTGACTCGTTTTAAGCAAGCAATAACAACTATAAAAAGGAATCCATGCATATAAGCAGAATAATCGCTTGCTCTCGTAATTACCTCTCCACTGTTTGAAGCGCTGTTATGATTTATTTTTTTTTATTTTTTTGGAGAATCTAAATGAACAGACGATGAATGTTAATGAGGCTGCTAATTGTGCGCCACAGAAAATACTCCTTTGATGGACAGAAAAGAAAATAAGAAGAAACTTCCGTTTGGTGTCGAAGAAAAAAAAGCTCGCTTAAGTATTTCTTTGATGTTTCCGTATTGACGGCTTTTGTTACGTTAGGAATATTTTTTATAATAATTTAAAAGTATGAAGTACAGGTATTGTAAAGGAGCCTTCAAAGTACGTCTGGAAAGCGCTGTTGCGGTGGGTAATAGTCAGAATGATTCCCATCAAGTATCGTCTAATTTGCTTGAGTACTTCTGTGGCTGGAATTCCTTTTCCAATATTTTCTTTAGGGTTATTATGTGAAGGCTGATTGCTTTATTTACCACTAAGGCATGAATCGATACGACAGCCTCGCCTTCGTAGCGGACAAGTCTTAGTAAAACATTTTATGCACCGTTGTGTGGTGCTTTTAAGATTTTACCCTTTGGGGTTTTCCAGGACGGAGTAAAAATGACTCATCAGTAAGTTCAAGAATTTATTTGTATTTTGTGCCTCTCATATTTTATTTAAGGTTTGACAGTTTTTTGTAGCCTTCAGTATCCTTTGTATTTTGTGGCTTAATTTGGAGACTTCCTGGTAGAGTTTGCCTTTGAATAAACTGCCTAATTTCTTGCGTTGCTTTAGTTTGTTCATTTACTTATAAGAGCGATTGTTTGCTTTTGGCTTGGTAGATTGATTTTACGTATTCACTAGACTGTTCTTTTTTGGGGGGTTTACTGTGTGATACCTTTGTGCGTTTTGTTTGTTGTATTGTTCATTTTGGTGTTTAGGAAATATTTAAAGGATTTTTGAAAAGTTTGTTTCCAGATACGTTAGAGGTGTATTTCGTGTCATAAAAGAGCCATAAATAAACAATAAAAAAATACGATGAAGTGTAGGAGCTATGCATAGAAACACGTTGTTTGACTTTCACATTTAGTATGATATTTAATGGTTAGTGTCTAAATAGATACATTCTCTCTGTGGGCGTTGACACAGTGAGGGCTTCCGAATCAGTAATGCAAAGGAACTATTATGTGGATGCTCTGGTCAGAAGCAACGGGTCAATAGATGAATTTGGTCCATCCAGTAAGTGGCCTGTGTTGCCTTCTTAAGGCAGCAGTCTTAAGTTAAAGTTTTTTCTTTTAGATAATATATTTTGGGTAGTTTTAATAGTAAGACTAAACTTCTCCAGTATGTCTTTTGTGGGAAATTCATATGTTATGAGCATGTTAGTTTATTTTTTGTTGTTGTTGCCCGGACCTTGATCGTGAATAACAATGGTGATATGCATCGAGATCCGTAACAACAAAACAAGACCATGATGCAGGAATTATAGCTAACACAACGGCTCCTGTCATTGTAGTACCTCTCCCCCTGAGAGAGAGAGAGAGAGAGAGAGAGAGAGAGAGAGAGAGAGAGAGAGAGAGAGAGAGAGAGAGAACACTAAATTCAGCCGAAACAATGTATATTGAGTTTATGGATTTAATGGTAGGCCTTCACTAGTTCATATATTGTGTAAAACAGTTGTTTATTGTTATTGTCCCCATACCGTCGAAAACGAAATTAATATATATAAAAAAAATGGTCGTGACGTAAAGTCCTCATCCTAGGAACATTAAGTACGTCCTGATGGGGCTGCCCCCATGCAGACGAACATTGAGTTTATTACCTGATTACTGTTGTTACGCAACAGAAAAATGTAAATGGATACGTGGTGAGTTTAGCCATTATCTTAGTATTAAAATAGCCGCGTCGGTTTTATCCAGCATTGCTGTACAATAATATTAGCGGTACGCGTTCCATTGAGATTTTTGAAAGTATAAAATAGCGTTTCAAAAAGCGATTATTTTTAACACTGCATCACCACCTCGGGCAGTCGATAGCTATCAAGCCGAGTGAGGCGTAAAATGCGAGAGCTTGCGCGGAGAGATTAAGTGGTTCAAAGAGAGCAATTTCAATAAAACAACAAAAGGATTATTAATGATGGAGTGATTGGATATTCTTTTTCAGGTGGGAAGAAGTGAAGTTGATGTGGGTTACTGTGTCTGTGTGTGTGTAAAGGGGGGGGGGGGGGTATGGCGGTTCCTAAATGTACTATTATTATTATTATTATTATTATTATTATTATTATTATTATTATTATTACTACTACTACTACTACTTTCTGAGTAAAATATTCCCTATAAAAACAGAAGTGAAGTTTATTTTGTATAGAATTTTAAATTACGTATAACAGTTATCGGTTTCAAATAAAGATTTGAGCTTATGATATATCATTATTCAAATAACTAGCAAAGTGTAAATGAAAGTTAAAAAAAGTTAAAGATAGAAAATACAAAAGGGAGGACGCCGGTAGCGTTGACAAAGAAAATTATCCAAAATATACAAAAATGAATAGAGTATTGTAGTAGTGTATATTTGTTAAAGTCAATGTCTAAATCCAGAAAATTTGTAAAGTGACTGAACTCTTCTGGCACTTAGTTAATTACCTGGTTCACCCAGTCAGTTGAGAAATCAGCTAAAGTTTACAGCGACAAAAATTTCTTATAGATTTTCTTGGCGTATTGACTGAAATGTAATTGGCTACTTTCCATTTTGGAATTTGTGTGATGATGTCTTGGTAGTTTATCAGTGTGTGTGTGTGTGTTCGTTCGTCTGATCCACACTTACATTTTACCCTATCATTCATTGCTGCTGACTAAAATTGAATGCTACAATCCGATAGAGGAACTTAAAGAAGCAGCATCTGCAAAGAATCAATCAAATCGGCAGTATGACATCCTTGGACGCTACGAAATTCTTCAGTGTGATGACGTTGAAAAGTTGATAAAGAAACGTAGTGATCGAACTCAAGAACCTGTTTATTTTGTGCACATTGAGAATACCTTTGACACAATAAAATGTGCTCGTATTACTATAAGATATGGCGGCAGAGACAAATTAGAGTCTCCGGTATGGATTGATTTAAGCCGGGTTGATGGATTAAGCTTGTGACCAATGTGTTAATGAAGAATACAGCGAACTGTGAATTATGAATCGGTATTATCTTTTCTCCTATGTATGGAAGTATATAGTATTATGCGTAGAAGTGTATAGTATTTTCATTGTTTACTGAATCATGCCTCTCATTTGTTAGTAACGAAATTGTGTTCGTAATTTCATACTCAGCTTGTCAGTCTTCTGTCTCGGGTGCAGTGGCAGCATTTTCCTCCGAAGGAGTATTGCGGAATTCAAATTAAACGCCAGTTCCACTTGTCCCTCCTTTTCCAGAACGTTTTATTTTATTTTTTTTAATTTTTTGCAGACTTTTCATTCTGCTTTGCTCGTCCCGGAGTCAGGAGTTCCTCGACTTTTCAAACTTTTAACACAAAAGAGGATGAGAGATCTCTGCTGCACTTGTTGTGTATTATGTTGGCTCTCTCTCAAGGGAACTTTGGCATAAATTTCATTTTTATTTTTTCTCTCGGCATTCGCCCTCACGTGCCGTACCTACTGTATAGGTTTAGCAGGCGTCTGTTCAGGATGATGCTTATGTAAGTAATTTTGATGTTTAATCTGATGGCGATACGCGGAATAATTATAAAAATAGGCTATGAACTTTCAGTATAGTTAGCCGGCGGTGTGGAAAGTTTTATATGTTGGCTGTTTCTGAGCAATAAGTAACTCGTGGTAAAATCGAGGAAAGCAGTGTAGAAGGTATTTATGCACTCCTGTTTATATTTGAAGGAAATACATATATTTTTCGTTCTGGATTTACGTTTTTAGATCATAATGCTACAGTGTGGGGGCACGCTAAGGAAAATCGATAATAAATTGAAGATCAAAGAGAGCAGTATTGACTTCAGCCCATCTCGACTGCTGTTGGATAAATGAAAGAAGAAAGTAAGAATAAAAATGTAAACATGCCCCGTTTCTGATATCATTCATGCTTGTAAATGGAGGTTGATTGCAGAAGTTGGGAAACGATACTGTCCCGATGAAAAACTGGTGAAGCATGATGACCATTTTGTTCACATTTTCCCCTTGGCAGCCAAGAAAAGGCATCAATAAAAGATAAATGTCAGTTGTCAGTGTTAAGAATAAGATGATATTTGAGAAGGGAAATTGTTGCCAAAATTACGTATAACGTATACGAGTAGTCCGAAATAGAACTCATTTTCAACAGCAAACTGTAATCTCTCTGCTTTCCTAATGTCGACAATAAGCAGTGTGTATCTGTTCCTTCGTTATATCAGTAATGTAGGAAAAATAGCTTCTAAAACCAACATGAAGTAGTGAACATCTTTTTGAGTACTATAGTTATGTAACGGGAGGGGAAACAAAGGCGCAACGATCGGGATAAAACAAAATCGCAATATGAGAACATTCTTAAGGGAATATGGAGAGATTTCGACAAAAAGGTGTGAATGACTTTATCCAAATTTTAATTGCTCCAGAATAATTTCAGATGAATTTCACCTCTGAAGATAATCTTTCAGTTTTGTAATAAAGAACTTGTGGAGAATCCTAAGAAATTTCTTCTAGAAACTTTTGTGTGGGGCCTAATGAAAAATCTTTTGTGTATGTTTGGTCCTTTTTGTGTTGGCTGCGTTTGTCAAAATGAAGATTTCGACCCATCCAACGGTGCTACAGCTTTTTATTTATTTATTTTTTCGTAACATTTCATGACCCTATTCACAATTTCAGGCTTTATAAAACTTAGTTTTTTTTTTCTTTATCTTATTGAACATTGCATTTAGTTGTAGCATGATATATCCTGCACACTTTCGAACTCGTGACAATATAGCTAACTTCACTTCAGGTAGACCCACCCATACATAATAAATGGATCCAAATACTTGAAGAAAAACGTTTTATTACCTTGATTTTAATTTTCTAAAGCACAGTTCCACCAGGTATCGTGAAAGTTTACTTTTTGCAAAAGGTAATAACAGAAGCCGAATTCTAAATTCACATTCTCCACTTAAAATCACTTACATTTAAGTCATCTTTTATGTCTCTAAATTTAAATAGTGATAACGCAGATAATGCAGAAAATAAGAAAAAACGTTGAACGGAACGCTAGAGCATATTGTTTCTCCTAAGAAAGTAAGATAGTGGTGTTACAGTCGGTTATCTCTCTCTCTCTCTCTCTCTCTCTCTCTCTCTCTCTCTCTCTCTCTCTCTTTATGACCAGTTGCCAGGCAAGACGTTGATTCGGTGCCAGATAATGCCACCGGTGTATTCAGTTACCCACGTGAATGAGGTTAAAGAGTGATAAATCTGAAGTTAAACGTGTGTTGGATTTCTTCATGAGCATTGTAATTCATCCCAACTTATCAGTACCCATCGTCGATATGATGTTATGGCCAACTCGGAATTTGTAGTAAAAAGCTGATCAGTGACTCGGCGTTAATGATTTTTTGAATTTTTTTTTCCCTAAAGAATTTCCTGGAGATCTCTTGTTTCGGATGATTATTTCAGGACACAAGAAGTTTCCATTATCATGGTAAATACTATTCGTGATTTCAGTGAACAATTTTCTTATGTTAATCAAGACTGACATAGCTGTGCCTGTTCTGTGTTCCCTAGATTATTACGCGTTAACGTGGCTAAATTCAAGGAATTTGACTACGGATATGTTTATGGTGTGAGGAACTTGATAGATGGTTAAGTAATATCCTCGACGTATGTGGTATGCGTCAATTTGTAAAAGTATATGGCCATCTCTCTCTCTCTCTCTCTCTCTCTCTCTCTCTCTCTCTCTCTCGTCTCTCTCTCTCTCTCGTCTCTGCTCTCGCTCTCTTGGGTTCTCTCCTCTTCTCTGTGTTGTCTTCTCTCTCTGTAAGAAGAGTAATCCCTTTTTCTTGCAACTGCGTCTTAATTACTCTGCATTTAATTTTTACTACGCGTGCTTTGGCTTTAAAAAAAGGTATGTGTATTGTTTTTATTGTCAGAATATCTTAGATGCGCAGATAAATATTGAGCATATAAAATTCTGAGTAGAGTACTTGGATTAAGTAACCATTTTCTTTTTACGTTACTGGCAGCGCTAGAAAGAGATGAGATTGCAAGGAAAATTTCGAAAAAAAAAAAAAAAGATTTCCATATTCTTTGAGTAGGTAGCATCTCACGAGGAAAGTCTTTGCCAAATCCTTGGAGCACGTAAATTCCGCGGCAGTGTGTGCACTAGGATACTTCTGCTGACCTGCGACATCTTCGTGACCAAATACACTTGCGTTTCAGCGCGAAAGCTTCTGTTTTGACCCCTCTCTTTAGATATGACAATTTTATCATATTTGGACACTTTGGGGGCGTGCTTCTACCTTGTCATAAGGGAAAGATTAAATTCTACCCTTTAATATGATTTTGCATTTTTATTTCTTGTATATTTACGTAAGATCGATTGAAATACTTTGCGATCATCTGAATTATTTTCTACACGTTTAGTACTTGTGTCCCTTCAGTGGTTTCATTGTATCTATGCTTTTTAATGGAACATATCATTCATGTGACCCCCATCAACTCTTGAGTCCTCCCTGAACCCCATATTGCTCATAAACAACTCATTAATTACCGTTGTCAGGCGTTGCGTTCTATTGATTTTTCCCCTTATAGTGTTCAGTATTACATGTTTAAAGAGGCACTTCTACTGAGTGTAATACAAAATGCTTAAGATATTAAAGATCAGGTTTCATAAATACTGAGATACTGATACTTGTGCTCTCTCTCTCTCTCTCTCTCTCTCTCTCTCTCTCTCTCTCTCTCTCTCTCTCTCTCTCTCTCTCTCTTCAAATCCCTTTTCTATTGTTTATTTAATAGGAAAACGGCTCCTTTTCAGACCACTGCCTAACTACAGAGGTAATTAGATTAGAATGGCTTTTCCCCGAAATAGGGTGCAGGTAATTAACTTCATTATTTGTGTGTTGAAACGACATCATTTTACGCGGCGCGTTTAGTGCTTTTTTAAACGTCTTCCTCAATAAAGATTGATGAACTGATAACGGGGGTAATTAATTTCACGAATTTAAATTTAAGCTTTCGCTGAACATCGCTGGAATTATTTAGGAGAGTTTTTCCTCGGTGTCTTGTCGTCGGCTGCTTGTGACAATTAGTGTTTTCTCTTATCAACTATCAAGATGGTGTCTTAGACTTAATGTTGTGCATTATTAACTAATTTGCCCAAATTACTCAACAGTTGTCATTATTATTATTATTATTATTATTATTATTATTATTATTATTATTATTATTATTATTTTGGTAGAAGACCCTCTTTTAGGCAAATTCTGTTAAAAGGATGGCAGAATTAAGCGAGTTGATTTTATATATTGTTTTTTCTATTTTCCTTACAATTCGCTTCTCAGGCTCAGCGATGTTTCTGAGTAACTGGCCAATATTCATATTGGGAATTTTCAAAAATTGTAAATGCTGAAGGAATCTTTTATTAGAACAGGATATCAGGTCCAGGTCAAGCAGGGGTCGTCGTCAGTGCCGGTATTATTCCGTAAGCGTAGTTCAGTTCGGGCCAGGGTCGTCTTTGGATTAAGGGCTGGTGTTGGTGCTGGTATAGCTGGTATCACGTGACGTTTCGACCTTCTCGTAGGTCATCTTCGGACGAGTCGGTTTGAAGAGACTGTAGCAAGAAAGTTTGCGGAACGGTATTTATAGCGGCACGGACCTATAGTTGCATTCTCATTGGTCGGCCAGACCAATGAGAATGCAACTATAGGTCCGTGCCGCTATAATACCGTTCCGCAAACTTTCTTGCTACAGTCTCTTCAACCGACTCGTCCGAAGATGACCTACGAGAAGGTCGAAACGTCACGTGATACCAGCTATATAGCCAGACAACACCAGCCCTTAATCCAAAGACGACCCTGGCCCGAACTGAACTACGCTTACGGAATAATACCGGCACTGACGACGACCCCTGCTTGACCTGGACCTGATATCCTGTTTTAATAAAAGATTCCTTCAGCATTTACAATTTTTGAAAATTCCCAATATGAATATTGGCCAGTTACTCAGAAACATCGCTGAGCCTGAGAAGCGAATTGTAAGGAAAATAGAAAAAACAATATATGAAATCAACTCGCTTAATTCTGCCATCCTTTTTAACAGTATTATTATATTATTATTATTATTATTATTTTTTTTTTTTGCTCTATCACAGTCCTCCAATTCGACTGGGTGGTATTTATAGTGTGGGGTTTATTATTATTATTATTATTATTATTATTATTATTATTATTATTATTATTATTATTATTATTATATGATGATGATGTGAAGTGCTCAGTATAAGGTTGGACCGACAAATGCTGTAACAGGCGCTCTTAATAGGGAAAGCAGCCCCATACGGAAAAAATACATATTAAAGTAAGGAATAAACTACCTAAGAGAAATAATTAAAACGAAAAGATATACTGCGAACCGACTCTCAGTACTCGGCAAAACAGCACATGTACCCATTTGAACTCTTTGGAGTTCCCACGATTCAGTCACAAGGAACACATATCAAAGGAAAATGAAAGACACATCAGAATGGTTAGGTGGTGAAAAATATGTAATTAATGACCACCGTTAATTAATAATAGATCATTGAAATCATTAAAGGCTGATAAAGAGAGATTGTGCCCGAGTCGTACCCCTAGGCAAGGGAACGTGAACCTTAGCTATATCCCTATATATATATCTATATATATATATTATTATAATATATAATATTTATATATATATATATTAATATATATATATATATGTGTGTGTGTGTGTGTGTGTGTGTGTGTGTGTGTGCATAATGTATGTATGTATGTATGTATACATGCATATAATGCATACCCATATATTTTTGTAATAAAAAATATTCCACGGTAGGTAGGTTCCTCTTGTAACCACCCCAAAATAATAAAGAAGAAAAGTAGAGCAAAATGATAAGACAATTAATAAGTAAATTCAGGGATGAAAATGACTGGAATATTGCCGTCAGTATTGACGGGCAAGGTACATTAGCATTGTATTGCTTCTCTTGAGTGACGTCTCAAGGTTGTTGATGTTCATTTTGTAACGTTCAAAGCTCATTTTCTACTATGAAAATATTTGTATTCAGATCAAAACTGAAAGGATTCGTAATGAAAGTTATGAACTGAAACAGGGCCTGTGAAGAGAGTTAAGGGAAAGAGAGGGCGCTCGACCTGAGATGTTGTTTAAGAGACAGTTTAAGAGACAACGTGTTCGAAGTTTGGAGGGTTTGAAATTCGGTCAGTGTTAGATCACTTGAGTTTGAAGAACAGGTTAAGGAGTGGAGAGGGTTGGTTGGTTAGTCATGTTTGAATGTGAGCGTGTATGCATATGATTTGTTCATCATTTCGTCGGGTACTACTATCAGGGGTTGTCTTCCAAGAAAAGAAAGGACTGTGATCTTTGACACATTCGGACTTCAACTGCTGAATGGGGGATAAACCCTTTGTACAGAAAACTTGCACAGCAGCAGCGTATCGGACTCCTTTACATCCACTGCAGTACGCATTCTCTCTCTCTCTCTCTCTCTCTCTCTCTCGTCTCTTTCTCTCTCTCTCTCACTTCTCTCCTCTTCTCCCTCACTTGCACGATAATTCTCCAGGTCTGATGCTTGCCTTCGGAAAATTCTTTCCATCTTAATCTGCATTCTCATTTGACATCTTGCGGCGCCCATGTAAATGTCTTGCTTTATGCCAGAAACGATTTCATAATGAAGGGCATAGTTCTGCGAACATTTCTGCGAGGATTTTATTTTCGCGAAAGTCGACGGCTAAAAACATGGTATGAGTAGAGAATTCATTGAATATTTGAAAAGAAATGATTAAAGTGGATGAATTCTAGCAGAGTTCTTTATTGTTCACCTCAACCATTAAATGAGTCAATTGGTAAAGTTTGATATTTTCATCAGCCTTTTCTCATTCTAGTCTTTATTTTCCTTGTATGGGGTAACAAACAGGTGGAAACCGGAGGTCATTTCTGCTAAATGTTTATTATTGCTTAGTATGAGTGTGTATATATATATATATTAAATATAATATATATAATAATATATATATATATATATATATATTTATATATATTTTTATAATTTATTACTATATATATTTATATATTATCTATCTATATATATATATATATTATTATATTATACTATATATTTATACTATATATAATATTATATATATATTATTATTTATATACCTATAAAAATACATATATATATATATATATATATATTATATATACATATATATAGAAACATGCCATGCGTGCATATATTTATGTATATTTTTTTACGTTAGTTTCTTATTAATAAACAAACTTAGCAATAGATGGAGCACCAATAATTCAGTCGCTTCAGTATCTTTGGGGTGCTTCATTTCCACTTGTTTCGTAGTCGATGAGTGAAAATGTAAAACTCTTCTTAACTACCAGTGGAGACCTCCACTGACCAACCTAATCTCCTCTCTCTTGGATGCACCAAATTTCACCTGACGACCATTCCGCTGTAGGTGTCGGGTGCCGATAGTTTCCTGCATGTTGTTGGCCCTTTTGGCGCTATTCCTGCTGTGGGTTCCTATACTCTGTTTTTTTCCATCTGTCCACCCGCCTGTGGTGTTTGCGTATGGTAACACTGCGTCCCGGGCTTTAGATAGTTATGCTGTGTAAGTTTTAGGTAAATAAAATGACATCCGGGAGTTCATATGGAACTGAAAAGTGCTTTAATAATTTACTGTAAGCGAATAACACCGTTAATAATCGAAATAGGATATTATTATTATTATTGAATGTAAGCTGAATGTAACTATCTAAAGCCCGGGACCCAGTGTTACCATACGCAAACACCACAGGCGGGTGGACAGATGAAAAAAAAACAAGAGTATAGTCAACACGTCACTTTGCCGATTGATCTCTGTGAAGTTGCAGATGCTGTCTCGTGCTGATTTTGTCTGGCAGCTTTGCTTTCTGTTGGCTCTAAGCGACTTGTCATCTTTAAACGTACTGCTCTGTCCAGTTATAATTGATAGCTTATCATTCATATTGTTCAGTGATGACCAAATCTCATGCGACATGACTCCATAGGATTTCGTTCAAAATTCACGCGAGTATTGCATACGCTATGGCCATAATATGTTTCATAAGAGTGAAATTTGTCATATATTTAAAAATTGTAAGAAAATGTCACGTGTAGCCAAATTTCAGAAAAATCCTTACGAAACATTTTAAAAACTTTCGTTCACTCATTGCTGAGGCATTTGACCAAAACGAAGTCGCCATCAAACCTCAGTTAAAAAAAAAAAAAAATGTAACATTAATAATGCTTCCAAAGCAAACATAAAATTTTAAATGGGCCTATTTGATTGCTTTTACCCTCAACGCTGAAAAAATGTAAATATGTATATACAAAAGTAGAATGTGCCCACCGATATCGTGTGAGGGGAGCATGTGTGACGTATCAGTGTCGGTGCAACAACCACCTGGTATATAAGCAGGTCTACAATGAGTAGCGACCATTAAATTATCTTGAAAACATTTACTTTATGTGTTAAAGGAATATTTGGATTTTCATACATAATTATTTGTTATCTTTCTTAATATTTCAAAACTGATAGCATACTAGCAATATTCGCTTATTTGTCAAAGCCAAGATATTATTCCTAGGCCTAGGTGTTAGATTTCTTTACTTTACGCTTAACATTCACATCTCTATATTAACAATCTCTGGCCAGAAAGCAAATGAGGTTATCTACACATTCTTGCACTTCAAGTTACCTTATGAAAGAATAAATTATGCACCAAAAGCGAGCAGAAGGACTTTTAAGAAAATAATATCGTAAACCAGTTGAAAAACCAGTGTTCCATATGCCTTGATATTAATACTTATGATATTTCGATTATAGCCATCTTCTCCATATAACCAAAATCATCATCATCTTTTATTCCTCAAAGAACAGGTAATCTCTACAAATAAAAACATTAGTAAAGATTACATCTCAGGTGACTTAGATTACTTATTTAGGCCTATAAAGCATTTTCCAACATACTGGCAGCTTAAACGCAGCCGAAATCTTCAACATTCAAATAAAACTTGTTTTAATTCATATTCCTACATTGAAATTGTTGTTATGACTGTTGAGCTTATTAGGTCTACTGTCATAATGCTGCAGACATGGTTATGTTGACCAGTCCGAGGAGCATGTTAAGTGTGCTTTCATTGCTGGCACCGCTAACCTTATCACACGGTCACACCACACTTGAACTGAGCAACATAAAAATAAAAAAATTAAAAAATCAATTTAAATCACACAAATTAAGAATTATACAAATGCATAAAAAGGATCATATCTATTTAACCATAAGGAAAATAAGGCTAGCTGTGAATTAACAAACTTTTCGACATGAATGACATTACAAATAAAAAAGAAAGAAAAATAGCACTACTTGGCAACATCACGTTGAGTCTGAGAATATGGACGATACAAAAAGAATCCTGTCGCATGAGATTTGAGCCCCACTGTACGTGATTAATATATATTTGTAGTTGAACATATTTGCGTTAATATATGTATTCCTTTATATTTCATGTTAGTAATTGACCTATGTCAATGAACCATCAAGAGCCAAAGGAATATATATTATATATATATATATATATATATATATATATATATATATATATATGTGTGTGTGTGTGTGTGTGTGTGTGGTGTGTGTGTGTGTGTGTGTGCGCGAGTGTGTGCAATCATGATAAAAGCTGTAAATTGTGCAAGACCTTTCTACTGAAAAGATTGCGAGGAGGATATGAAAAGATTAACATGCATGTTATAATGAAATAAAGAATAAGTAGATTGAAATATGCCTCTAAGGAACTTGTCAGTGGAAATTTATCTGTGACTTTTTCTTCTTTGAACCTCATTTCCTGCAAATCAGGTAGATGAATTTTATTCGGTTTTAAAGGAACATCTCGGAATAAAATCAAGTGCAGAAAAATAATTATCCTCATTTCACGTTAAAACAAACTTTACTTCTTTTTTTCTAGTTCTTTGGAGTCTTCCTTTCCACTGCTCTGAGAGGCTGTAGTTGTCGACTTTGAAGTTGTTGAAAAGGGATGATAATTGATGCTGACAGTCGGAATTTTTAAGAATAGGGTATAAAAAATAGATATTCACATAGCATGAATAATTGTAAATGACATCGGCATGCTTAATAGATACTGCCCATTATATGCTCGGCTGAATAATCCTGTGTACTTGAAATACAAGTGACCATTATGTGGAGATCAGAAGATTTTGTGTGTAATTATTGTAAACAAATGTTCACTGAAAATAATATGTGGGAATATCGATTATTCGCGTTGATGGAAAATAGGGCGAAGGGGCAGCATAGCTGCAATTAGGCAGTCGCCCGGTTTTTCAATACAGTAGGAAATGAACTGTAATAACTTCCAAAAGAGAGTTTTAATAGGTTTTAGGGTTGCTAATTTGGGATAGCGATAGCTCATATAAAGTTCTGACAGGTCAATAAGTCTTTTCATGTGACGAATGTTATCTAATTTTCTACTTTTAGAAGCGCTGTTATACGTTCATGTTCTTGAGTAGATACATACATAAGTTCTCATGCTGGCATAAATACACATTATATATATATATATATATATATATATATATATATATATATATATGTTATATGCGTGTGGGTGTGTTTGTTTGTTTGTTTGTACGTAGAGTAGTAGTGATATTGATTTTTATTCAAGAATCAGATATTAGTTTGTGATGACGAACTGGAATGTATGAGAGAGAGAGAGAGAGAGAGAGAGAGAGAGAGAGAGAGAGAGAGAGAGAGAGAGAGTCCTTTATGTTGTTGTCGTGGGAGACTGACGTCAGAAAGAGCACGTGGGAAGTTTTCTCGAAGGCACATTACACAACGCTGCCATGGTGTGTTCTTTCCTACACGCCCATTGCGTTACGTAAAGAGTGCCAGGTATTTGCTGGTTCTTTTCACAAAGAGAAGCTTAGGCAAAACCTGCGAGATAAAAACCTATTGCTGTCCTTATTTCCATTCCTAGCGCGGTTATCCTATCCAGCAAGGCCAATCACTTGTAGTAAGTTTAAGCTTACCTTGAAGATTGTTATTTTCAGGTTTTTATGTTGAAGTTTTATTTCTAACCAAACGCTCTGCTTGACGCAACATGTTCTTAACTTATTTTTCTTTCGTGAATTAGTTGTATATATTATAGTTTAATTTTGATTTACATCATGTCGTCAGTCCTTTTTTGTTGTATATTGTTTTGCTGGCGTTTTAATCTTAGAAGGTTCTTAGTCTTGCTTTTAATATATTTGTTTTGTGAATATTTACACTGAACTTTTCAGCTCTTATCTTGTAAAGTTTACTTAAGTTTCGTTTATAGTATTTTTCTAGTTAACGTCAAGCAACTTTTTGTAACGTATATACTATTTCATAAAATGATTATACATTATATATATATATATATATATATATATATATATATATATATATATGTATGTATGTATGTATGCATGTATGATATATATATATATATATATATATATATATATATATATATATATATATATAAAATGCTGGAGACACATTATCCCCTATTTGAGCTATGAGATTTAAATATCTTATGTTTATCGCTATTTGTTATCTTTTTGTTTTGCTGGAAAAGATTTCATATATTAATAAGAAATAATAAATGGATAAGAAGGCCACTCATGAATAACTTTGCAAAGATATAATGATAAATATTTGGAACGCTGCAGTCTCATGAACACACGTGCTATATATTAACCTCTTGGCACTGAGTAGGCTTTATCCACAAAAGCAGTTAATAACGCCAGAGAAAATGTTTGCCGATTTCAGAATACTGATCCCTTTTGACCTTGGCAGCAATCATTTACCTTCATGTTCTTGACAAAGCGTCTTAAGTTTGCTTTCTTTTCCTCAGTAATTAGGATTCAGGCTGTCATCGGAAGATATCGCACAAGGTCTTCCTTCGTAATTTATTTCACCGTTGGTGCCTGAACTAACCGAATGCCTACCCTCTGGGAAAACTCACATAATTTGTAATTATATTTTGAAAGGCAGTTGAAGACTACCAAGAATATTTCTTTCTTTGATATCATGTTTATCTTGAAACGGAATGTATTGGGTATTTATAGAATAGTTTTACTTGATTCTCTACGGAAATATCTAAAATGTTCTGTTCCCAAATACCTCTATTCGTATTGGTTTTCTTCCATTTGAATTCTCACCCTCTAACAATTGTTTCACAGTGCAACTGCGAGGTTTTCCTCCTGTTACACCTTGCTGTCAATTTCCCTTTCAGCGCCGAATGACCTCATAGGTCCCAGTGCTTGGCCATTGGCCTAAATTCTGCATTCCTGTTCCAGTAGCCTAGTACAAATTTTCTTATAGCCAGTAAACATTTTGAAAGCGTGGAAGAACTGCTTTAGTCCTTTACTACTTCTTATTCTTTCTTGCCGTCCCATTTATTTCTTATAATTCATTTGTGTATTAATACTCTCAAAGTAAAAGTGTCATTTTAGTTATGGGTTAATGCCATGAGTGTCAGCAGGAAAACCGGGTGAGTGCTCTGCCTATAGAGAAACTATTCGCTCTCAATTTCTTCTCGAAACGGTAAATGCACAAGGGATAGAGCCATGCCCGGTTTATTTCTTTTTATTTCAGTTCATGATCCTTTGGTTCCACTGAACCCTTGCAGTATTTAATAATCCGCTGTCCATATCCACTCCACTGTATAATTTAAAGGCGCTTAAGGTCAATCCGTGTTTAATTCACCTCGTGAATAGATTTACATTTAACCTTACCCTTTTTGGAGGGCCGGACGTAATCTCTCTCTCTCTCTCTCTCTCTCTCTCTCTCTCTCTCTCTCTCTCAAGGGGATTCCATATATCCTCCAGTCCGTCGTCACATCTCTCTCTGTCTCTCTGTCCCCCCGCACGAGCCAGTTCCTCTTATCCTGTTGACCTCCAAACTGCATTTCCTTCTCTTGTGCCCATCTTTTATCCCCTTTCTGACTCCATTCCCATCCTTATCGATTTCGGTTCCAGACTGTATACCGTCCGATCTCTTATGCCTGCCTCAGAGAGAGAGAGAGAGAGAGAGAGAGAGAGAGAGAGAGAGAGAGAGAGAGAACGTCTGGTCTTTCTTTCTAGTATTTGGGTGTTAGGGGTTCGTTCTTGCATTCTTCTTGATTATCTTGGAGAAGGCAACAATAGAGTTGAACATAACAGGAGGGGCGTGTTTTCGATGTGTTGTCGTCGGTAACTCTCCAGGAAGGTTTTGAAAAAGAGCTAATTGGGGACGGAAAAGTATGTCATTCTTGTATATTTCTGTCGTCTTTGACGGGAAATGCGACGGTTCGTTTAATCCCTTAATTTAGTAGATGGGCCGCTTTTTCCCCCTCGAAGCGAAAGGCTCGTTCTTTTTAATCATTTAAATTAAGTTGATTATTCAAAAATTATGCAGTGGGCTTTGAGGTCTTTCTCCTTTTTAAAAACAATTTTATTTAAAGTTCATTAAAGCTCTGTTTTAACAAAAAATAGTTGTGCGGTTGGACGAAAATGAAGACATGAAAAACTGTTCTATTCCATTTTTGTCATATTTTTATTGCCTGAATATTCATTAGTACTAGAAACATTCTTTTTCCTCATTGCCTGAAGATGAAAAGAAAGCGTGAACCTCTCATTCTCCACTCTGCAATGGAATGTTAGGTACTGAAATAAATTTACCATTTATGAATTAACAGATAAGATAGTTTTAATGAACTCTATTTGTAAACCGATGAATTCTTATCGCTACCTATATGGATTCCTTTACAGGTTAATCGGATTGTGTGGGTTTATTCAAGTGTTTGCTCGAACTTCGCCGCCAACCAGATCTTTGCTACGTACTACAGTTGGAGATTGGTTTGTGTGTGTGTGTGCGTATGTGTGTGTGTTTGTAGATCGAAGGGTTGTGAGAGGAGCGGAAGTTCCGAGAAGGGTCACTAGAACAGAAGTCGTCAATGAGATAGGATATCCGAGGTTGGGGGAGAGACAGATCCGATGTCTTGGAGATAAGCTCCCCGATGCTCGTGAATGGATCGATTTGTCGCGTATAGTAGAGGGCGGGTTTGTCAGCTTTACTCAACTTTGGTTTAGCAGTTTGAGTAGTGCTTGTTAGTGGATTGTCATTGCTGCTTTAATAAGAATTGATAAGAATTAGCTTTTCCATTTCTTTTATACAATATTGCTGTTGTACTGTTATTCAAATTAATTGAATGCCACTACCTTTTGGCCATTTTTATGCAGTTAGTATATGTAACCATTACTCGTTCACATGCTATTATGGTCAGTTCTTACAGACCTTACATCTTGTTCGGGTTGCCCAGGTCCCTCAGTATGAGGCACCCCTAATGTCTACCAGAGAGTTGCTATTACATCTTCCGGTATATTTTGCATCTTCCAATCTTGGATGGTCTGGGATGCAGTTTAGATATTCGTCGAGCTTATTCTTAAACACATCTACACTCACTCCTGTTATATTCCTCAGATGAGCTGGCAACGCATTGAATAGACGCTGCATTATCGATGCTGGTGCGTAGTGGATTAATGTCCTGTGTGCTTTCCTTATTTTTCCTGGTATAGTTTTGGGCACTATTAATCTACTTCTGCTTGCTCTTTCTGATATTTTTAGCTCCATGATGTTTTCAGCTATTCCTTCTATCTGTTTCCATGCCTGAATTATCATGTAGCGTTCTCTTCTCCTTTCTAGACTATATAATTTTAAGGATTGTAGTCTTTCCCAGTAGTCAAGGTCTTTAACTTCTTCTATTCTAGCTGTAAAGGACCTTTGTACACTCTCTATTTGTGCAATATCCTTTTGATAGTGTGGGTACCATATATCATATTGTAATATTCAAGTGGACTACGAACATATGTTTTATAAAGCATAATCATGTGTTCAGCTTTTCTTGTTTTGAAATGCCGTAACAACATTCCCATTTTTGCTTTACATTTTCCCAATAGAATTGCTATTTGATCGTTGCATAACATGTTCCTATTCATCATCACACCAAGGTCTTTAACTGCTTCCTTATTTGTGATTGTCTCATTATTAGGTCCCCTATATGCATATAGCTTTCTTTCTCTGTCTCCATAGTTTATTGATTCAAATTTATCAGAGTTAAATACCATCCTATTTACCTCTGCCCAACCATATACTTTGTTAAGGTCTCTTTGTAGCGCGTTCCTATCTTCATCACAAGTAATTTCTCTACTTATTCTTGTGTCATCGGCGAAACTACTCACTAACCGATCCTTATATTTACTGTCTATGTCTGCGATCATAATAACAAACAGTAATGCAGCTAACACCGTACCTTGTGGCACACCAGAAATTACCTTAGCTTCATCCGATTTCTCATCGTTTGCAATAACTATCTGTTTTCTGTTGTGTAAAAATTCTTTTAACCATCTTCCTACTTCATCCACTATATTATGTTTTCTAATTTTCTTTGCTAATATATTATGGTCTACCTTGTCAAAAGCTTTTGCAAAGTCTAGATAAACCACATCTGTTTCATTTCCTCTTTTCATATTTTTGTATATGTTTTCACGGTGGACTAACAGTTGGGTTTGTGTACTTTTTCCGGGTACAAAACCATGTTGTCCTATATTAAACAGATTATTTTTTATTAAATGTTTCATAATATTTTTCTTCATTACCTTTTCATACACTTTCATAATATGTGATGTTAGACTCACAGGCCTATAATTACTTGCCTCTAGTCTTGATCCACTTTTGAATGTAGGGGTAATATATGCTAATTTGTGCTTATCATAAATCGTGCCTGTATCTACACTTTGTCTTAATAATATTGCAAGTGGCTTTGCGATAGAATGAACTACTTTCTTTAACAAAATAACAGGAACTCCATCAGGCCCTGCTGCAGCTCCATTTTTAATTTCATTAATAGCCTGCACAATATCAGCTTCATTAATATCTATGTCAGCTAAATATTCACTATTTTCGTCCCTTACTTCTATATCATTATCTTCATTATCTATTCTAGGGGTGAATTCTCTCTTATACCGTTCTGCCAATATGTTGCAAATTTCCTTTCTTTCATTTGTTAATCTCCCTTCAATTCTTAGAGTGCCTATTTCTATTCTTCTTTTATTCATCTTTTTCGTGTATGAGTATAATAGTTTGGGGTTTTGCTTGATATTTATTAGGGTTTTTTCTTCCAAGTCCCGTTTTTCATTTTCTTTTGATTGTATAATCTTTTGTTCTGCATTTTCTATCTTACTTTTTAGTTCTATAACTTTCCATGCATTTTTTTCTTTTGCAAGACCTTTTTTCCACTTTCTGATTTTCTGGAACAAGATCCTTCTGTCTCTTGGTATGCATGACTGATGTTTACTTTTCTTCTTCGATATATATTTATCCACTATTTTCTCTAATATTTTATATAATATCCCCGTATTTACCCTTATGTCAGCACTTACGAAAATGTTATCCCAATCTTTGTTTAATTCTTCATTTATTTCTGACCATTTTATATTTTTACGGTAGAAGTTGTATTTTCCATATCCTTCCCACTTTTTCATTTCTTGCTTATCTCTGTTTTCACTTGCTTTGGAATGGACTGTTAATTCTATGACATTATGGTCTGAAATACTCGCATCATAAACTATTATTTCTTTAACATAATTCATCTCGTTCACAAATACTAGGTCTAAAGTATTTTTCTTTCTTGTTGGCAGGTGATTTATTTGTTGAATGTTGCATTCTAGTAGCATATCTAATAGCTTTTCGAATTGCCTCTTATCTTCTGCACTTCTATTACTCTCTTTTTTTATATGTATAAGTACAACCACAATCTGTTATTCGTTCTTTCCAGTCTACGAAAGGAAAGTTGAAGTCTCCAGATAGGAGAATAGTCCAGTCCTTGTGATTTCTACATATATCATCCAATTTTTCTATTATTAAGTCAAACTTTTTAGTATTAGGAGAGAGAGAGAGAGAGAGAGAGAGAGAGAGAGGAGAGAGAGAGAGAGAGAGAGAGTTTGTCCGATAAGAAATATTCTTGCTTACCTTTTACAATGGCAACAGCGGTACCATCATGTGGGCCGATCTGGAAAAATAGAAACCCCTTATTAATAATACTGTTTAGTGTATTTGTAAAAGAGTAATTAATAGTAATTCGATAAACCTGTGTTCGTGTTCCACTCGCAACAGTATTTCCATCCCCTCCTACCCCTGCCTCCCACCCCTTCCCCCTTTACCCCAGACCTGAATCCCCGCGAGTCCAACATCACGTCAAGGTAAACACGGAGACGCTAATCTCTAAATTGAGTTATTTCCGACGTGTATTAACTTGCGAGTGCGGATATTGTTCATTTCCGGCGGGTGCTGAACATTATTCCGCAGTGGTTTCCTAAGTGGGTGGAACACCCGTCATGATTACGTATGGTCATATTTGTCAGGAAAAAAAAAAAAAAAAAAAAGCTGCCCTTGCACATTATAGAGAGGGAGAGAGGAAAAAATTGTCTTAATGGACTTCATTGTCAGATCTCGCCTCGAGATATTAAGGCCTGTTACGTGGCGTCCGACTTATGAAGGAAAGCGCTGCGCAAGGAAAGCCCCTAGAGCCCCTCTTTTTCTTTTGTGGAGAATTACGGAACGTTGTGAGTTTATGTACATCTTTACTTTAGATGTTTAGAAGGTTGTTCTGATTTGTCTTGATAGATAGTTAAATTCCATTTCCTTACTGCAGTACTGAATTACTATTACTTTGCTTCTGTTGCTTTCATATGTATCGGATCCCTTTTAATGTTACCATTATAGTAAAGCAAAATAGGATTTATTTTCGTATTTTATCGTTATTATTTCTTTAAGTGCCAAAACAAAATTAGATTTAAACCTATATTAAATTCATGCTTTCAACTATGTAGAATGATGACCATGAATTCATTAATACTGAAACTTATTTTATCCTAGGGAAAGTTCGATGAAAAATCTTTAGAATAGCTGCATTGCCATGATCATAAAGTTTGTTGGCTTTCACTTGTTTAGTCTTCATAAAATTACTATTGTGCAATCTGCCTTTAAAAGTTTTCTTGAGAAGTTAGGAGGGCATTGTGGCAATTACAATTACATATGTATCTGGTAAAAAAGTGAACAGTAGATTCTATATATATATTTCAGCCTAAAAAGCAATTAAAACGGTTGCCCACGACAGGTTTGAGAGGTAATAGATTTTTATCTTCGTGATCAGGTCGGCAATGTGACCTTGTCGTGATTATGGAAACCCGGGTTTGTTTCCTGCTCCTGGACATCATAATTCCTTTAAATTTCTTGCATTTGGATCTGTAATGACAAGCATATCCCCCCCCCCACAAAAAAAAAAAAAAAGCGAAGAATTTTTTGTGGAAGTTAAGAGGGCATTGTGGCTATTACTATCATATATATATATATATATTATATATATATATATATATATATATATATATATATATATATATATAGTGTGTGTGTGTGTGTGTATAGAGAGAGAGAGAGAGAGAGAGAGAGAGAGAGAGAGAGAGAGAGAGAGAGAGAGAGTCATTGCTACCATTCTTTAAGGCCTGGGCAGATCTGGCTGGTAATTTCAGCCAGGTGATGTTGGATGTAATGCAGGCCCGTATCTCATGTAAACTTGCTCGGTATCCAAATGTTAATTTCTCCAGTATATGTTCTTTCTTTATGCGAGATAAAATTTACATCTAAATTGTTTGGATTTAATATAAACTTACTTTGACACGTTTCCAAGTTCAGTGATGCATCCATTCGTTTTACTTTTATATATAGAATTAGTTACTGGATCATTTAGCCTATAATTTTAGTATGTTCTTTTATTTTGCAATTTCCTTGGACGCATATTAAGAAGTAAGGTTCGTAAGCCATTTAGTATACCTGTTGTATTATTAATGAGTGTTTACTTGGGTCACTCCATTTCCAGTATTCTGATTTCTTTTATGTTTACATTTCACCCTGTGAATTATGTCTTTTTGTATGTGGAAGCAGACGGTAATACTTTTGATTTATTTGTACCTTAGCCCTTGTAGGTTAACTTTGTTTTCTTCCGTATTGATGTGTCTTTCCTCAATCTTCAAAGAAAAAGGCGCAGATGGTGGGCATATGTCAAATAAGTTTTGTTTTCGTATTTAATTTGGCTTCCTATAGCTGATCAAAACTAAACTGAATTTCAAAAACAGTATTTGTTTGCCTGAAAGATCTTAAGGGCAATGGATATTTTTTTTTTTTTTTTTTTTTTTTGCCCCGTAAAGCTCATTTCCTTTCATCCGTTATATAGTAGTATGATAAAGAAGGATAATAAAAAGGAAGCATAATTGTAATGTAATTCAAGCTTAATCGGTAAACAAATTTCAGTTTGAAATAAGATTGCATTGATATAATTGCTGCTTAAAGAGCTATTTGACAGAGTATAGGGTTGGTCAAGAACTTTGGCCCCGTTGTTGTTATTTCCTGCATATTGTCAACCACCTTTCAAACTAAACATGATTTATATTAAATGTAAAAGGCATTGAAACTGAAGTTTTTTTCAAAATCGCCTTTCTTGCATATTCCATGTAAAATGTTCTACGTATTAGGTGCCTGCTAATGGCAATCATTTCTGTTTAAAATATTTAAGCAAATACGTTAATTATTTTGAAGTAATAATTAAAAAAATAAACTTAGTTTTAAATACATGTATATATATGCATGTATATATATAATATATATATATATATATATAATATATATATATATTATATATATTATATATATAATATATATATATAGAGAGAGAGAGAGAGAGAGAGAGAGAGAGAGAGAGAGAGAGAGAGAGAGGATAATTTTTAAATGAATTTTCTCTGAACCATTCAGCACTCTACTTCATCTGTTACAGCAGCTGTGGAGATATTTATATAGAGCGTGTAGCGGTTTCCTCACGAGCCTTTGGGTCGTATCGATTACCTGCCAAGCATAATAGGCTAATCATAAATGCATATGCAAAGTACCATTATCTATTCTGGCGTAATTTGCTCAAATCCCGGTGAACACTACTGAGGGCTTATCTCATTAGGTCGGAAATCATCTGGCAGCTTGTCACGCGAGAGGAAAACTTAATTTTGAAATGCGATGCGGTGAAGTCACATTTGTATCGGATAATCAAGAATCGACGACGAGCTTTTACGTTGCTCAACCTGAGGACTGTAGAGAATATTCTAGAACGTGTGTGTGTATGTTTTTCTGTATGGATGTGTAATGCATATGTATATCTGTGAACAGTATACGTTTACAGTTTACATATGTTTACATAGAAGGGAACAAAGAGATTTCATTGTTATTTGGTTATTACAAATTACCCAAAGAGTATCCAGTGATTCCTAACTAGCAAGGCCTGCATCCTCACGAAATCGGAGAACGAATCTTTGTACCATTTAGTTTTCACCAACGTATTCTGTATTTTTGTTTATATGTGCATAAACAATAAATTTAATCAAAATTCTTACAGATTTTTCAGAATTTTTGTGATACCAGGGAATTTTATCAAAGTTCGTTCTACATCACTGGAACAGACGCTGTTATATTGAATTTGACTGGGATTCACTGGAAGGCGCTGTTTAGCACTGCAATTCAGATTCCAATTTAGGTCACCAAAGTAAAATTGAAAATAAATGTAGGAATTCTGCATTAATGGTGGAGTTGCATTTATTAGAGCTAGCCTGATTTCAACTTCAAAGGAAGGCATTCAAATGGAAAAAAATAAATTAAACATTGTATTCGGCTTGAAATGTTAGCGATATTTTAGAGGCAATGCTTTAGAAATCGGACAGCCGTAGGTTGACATTTCCTAGGAAATTCGTTAGTGTTATGGGATGTTATAAAAATGGGTTAGATTCGTGCAGAACAGCGTTATTGTTTTTACGTACATATATAGTACACACATACCTACACACGTACAAAATCATTCCGATTTTTCAGGTGATCGCTTTTGAAATAGTACCTCTGTCGCTGAGTGTGTTAGCTGTTGACTTGATAATAAAGTATCTTATTTTAAAATGTAGGATAAGATTATTTGGGATTATGGAAATGAGTTGAAGTATTCGGTCACAAATGTCTCGCCTTGAAATATCCAGGCTGGAAGGGCGTGATAAAGGAGTTTGTCAGCAAACTTTCAGAAGCTGGGCTTTTAAAAGCTTGGCAGATGTTTCTATTGAGAAATGGAAGGTATTTTTCGTAAAGCCTTCTATGGTCATTTGGTTTAATTCTTGACATAATATATTGTAAGAACGTCATCTGTGGGGGAGGGTTACAGTTGGAAACGTTAGGTACTTGGAGGAGATCATAGCTTAGAATGCATGAGATGGGAGCCGTATTCTGATCCGAATCTTTGTGGAACATTTCGGTGTGAAAATGGATGTGCCTTTGTTGCTTTATTTCACTTTTGTATACTGCTCAGGGTGTTTTTCTTTTGAAACGCGATTTATTTTGCTCGGCCAGTTTTTTTCTCTCTTTTGCACATGTCAAAGGATTGTCTCTCTCTCTCTCTCTCTCTCTCTCTCTCTCTCCTCTCTCTCTCTCTCTCTCTGGCCTTCAGCGTTTACTGTATCTGTATGTCATCGTCCTTGCCCTGTCTGCAAGACGTTAATTATAGTTTTTCGCTCATGAGGTTTTTTTTTTTCATTCTCGGTATAATGTTGACAGGGAAAGCAAACTTTTTGTTAATACAAGTTTATTTGACGTTGTACTTTTGACTTTTAGGGCATACCTAATTATTAATGAACAAGTGATGAACTGTAAACATTTTCTTTGTACTTTTCATTATTGCCAGCTTGGGAAGGATATCTATTTTCGAAGGTATAATTTGCATGAAAATTTGGCTGCTATTTGGTTCTTATTAAGTAGGATGAGATGAGCTTTCATATGGCTGCCATCCTAATCTGGTTTTAGGTTTGAACTTTGTTTCTCCACCTACGCAGATTTTTTCGTTCTCATTGAGCCTGAGGTTGTGTCTTTTCGGAGTCTGGAGTACCTGTGTCTTGCCATGTATTGCGAAAATCTCTTGGGTCTTCCTGACTTTTTGCGGAAGAAATGAACCATTTTCATTTTTTGCTGTTTTCTTTATGAGGAACAAAGAACTTTCTCTCAATTTTCTTACTTATGAACTTCATTTATTTAGAAGTCCAGTGCTAGGTTACATAATTATAAAAGATGCACAAATAAAGACTGTAGCTAGAGGCCCTGGAAGCACAAAGGTCGGACATCTTCATATCCAATAGTGTCATCATCTCTCCGCAGTTTTATGTAGGTTGTGATGGAAACGCCATATTAGGAATCTCTTTTTTTTCTTTTTGCTCTTCGGCCAATTGAATTATTTATATATTTATTTGTTTATTTATTTTTTACAGATGTTGTATGTTTCTCTATGCTTATGTAATCCTTTTCGGATTGATGACTTTCTTATGTATATGTTGTCTTACGCATTAATTCCCTTTTCCTTACTGATTCCGAGATCAGAACGCACAAATCTACATTTATGAAAAGCCGTTTGCAGGAAAGGGTACGACTTTCTCTTTAAGCTGCGCTTGCCAGTCTTCACCTTGGCCTTTAATAAACACAGCCTCGTCCCTGAAATCGCTTCTTCCATCATCGTCGGCGTTTGCATCCTCATTATCCTCATTACTGTAAAGCGTCACAGAGAACACTGAAGAAAGGCGTATACAAACGGGGAAAACTTTCAGACCATTATGCACATTAGTGGTTCTTTCATTATTTGGTTTTTAAGCCGACAAAGGGAAACGATAAATAATTGTGTCTTGTGTATTTAGTGATATACAGCTGTAATATATATAATTACATATGATTAAATTGTCATGAATTATTTTCTTATAAATTCTGACGCCTTTTTCAGATTTTACTTGCCTCAGCATAGACATACTGGGGATGCAAATTCCGCAAAAGCCGATGGGCTTTGACATTACTATTAGAAGGGTGTTGTTTTATTTTAACACAGCATTGACGGTAACAGTAACGCAACAACGAAACCTTAGATGCACGACCAGTTACGAATAAACATCAAAATTAAAATAGGTGTTCTATGGATCATAATGAATCTTCCTTAAAGAAAAAGAAAGAAAGAAAAAGGGGTATCCATTCAGTAATTATTTACATTTTCACAAACTTGCAGTTCTTAACTTGGTGTTAAGAACTGCATATTGTTTATGTATTACGTGTTTATGATTATGCTCATGAACGAGAGAGAGAGAGAGAGAGAGAGAGAGAGAGAGAGAGAGAGAGAGAGAGAGAGAGAGAGAGAGACCATTGCTAAGACAAGATTTAGAATCAAGCAAGCTCTCTGGTAAGGAAATTGCTCATACTCCACCTGGGCTTAATTATCCTGAAGTTCTTAAAACAAGGAAGTCATGAGGAACACTGCTAAAGCCATGGAGGGATATACCTGTATGTATGTATGTATATATATATATATATATAATATATATATATATATATATCCACAATGATTAAAGATAGATTAACGACCGCAAGTGTAATAACGAACCTGCCAATGAGGCGTTGAATGTTCAACCAGTTTGTGATGTGTGCGCGATAAGAGGCCGTATTACATTTATGGCATGTTTTACTGTAGTGTGGGAGTTTAGATACAGAGCTCTATTCAAGAAGGTCGGACTTCTGATGTTTGGGAGATTAGTTTAGCTAAGTGTTCTTTAGTGATATGAAAAGTTTGCAGAAAGCAATATTTTGTTATTAAAGTTGTTAAAGCGAACTTTATTCTTAGTTACCGATCGTCTTTTTGAAGCGGTCATTATTTTTTGTTATTATCTATACGTATTATTCAAGGGAGTGACACTACTGTGCAGAAAGTGCTGTTTTTGCTCCGGTGTGAAAATGAGTTCAGGCAAAAAGTGAGTATTATTTTGCCATTTTCATTAGATATATTGTATTGTTTTTTGATAAAATACTTGAAATATGGCTATAGAGAAATGTCTGTGCTAATAATGAATATCTAAGATTTATAATATTGGCAGCAGTGCATTTTATATTTTCTGTGACATATATGTTACGCTAGGATGATACAGGGACATTTATGCCTTTTTCTATTTTACTGTATGTAAACTGATAGTAATATCTTTCTAGTGATATAAAACATTCTATGGCTTCATTTTCTTTCTTTTACTTTACTTTACTACACTTTTAGTTATTTTAACTCATTAATAAGTTATTTTGTTAAATTTAATCAGAGATAACACGTTTTTTTATTTATTTTTTTATTTTCAGGTCTCTGACTGTCAATGAAATACTAGCAGAGTTAGAAAAAGAAGATATTGCTGCAGATGTTTTTTTATTGAGCCTGCTGATGATGGTCTGACTGACGAAGATTCTGCTGATGAAGATCAAGGTGGTCTAATTGATAATCTCTCTGGTAAACAATTAGATGCTGCAGGTGAAGCAGCTCTTCCAAATGGAGTTCGGCTTGGAAATTTAGGAGAGGACTTGGAGAACTATGATGACTCTAGTTATTGCTTCAAAACTCCAAAGTGGACTAGAAAGGCAACATTTTCTTCACCAAAACCAATTTTTCCTGAGCCGAATTACAGTCAATACCGGAACTTATCACCATGTGAATTATTCGAATTGTTTTTTGATGAGGAAGTTTTCAGATTGATAATAGAACAGTCCAGCTCTTTATGCTCGTTACAAGGGAGAAATTTCCTTCTCAACAAATGAAAAAGAAACTAAAGGTTTTCCTTGGCATATTACTTTTATCTGGCATTGTTCCAGTTCCATCACGGAGACTTTACTGGAAGAATTCTCCAGTGACTAGAAATGAGGCAGTGTATTCTGCAATGAGAAGGAACAGATTTGATAAAATAATGCAGTTCATACATTTAGCAGATAATACTAATCTGATGATTCAGAATAAATATGCTAAACTCCGTCCCCTGATAAGGCTACTTTCCACTCGATTTTTGTCTCATTTTCAACCAGAAGCAGCATCTATCTCATGACGAGGCAATGGTTGAATATTTTGGCCGCCATGGATGCAAGCAGTGTATTCGAAACAAACCAATACGCTTTGGTTATAAAGTTTGGTGCCTGAATACTGATGCAGGCTATTTAGTAAGCTTTGACTTATACCAAGGTAAACATATGAAGGTAATTCATATGAGGAGAAAGCGTTTGGCAAATGTGGAGCCACTGTTCTGAAAAATCTAAAGTCATTGCCAGATGATAAATACAACTCCCATACAGCTATTACTTTGATAACCTTTTTACCTCTTTTCCTCTTCTCTCCAACACCTGAGTGAGCAAACTAGACTGCTACGGAACAATAAGAGACAATAGCTGAAAAAATGCCCTTTGAAAGCAGTTTCTGAGATGAAAAAAGAAAAAAGGGGAAGGAACATCAGACTTCATCATAGATAAGGCAAATAACATTTCATTATGCAGATGGATGGATAATTCGGTTGTCACCATTGCATCAACTGCTCATGGAAGGGAACCCCTTAGTAAGGTGAAAAGATACCTTCAAAAGAGAAAAAAAAATATTGAAGTTGACTGCCCATTAGTTATTCGAGAATACAATAACCACATGGGTGGAACTGACCGTCAAGACCATGAATGAATAAAATTATAGAGTATCTATTAGGGGTAAGAAGTGGTGGTGGTGTATTTTTACCTGGTTATTAGATGTATCAGTGCAAAATGCTTGGATTCTTCATAAAATGTCAGGTGGATGTTTACCTCAGCTAGATTTCAAAGAACAGATTGCTGAAAGCTATCTGAAGAGATATGGATCCCATCCTAAAGGGCCTGGGAGACCTTTCCAGGGGGAAACAGGTTGTAAGAGAGTTCTTGATGACATTCGTTTTGATGGAATAGAACACTACCTGATAGAGACCCCAAACAAGAAAAGACGTAGATGTGCTGGAAATCTGTGTAGCAAATCTCCTTCCAGTCAGTGTAATAAGTGTGATGTAGGTCTGTGTTTGTCTTGCAATTTAGCATTTCACACAAAGTAGACTTCAATGCTGTGCCACATGATGTATCAGTTGCAATGAAAAGTTGATTATTTTATGTTAGCATTTTGAACTGGCAATTTAATCTTTGTTTTGATTCTAAGTGCAAGATTTAATACAATGACTATTTCTTTTGGCTTGTTTTTTTATTGTAATTTTCAAATTCCATTCATTTGGTGGTTGTGACTACGGTAGTTCATGTATGAAAACAGTAGACTTCTTTTGTATTTAGTTATGTCACTTATATAACAGCAAACAATAAACCTTTCAAAATAGAACAGAATTTTTCATATTTCCCCAAATGTACTCGTTACTTGCCTAGCGTGACATATATGTCACACTCCATTATTCATTGTACAATGAATGCAGCTGAAAAAAATTATGTATTCTACTGATTTTGGATCCTTATGAACTAGATTTAGTGTAAAAATTTGAAATCCAAAGAAAAAAAAAAATTTGGGAAGAAATGGTTTGAAGGAGTCATATTTCCAAGTTGTTCTCTAGTTGATACTTTGCTTGAGAGCTTTTGTGTGAGTGTGCATGCGCGTTTGGAAAGTCTGTGCCAGTAAGTATTAAACAGTGGTTGGAAAGGTGTGTCTCTCTCTTCATATTCACATGTTTATGGTTGTATTCGCGTTCGTGTAATTAGCTTTGTGTGTATTCTCCAATGAAAAGGGTGATTTCCCCCCAGTTCTTGCTCTTAAATGCGTGTATATGAGTGCGTGCGTCAACAGAGGTGCATGTCTTTGTGAATATTATGCAAGGAATGTTTCGCTCTTCCTCTGTCCCTGTACTTACATACATGTTTGTGAGTGCGCTTACCTGTATGTGTGTATGTCTGTGTATGTTAGACAATGGATAGAAAGATAAATGGTTGTACAATTAGAGGGAAAAATGTCGCGTCAGTCATGTGTCCTCTGCTTAAACCGCAGGATTTATGGAGCAGCGAAACCGAGACTACACTCATCATTCCGTGCTTGAAGGGAGAGATTTAGGGGTCGGGCTGCGAGAGGCGCGATTTCGTGGCAGCACCAGCTCTTCACTGACGCTCTAGATATTAATTCATTGCACCATCGCACTGCATTATAAAATAAGTTTGTTGTGTGCTTTATCTTTGGTGAATGGAACCCAAGCTCCGCCCACCTCCTCCTCCTCCTCCCCAGAACTGCGGATGTGCTCGTAAAATTTATAGTCCATTAAGAGACAAAAGCCCCCACTTTTTTTTTCTTTCGTAATGAAACATGAATGATAAATTATTATCTGCGTAAAAAGGTTGTCAGTCCCCCAGTCCAAAACAGAAAAATGCAGAACTGGACAAAAATATGAGATTAATTATGTTTGCCTGAATAAGCCTCCCTGGCCTCATTTTCCAAAAAGGCAAATCCTATCCCGGTTTCCCATCAACAGTCGTTTTATCATTCCTAATAATGCTTCAACATTTTGATTGAACGCGAACCCGGATGGTGCTGTGTCGTCCAGTTGGGCTCTGCTGCTAAAAGCAGAGGTGTTGCTGTTCACTTTTCATTTGGCGTTTATAACAACCTCTATTTTATAACCATACCTGTACTCCATACAGTATATATATTATATATTATTATGAAATTATATATATATATATATATATATATCTATATATATATATATATATATATATATATATATATATATTTATATTTATATATATATATATATATATATATATATATATATATATATATATATATATATATATATATACACATACATACACACCATCGTCTATGTTATTATTTGATTTTATGTTGATAGACAGGTATCTATTAATTTGTTCAACAAGAATTTCTTTTCTGTTTTTATTCGAGTCTCTTGGTTTTATTATCCTAAAACCGTATACTAGACAGTATTACAAAGTTGGTATCTGAAAATACTGTTTCTTAAGTCTTAATACCATTGAAGTATTTTTGTTTCGACATCATTCGTAAACAGACCTCAATTATTTGTATAGTGTATCAGCGTCTTTAAGGCTACTCATTAATACAACGTTTTATGATTTCCAGTTCGGGAATCGTATGAATATCTATTATTTTATCGTCATTAATGACATTGCTTTAATTTAGATGCTAATGAACAATTGGATACCACAAATGAGGCGTTTAAAGGCCGCTTATTACAAGTTTCTTTGTTAAATTTATGCAAAATGTTTTTTCATGTTCATCAATGGATTATAAATGTAGACAGTATTTTTCAGTGCTCTCGTTTCCCAGTGAAATATTGATTTCGCTCGTTTATATTTTGCATGGTCTCATAGAATAAATGGGATTAATAACTAACATAGAAATGTTAGGAACGTGGTTAGAGGTTGTGTCATTTGAAAGTGCTACCAGATAATACTGTGCTTTCAGTATTGTTATTGTTGTTGTTGTTGTTGTTGCTTTCCCTGTTGTTTTTGTTTCCGTAGAGATTATGGATTCAGAGGAAAAAACAACACAGTTGTCACTATTACATTAATACTATTAGCTTACGAATCATGGATGAACCCTCTAAGCAGATGGCTTTGCCATTAGCATCTGAATGCACCTACAAAGCTTAATTAGCAGCGAACAAACTGTACATACACAAATTTACTTCGTGAATATTAAGGCCATTCAGTCCTCTCCTACAATTCCATTTAACCATTCCTGCATAATTTACATTTCTTGCCCTTTCAAATCTTGCGTCACATATTCTGAGCAAAAAATTCACATCAACAGTGTCACCATTTTCATTCACTCTCATCCTGTATGGACACCTTATTCCGTAAAGAAGGTGCTTTACCTATCTATGACTCCACTGCATATCTCATCTTACCATCTAACGTTATATTTGTTTTCAGTTCCAAGTACCTTTACCGTTTCTAGTCATCCACCATTCATATTTAATGCTTCTTCTTCCTGAGTTTTCATTTATCCTCACAATATTACCTGTGCTTTCTTATAAACTCGACTTTCTCCACATGAAAACAATATCATTTCTTTGCCCTCGTGGATCATTCCATTTACAAATTTATTATTATTATTATTATTATTATTATTATTATTATTATTATTATTATTATTATTATTATTATTATTATTATTATTATTATTATTATTATTATTATTATTATTATTGAACAAGCCAAATGATCAGGAACTTAATAATCTATCGTAGAATAGTATCACAATGCTTAACATGAACAATAACGTGAGTTTGACCTTATGTGCAGGAGACACACGTGTGTTTATGTTTACCTAAGTATACTCCCCCAATCCTCTATTTTTCACGTCTGGTCTATTGTTTCCTGCGAGGCCAAAGCCAAACATGTCTCTATAATCTGTGTTTGCATTGCGCACGGAAGTTGAGTTGCCCGACCTGAATAGCTCTACATTAAAAATGCGGTTTTTTAAAGGTACGTCTTATTTATGTGGGCTTATAGGTGTTCCTCAATCTTCGGGATCTTTGTAAACCATGAAGGAAAAATCTTTCAAGAATGGTGATTTGTTGTGAGAAGAGGCTGTCATGAATATAGAATGCTGGTATCGTTTTATTGAGTTAACATCCAGCAGACCGAGGTGGTATGGCCAAACCGTTGCGATTTTTCTGTTTGCCCGAAAGCAAACAAAACTTAATTTAAAGCTGTTGCAACACTAAATAGACAATTTGAAATGTGTCCGACTAATGAGTGCAGAAATGGTTTTAGATGGCATTACATAGCTTACGAATCATTGCCTATGATGCAGATTTACTCCAGTGTATGAAATTGTTCTTATGTTGACATGACCGCCCATGGCCCTTGTTGTAGAATTCATAGTAACTGGCTGGAAGCAAAGATAATTTCATGTGTAGAATATCTGGATCGAATCGTAGCGTAAAGATATATCATAGCTTTTGTACAATCTTAGGTGATTATTGGCAGGGACTTATCAAGAACAAGGAAATCATTTAATTTGGAATTACTCAAGGGAACCTTTAGTTTGTTCACTGACTCGCCAGGTTTTACGAACCAGCCAAATCTTCAGTAAATCGTTACCGTTTTGTATGATTTGAAAAAGACTTCAGCGAATGAACGGATTGGTAACATTTTACTACTCGAAGTAATTTTTTTAAAGTGTAACAAAGGAATGAATGTTTTTTGTAGACTTCATACAGGATTTGTTATCCCATGAAATGAAAACGAAGCATATCCATTTTAGTTATTGCTCTCCCACTGGATTTCAGAACTAGGGATGAAATTCCCGTCGGAATCGCACTGCGAATAGACTAGAGCGTAAACGAAGTCCCCGGTGTCACACTATCCAATCTGCCTCGGAGACAAGCCATCAATTACGCGACGTTTTGAAGAGATGAATAGGCTGTGATAAAAGAGAATTTCAACGAATCTGAACTGAAAGGAAACAAGAGGCACACAAGAGGGAAAAGGGGGAACGATTCACTGGGAGGATAGTATTAGTGAACGAGTATGGGAGCAAAATGAATTTACTTTGTGGAGTATAATCGAATGTAGACGACGGGCGAAGGCTGATTAGATTCAGAGATCGCTTGGTTTTGTGTTGATTCCCTCTCCCTGCCCTTCGTTTCATCTCGGGCTGCCGTTGGGGTTCATTAGCCTTAGCGCGGAATTTTTCTTTCTGATATGAACAGTGTGGCTTTGCAAACTTTCCTCATTCACCCTCTCATTGCTTGAAAAGCTCCTATCCTTTGAAGAGTTTTGCTCCGGATAATGGGTACACTGCAGTAAGCTGACAGGTATAGTATATTTTTATTTTTATTTTTGACTGAGATATATGATCAGGCAGATTCTGAGAACTAAAAATATGACGCATTAAGTGTGTACAGTACAGTAAAGCTTATCAGAGCTTGAAGGGAGATGGATCGCAATTTTCATAACTGGTATGTAATTCCCAAATTTATTTCTCGGACAGTTAACCTAATCCTGCATCCGTTGTAATGGAAAGTAGACTTAGTGGTAGAATTTTTTTTAGTGAATCTAATGTTAAGGATAACTAACGTGGCATAAATACACCCAGTGATTATCTGGCAGTTTTTGCCCTCACTCTGTAGCTCTGTGCTTGGATATTTATTGTATATTGTATATTGTATATTATTAGGAATGTGATGTGATTCATAACGATTTGTAAGGTTGGCGTCTTTAAGGTTAAATTTTATGTAATTATTTGCTTAGAACTGTGAATCCGTGATTTTTAGAAATCAGAAGAGCCATGAACGTAGACGTTCGTAACAGACATGAATTGTGTAATAGAGAAGTTCCCCCCAAACATTGTCCATTCTTTTTGTCAAGGGTTTCTGGCTGTGGCTCTTATTATTGCACAATTACGATATCAAAACACAATGCTAGCTGTGTGCTTTTTTGTATCATAATTCCCCATATGCATGACTGTGATGAACAGAGTGGAAAATCCTTTCAATTTTTCAAATCCAGTAATATTTCCTTAAGGTTAGAGATATTTCGCGTGTCGTGTTTTGGTTACTGTAATGCATTTTTGCGAATGATCTTCAACTCACTTCATCCTGAATATGGAAATTTTTAAACGTTTCAAAGGCAAACAAGTTACACCTATAATTTCAGTTTACATTTTATTTGACTGTAGATTCATTATTGTGTATCCTTGGTTGATTTCCTGTTTAACACATGCAAAAGGGATAGAGCCAAAAACATCTGTCCATATGCATCTAAGTAGGAACGCCCTTGATTATTTGGAGAAGGTAATTTAAGAGTATTTTTTCTTCACAGGTCCGAAACTAAATTCCTTTAAAAGCAAAGGAGGAGGTTTGGAGCTGTAGTCGTGGAAAGTTATCTAGGAAGAAAAGTTTTTCTGTCTTAAGTGGCAGGAGAGCTGAACTGACATGTTTTGCATGCCAATGAGGGAGGCTTCTTACAGCCAGTTTGTGCTGGGGAGAAACGTTAAAAGACATTCTGGTTTTCCGATGTTGTTCGTCATTTTATCATTCATTGATATGTCGCTTCATTTTCGTCGCATTTTCAAATCTACAATATTTTCCAACAAAAAATTTCTTGCATCATTTTACGGGTAAACAGTGTTGGATGCTCGACGTTACAAGTCTCCAAAAACTAAGCAGCATCTACCAATGTTTTCTTCGGTTAGATATTTGCTCGCAGCATAATTAAATTAGTGTTCCTGTGAAGGTAGAGAGATGAAAGTGTAAGACTTATTTTTTTAGGGATATTATATTGAACATTTGGAGATGAAGATGGATCATAAAGCAGAAGTAGCCAGGTTAAGTGTAAAAAGAAAGTATTTCTCAGGGAAGCTGGAGAAAGACTGCTCAGTCTACTATTGTCTGTCTGTTGTCACCCGACATCAGTGTAACATTTTTCCTTGGATTTTACTTGTTACTTTTAATTCAATATGTTTTTTTAATATATATATATATATATATATATATATATACATATATATATATATAATATATATATATATATATATATATATATAGGATTATATATACATATCATATATTATATATTATATTATCTATTATAATATAACTATATATATTATTATAATTGGATTGCTTGCTCTCGAGGTACACACTTCCCTGCTTTAGGAGTGCTGTAAATCATGAAATGTTTTAACAACTCGCAGTAACATTTATAATTCTTTAGGATTGGCCGCTTTTGTATACTTAATTTCCATTGGCGTTTTAGGTCATTATTCAAGACTTCCCTAGAACAAAACCGTTGCTGTTTCATATGTATATATATATATTATATATATTATATATATATATATATATATATATTGGATTACTTGCTCTCGAGTACACATTGCTTTGGAGTGCTGTAAATCATGAAATGTTTAACAATCGCAGTAACATTTATAATTCTTAGGATTGCCGCTTGTATACTTAATTTCCATTGCGTTTAGTCATTATTCAAGACTTCCTAGAATAAAACCGTTGCTGTTCATATGAACGTTAAACTTTGAAGCATTAACATTCATTGTAGATTTATATCTTGAGGACTTTGAACTAAACTTCATCTAACCACATCTTGCTCCCTCCCTCTGTCTTTCTCTCTCCCTCTCGCTCTCTCTCTCCATTGATTTGATGCAGATGTACGCAGCATGACGTACAACAGGTCCCAAGTGACGCTCGCTAAGTTTAAAAGCCGCATTGCTGCAGCGCCTTCGAGCTTGTTTTACACCCCACCGCTCTCCCCTTAAAGGAAATGAGCATGTAACCTCATTTATGTCCTGGTTCCCAAATACTTAAGTAGTTAACAAGACTTCGTTTGCGTGTGCTACTAATTTCGTGTGTTTGTCCTGCTAAAAATAGGATTGCGTCAGTTTTCCATTTTTTATGTGGCCACTTTTTCTTTGCATCTGTCTTATGGCGTACGTTGAGAGACTTGAAAGCGAGCAGAAATAATTATTTTTATGCTGAAATTAACTGAATTTCTGTAATCAGCCCTTTTTTACAGGATAACAAACTGCACTTACGAACTCCAGATTTACATGTGCAGTCTTTGAAGAATTGGGGGGTGGGGGGCGTGCTGTTTGTTGTCAGACACTGTAGTTTAATGTGGTTATTATTGATGACTGTCCCAGCCATGAATTGGCCGTGTTTAGCTGTTTATATTTTTATCATTTTTGCAAGTGTCTGAGGGCCATCAAAAACTTTCAAAAGGATTCTGAGAGTTGATGTCAAAAGAAATAATGGAAATTTGGAGTAAATTAAAAATGTTCAGTTGGTTTTAACCGGTGTATGAGATGGAATATCTGGCTGCTTTGTTACTTAGCGTGTCCCATGGTCCCTTATTACTACATCGCATTTTGAAGCAAATAGAGTGCTGTAATCATCATCATAGTTTACAAATATTGGTAGCACTTTTGGTGAAAAAGAAAAGTTCTTAAAACCGTTTGTATCATTAGAGAAAATACTATGAAAGTGGAAGGGTGCGTTAATCTAAGATGTCAGCAAATTTATGTCTCTTGGGTTAACTTGCGTCTCTCTATTATTAGTTTAATTTCATAACTAAACCGATTTAAAAAGTCTCGGTTAAGACTGAAGTCATGGTATAAATTAATTTGTAGATGTTAAACTGGTTTTAAATTCGTAACTAAACTAAGAGTTATGTTATAATTGATTGAAAAATTTTTAACTGTGAACAAGTCACATCCTAAGTTCCATTTTTGTTGCAACACTGATTAGATAAGATAGTGTATTTCATTGTTAGTAATCTTTTCTTTTACAATATACTCTTTTATAGATTGTACAATAAAAGTCGCTTTAAAAGATGGTGTTCATGGAGGGTAAAGTATAGTCATTTTATGACAAAGCAAGTTATATACGATATACGCTGAGACAAGGTTGTTAATGTCTAGGAAATTATTATTATTATTATTATTATTATTATAGTTTTAGGATAACTTAAAGAATTGTAGGTAATAGTACTAAAAGTAAATAAACGGCTCAATACATATAAGTAAGTAATTATTACAATCTTTCCCCCGGGAGAGTTTTGTATTCTCATCATCGTTATTAACCAGTATTACCAGCATCCACTGTGCGCTAAAGAGAAAGGAAGGACCTGCGGGAAAATGAGGCATTTGTTTGTAGTAATTGACACTCTCTCTCTCTCTCTCTCTCTCTCTCTCTCTCTCTCTCTCTCTCTCTCTCAAGGAGAAAGATATCTCTCTCTCTCTCGTCTCTCTCTCTCTCAAATAAAGCTATACTCTCTCTCTCTCTCTCTCTCTCTCTCTCTCTCTCTCTCTCTCTCTCAAGGAAGAAAGATATATTCTCTCTCTCTCTCTCTCTCTCTCTCTCTCTCTCTCTCTCAAGAAAGAAAGATATTCTTCATCTTTGTAAAGCACACTACTAACTGTTTAATTTTTACCGGATTGACGAAGGTTCTTATGACTGACTTATCCACAATTTCAGCTCTGGCCCCAGTCCCCCAACACATCCTTCGTTGCTGTGTTTCCTCGGTTTGTTAGTGGAAAGCCCCTAAATTGTAACTACAAAGTTTGTCTGTACTGGTTTATTGGGCAAGCTTGTTCCAGCTCCGAATAGTGTGTACTCACTGGGATATATTCTATGTTCTGGCGACATTTTGAGGTTGTAACGCTGTGGTATAAACTTGGCATATGTCGTTGCATCGGTGTTCATTAAATCTTTTCATGGGAGGCTGTATCACCAAGATAAGGAATAAAAAAATTTATGGCAACATATCCTTTGCATGCGGAACTGGACATCGGAAGGCCAGCAATGTTATTTCTCGAAAAAAGGAAAAAACTAATTAAAGGACTCCAGTTGACTTAGTTATACAAAAGCTTAATGCTGATTGCGTTCCAAAGCAAAGAAAGGGAATCCCTGTCATGCTGAGTAAAACTATTTGAGGGATGTAACACCGTATTGTAATATATTAAAGAATCCTTTCATCCTACTTTCAGGTACATTGCATGTAACTAAAGCCCTTTGATACTATTCACTTCACAATGTTTCATTATGTGAATGAGAAATCTTTATGAAATATAGCTGTTGCAGTTCATTGATCACGATTAAACAAGCTTGACAGCAATGTGCATATCCGTATTTAGTCAACCACAAAGGACACATTTTCATTTGCTCTCCCAATCTCAGAATTATATGAATAGCTTTTGTCTTGTGATCGGTAAATGCGGGGAGGGACAATGATTGACATTTAAGTTTGTGTCATCGTTACTTTACGGTCATCTAACGCCACATAAAAAAAAAAGTCATCAAATTTTTTTGTCTCTCTGAGATTTTATATTCAAGATATTTTAGTGAAGATAAAATAGTTTATGTAAAATGAAACAAAGGACACGCCTCAGTGGCGTGGTTGGTTTGGTGTTTGCTTCTCACCTCGGTGGTCGCGGGTTCGATTCTCGGCCATTTCATTGAGGAGTGAGAGATGTTTATTTCTGGTGATAGAAGTTCACTCTCGACGTGGTTCGGAAGTCACGTAAAGCCGTTAGTCCCGTTGCTGAATAACCACTGGTTCCATGCAACGTAAAAACACCATACAAACAAACAAAAACAAACAAAGGACACTGAAAAGTCGCAAAAATTTTGCCTCATTTTTTGTATTCCTTAAGTTGCATTGCAGAATGCTAGAAATACCATATTTTCCGTTATGTTGAAAATACGAGATACACAGGTTGCATACCCCAGTCTGGTGCCAGGTATAACTTAAGGTGACTCTTGAATCTTGTTAGTTTATCCGTTCAGTTGTTTTTATCGATGTTAAAATTGTGCAAGTTGAAAAAATGAGCTTGTCCCTGTGTTGCACTTTGTATGGCTTTATGACGTTTTGAGTAAAATTTGGAAAATGGAAAACATTATTGATGGAAATGGGAATTTTTACTCGCCACAGTATTTAATCCCCACAGACTTGTTGTGAAATCATGTCATGTTACACATATCATTTTCATATATATATATATATATATATATATATATAGTATGTATATGTATATATATATTATATATATATATATGTCATATATATATTATATATAGTTATCATATATCTATATATATATTATATATAGATATATATATATATCATTATAGAATTATATATATTATATAATATATATATATATATATATATATTATATATATATATATATTATATATCTTGGGAATTTTGGCTTTTGGGTTGGGGTTTTTTTTTTTTTTTTTTGGACAGTACATGATTTTATATCTTGTGCGGGAAGTAAATGAAGAAGATTTCACCTTTCATGGCAGAACTCGAACCAACACTGGAGTTTCATACAGAACACTTAACATAGTATACCATGCTTAGTTCAGCTCATGCATGCAAACATTTGTCAGATTCGAAAAGTTTCAATAGATTGCTAGATCCATAGGCACTGTCGTATCTTACAATTCACACACACACACACATAACACGCACACACACACACATATATATATATTTCTAACATCTCGTTCTTCTATTTTAAAAGGTAGCAATGGATCCGTGCATCCAAGGCAACCGGTAACATCCTCTCTCCTCTCTCTCTCTCTCTCTCTCTCTCTCTCTCTCTCTCCATCCACGACACACCCCCTCCCATTACCTAAGGCAATTGAATCACTCGAGAACTTATAAAAATATACATTTATTTAAAAGGAAATCGTTACCTAAATAAACCCAGGTTCTTAACAAAAAGATTAAATGAATGATTTAACTCAGATAGCCCATTCCATATTCATACTCCAATAATCCAATATTATCTTAGTCATAAAAACTGGGCAAGTCATAATACAGTACACCTTAGTAATTAAGTCAGTTCTCCTTTCACCAGAACTGCCTGTTAGAAGACAGGAGAACACTCTGATAAGAATAAGATTATAATCAAAAGATCATATGTAATAGAACATCTCTGAAATAAATATTCAAATACAATCCAGCCACATCTTTGGCCAAAAGTAAATATGCTTACCCATTCAACACAATATGCACAAACACTTCTCTATAAACACTTTTGCAGAAGCCATCTTGGCTTCTCGCCTCTCTGTAAGGATCTCTCCTCATTGTAATGCTACATTCTCATTATATAGTAAAAGGCTCGCACGTACGCACAAACTCGCACATATTGTACACACCTTAGAACTGCCTAGAACTAGATTCATTAGTCACCTCTGCGATTGCCCATAGCGACAGAACATGCAAAGATCTGCATACATAGGAATTTTGATATCACACCAATCAAAGAAGGATGTGTAAGCACTTCCAAGGCTTGTCACCTCTAGCACTGTGTCTCTAAGGGAAGTTAAATGGTGACTTCTCCACATTCTAAGAAAGTCACAATACATCACATTACAACTGTATTTAAAATATATTATTAATCATAGCAAATCCCTCTTTCATATAACATATATATATATGCATGAGAATTTTGTGTATACGTACATTTGTGTGGGTCGAAAAATTTAGAGTACCTGCTATCGAGGAAATGTATTTAGTTGCTAACTCTGGAGAATTAGTGTTTCCTCATGAATTGTTCCTTAAATTACTAGATCGATATTTTTCAATGCGTTACTATTAAAAGTTTTGGCAAGGTTAAATGTCACAAGACTTGATTTCATTTTTCTAGTATATAGGGACTATTTTGAAAGTACGACGATCATATGACTTCATTTTTTTTTTTGTGGTAAATATAAACTTATTTAAAGTGTGTACTTAGGTGTTTTTTTTTATTATTATTGTGTAGGTAGTTTTAAGTCATTGTTTAAAGTGATTAGTAGTGGTCAGTATTTAGCCTAAGATGGCTTTCATTCAATTTTCTAGTTATCAAAATCTTAATGATAAGTCCTTATCGGTGTAATGCCTTTTCGTGGTTGCATGTTTGTGTATTGTTCTTGTGGACTGAGCAAGAGAGGAATGCTACGTAACATTAACCCTTTTTACGAATTTTCATATTTTGTTAAATAGTTCCTCCCTTCGTCGTTTTAGATCTCCATTCTGTGTCATTTCGAAATGAATACAATTTTTTTAGTTTGCATATAGATAGAATCCCCGGAAATGATTTTCATACGAAGTAGCTGTGCCTTGATAAGACGCAACATTCTCTCCTTATTTTCTTGCCGACGATGGCCCCGGAACTGGAAACGCTTTGCATCGCGTATGGTAATACGATTTACAGGTGCTAGCGAGGCTTTGAAAATTACATCGGAAACGCGTTTGGTGCCATCGTCTCTCACACAGAAAATCAAGTTCGTAAGGGAGCGAATCGCTCTATCGGGAAAATATCCCAAGTGAATGAACACGGTTTGGCAATGTTGGGCTGATGGTGTAAGTAGAAGGAAAGGAGGCAGGAAGGAAGGAAAGGATGATGAGCTATGCTGGGATTGTACGTATCCTCGATACGGTTTGCGTTCCTTAATGATGTTTGCCTATTGGGATTATGGTGTCTCTCCTTTGGCGGGTCCTATTCAAAGGAGTCGACCTTCTCGAGAAATCTCTCTTGGAAGAAGGGGGATGCGGCTTTCCTCAGGTGTGGATGCTGTATTTAGAGCTGGATCTTCTAGAGGGGTACGATTCCAGCTGGTTATTAGGTTCCTTCCCCACGCCTTCGATATTAAAGTGGTTCCATTGAGTGTCCTGCGAGTTCGTACTACATCCAGAAACCCCTAAGTAGTCATATTTAAGCCATTCACTTTTCCTGAATTTAAGTTCGGGATTAATAAGGGTGAAGGGTGTAATGACAACCGCTTGTTCCGTCTTCTGCTCCACTTTGTATCTATTGGCTTAACCAACATAACGAAGTTTTCAAGGGGCACATAATATATATTGATGATTACATTACTTGGAATTTGAGACCCTGCGCCGCCATAGTTTCTCAAATAAATGATCGCTTTGAACAATAGAACGCTAATTGCCTTGTCATTGGTTAAGCTATTCGTCATCGTTTAATCCTCATGGTATAGTTTTTTTATTGGTTTACTGAGCGCCTTCCGTTACAAGTCATTATTGGAGGAAGGATGAAAGTTTTCGTTTCGCTTAGAAAAAAAATTTAAAAGATGCGCTCTTTGGAAGTCAGACCTCTCTCTCTCTCTCTCTCTCTCTCTCTCTCTCTCTCTCTCTCTCTCTCTCTCTCTCTCTCTCTCTCCTTTGTGCACCTTTCACTTGTGAAGGTGTTTAATAACAGTATTATATCTGGTGACTGGATGAAATTACACTCAATGTCGAGGTTTTAAAAGAGTTATGGTTTTTTTTAATGTGTACGTACACGGTATTTATTTCATGATATGTAAGTATATTTTAAAGTGTTGACACCTTAAGTCACTACCTGAGTAATGTTATTGTAGTCCCTTATTCCCGGTCAGTTATATGAAAATAGATTCTTTCTTTACGGAATCCTCAATACTAGCATTTTAGCCTGCCATATTTATCACTCTACCGGGCAGCGCAACCATAAATACTGGTTGAGAGAGAGAAATTTATTTTTTTCTTCGACCTCCTCCCTTGCTCTACTTCATATCAAAATCAAATATTGTGAACTAGGTTAAGCTACCAGAGAGGCGGAGGAAAATGTATACCGAGTTTTACTTTCAGCAAAAGGGATTTATTCTGGCCGGGATCTCTTTTTCAAAGAAAAGTAAGATGACAGCCATTGCCGTATATCTCCTCGAATTTTGGAGTCTTCGCAGGTGCTTTGTATTCGTATGCAGTCTCCTAGGCAGTGTCCTTTTACGTTTTTGCCTCCCCTGTGAATTCAGATGTGAACAGCATTTGAGACTGCTTATATGATTTGAAAAGATGTGTTTCCTAATTTTATCGCTGACGTTGTAAATCATTTTCTTTTTCTTTTCAATTCGATTACTTTAACCTGCAGTCGACTTCTTATAAATGGAATGTTTTCCAAAGGTATTCGTGAGTTGCGTGCAACAAGTTCTTTTGTCCCTCATTTAATGTCAATATTCCAAGCGTATAAGTTTTAAATCAGTTCAGGTGGGTTTCTCTCTCACGGTTGATCACTTTTTGTAATGTCATAATTTTTAAATCAGTTTAGGTGGCTCTCTCTCTCTCTCTCGTCTCCCTCCTCTCTCTCTCAAGATTCTCCTCTTCCTCTCCTCTCTCTCTCTCTCTCTCTCTCTCTCTCTGTTATTAGTCCTCTGCAGACAATGACAAGACTCTAGGTTTTCCGTATATTTTTCCTTTCTTTGTGTTTGTCAGGTTTACCCTGTCATTGCAACAACAACTTTACAGTTGAACGGATTTACAAGGTATTCCCTTGTGCATAGATTTACTCAAAGTAAAAGTAGATCTGCCATTTATTTGCCAATCAGTTTCCCTGCCATTCTTATGATTACAACTCCTCATACACCCTTGCATTGCATGGACTTCCGTCTAACTTTGTACATAGTATACCATTTTACATGGACTATCCTGTAGGGAGATCTTCTCTCTCTCTCGGCCTGTTAGTTTGTCAGTCATGCTTGCTTTGTCAACTATTACTACAATTTGAAGTTTCATTCAAACTTTATACAAAAGGTAGACCAGCGTCCTTAGAGGTGCATGATGGGAGATCCTTTTTCTTATTCTCTGCCTGCATGTTTCAGAAGTTTGTCATACTCATTCTTTAAGGAATTTCAGACAAACTTCGCGTGAAAGACAGTTTCTCTTGCTCGAAACATCTAGTGAGAAAATTGTTTTGTTATCTTACGTTTGATAAAAGCACTTAGTCCTGTAGGTGCCAAGATCAATGCTTCAAACAATTCATCCTGTCTAGATAAACTAGATAACCGATGTAGGTAAAGATGATACACTAGTTAAGGAAACTGATCATAAAATGTTTCACCTCACAGAGATAACGAGGAAGCGTCATACCTAGAGCACAGACAGAAATTCCCTACTTGTTCAAGTTGGTACCAGCTTCGCCTATGAAACGAGAATCCCAAATTCTGTCCCGGGGTGAGCAGGAAACGAACTAGGCCTATTTCATGAAAAATCTTTCGTGTGTGTTGAGGTAAAGTGTTTTTCATTTACCGAGAAGTTGGTTGATTGTCCTGGTATTTAATCAGGTTGAATATGGTATTATTATATAATAATAAATATTATTAAATGTGGGTTCAACATTCCATCGGTCAGAATGATCTTGGAAAGAATGTTGTTAGTCGGTAACGTTTTTTCTTTAACGCTTTTTTTTTAAGTGCATTGTTAAAAATTCTCCTTTGCCTGAAATGAAGTGAAAATGCGATATGTGTCCTCGTTGCGAAAGGGCCTAAACTGAGCCCCCTCCATAATCTTTTATGGCCGTCTCTGATCCCCTTTCCTTTTACTCCGAGGCTCAAGTACTTACCGAAAGGTCTTGAAGGAATTGTTATTGTCAGGAGTTATTAGTTTGGGGTATTTGTTCAGCGATTAATTTCAATGTACATATATTTATTTATATGTACATTCGAAAGTTTATCATTATTTTTGTGGCCACGCATTTTTTCATTAAAATCTACGCTTTCATAGAAAGTCGGAAAGAAAAACTAACCTCTTATACATACAACTGCTCGATTTCAAAAACATGTAAACATTCGTAGCCTTATCTGTCTTCACGTACCAAATAAAGTGGGAATTTAGCTTTATGTTAAAAATATTCACCTTCGCCTTGTTACAGTTATTATTTATTTATTTAGGCTTTTATTCAGTACTGGTTAGTGTGTCTAGTTTTTATCATTATTTTTGCCTCTTAACGCCGTGCGACACTCATGTCTTTCCGGCACTTTCATTCTCTCAAATCTCTGATCATCACTAACATCCCGTCTCTTGGTTCTCGTCCAAGTATGTCTGGGTCTTCTGACTCCCGTAGTGCCCAGAGGAACCCATCTGGCACTATCACGTACTATTCTATTCGGGATGCAAAGGACTTGTCCAGGACATTGCCACTCCCCTTCATCATTACCTCATCTGCATATGTATATGGAACGTTCGTCATTTCCCTCATGGTATAATTTCTCGCTAAATCCTGGCATGTGACTCTTAATAAAATTTTTTTATAGAATCTTTTTGTAGCTTTAATAACAATCAACACTTTTGTGTTTGATTGCCAAGCCTTATTGAGCTTCCCAATTGTTTGATCTGCTTTTCTTTTAGTCATAATCTAAATTCCTGCTCTAGTGAATGTGAGGTAATTGTTTTAGTTCCTAAACATATCGAAGATTCATCCTCGTTAATTCTTTCTCCATCTAGTGTTATTTCATAATTTTCTCGATACTCTGCTTATTTTAATTATCTTAAGCCCCACATTCATAGATAAATGATGTATTCTATTAAGCAAGCTTTGGAAATTTTGTCTTGCTGAGTAAATCTCATCCCTGCATCTCCAACCATTTATTTTATTATTAGATCTATGAAAAGGACAAATTACATAAGCAGCATATCATTTCCCAGCAAAACCAGACTATTCACTTAAATTTCATTTGACATCATCAGCATTAACTTCGTGTGAATAGTTTAAATTAGTTAACACATTTAACAGGAATGCTATAGTTACGTTAGACCTTCAATAATATTGGCGTCTGGATCAAATACGATCTTGTAGTTAATAAAGGCTGTCAGAAGTGGGTGGGGGTGTTGGGGGGGGGGGGCGATTTTCATATTCTGTAGACTGCTGCACAGTATCACTTAACTCAGAGCAACTATTACTTTTTCTGAAGCCAGCTCTTGTTCATATCTTTTTTGTCTCAAGTGTTTTTTTATTGGCGATTCCACTTCTAAAACTACGAATTCATTTAGTCTGTTAAATTTGTCTTCGGGTTCTGGTATACCAGCCAAATTGTCGCATACCTCTCACTTCTTTGACCTCCCAAATGTTCCGCCTAGTGCTGGCTGTCATCTCCTTCCGATGTTTTATTGACTCATCCCTCTATTTGACAGGTAATTTCCTCTTTCCTTTTTCACCCACGGATATTTTCGTTAATAATTCTGAAGGCTACCGGAACACCAGTACCACTTCCTGAATACAGGCTGTCAGCATTACCCACCAGTTTTCCAGATATTTTTCTGATCTCTTATGCCTCGTCCAACTTTACTGTCTTAGACTTGATACTCAGCACTTTATACTCTTACTTTATATATTTCTTGTACTTCTTGGAATTTGAATGCAATTACCTTGGGTTTTGTGTGTTCCTTACTGTATCAAAATTTAATGTACATTCCTGGCTTTAATCCAATTTTCATTGATTGTGTTTTCTGTTCAGGTATGTTTTCGATAGCTACTAACTATCCATTTCGAGATTAATTGCAAAAGCCAATGGGTGTTCATTTTCAAGAGGCTTTACTTGATCAAACTTAGATCTGTGTCTTCTCTTTTTGTGGGGTTTTTCAATTAAAGCTCCAGCGTAGTGAAAACTACCTGATGATTACTGCTGACGTACTTATTTTTGTGTGTGGTTGGAGGTGTATGTATTCGTTTAGCGAGTATGCTTTCTTTTCAGTGCATAAAAATTCATGATATTTTCAAATTGTATGTTTTAGAATTACACATTATTCGCAACTACGAGGAAATTAATCCTCAGTGAGAGGCAGATATAAAAAAATATATGGATAATGTGGATAAATTGTTCTTCATTTGGTTTAAATTTCTGATTTTGCCTTGGCTAGTTCACTGCAAATAATGCCTCTCTCTCTCTCTCTCTCTCTCTGGTTTCGTACCCGGAAAAAGTACACAAACCCAACTGTTAGTCCACCGTGAGAACATATTCAAAAATATGAAAAGCGGAAATGAAACAGATGTGGTTTATTTAGACTTTGCAAAAGCTTTTGACAAAGTAGACCATAATATATTAGCGAAGAAAATTAGAAAACACAATATCGTGGATAAAGTAGGAAGATGGTTAAAAGAATTTTTACACAACAGAAAACAGATAGTTATTGCAAACGACGAGAAATCGGATGAAGCCAAGGTAATATCCGGTGTGCCGCAAGGTACGGTGTTAGCTGCAATACTGTTTGTTATTATGATTGAGGACATAGACAGTAATGTTAAGGATTCGGTAGTGAGTAGTTTCGCAGATGACACAAGAATAAGTAGAGAAATTACTTGTGATGAAGATAGGAACGCTCTACAAAGAGACCTTAACAAAGTATATGATTGGGCAGAGGTAAATAGGATGGTATTTAACTCTGATAAATTTGAATCAATAAATTATGGAGACAGAGAAAGAAAGATATATGCATATAGGGGACCTAATAATGAGACAATCACAAATAAGGAAGCAGTTAAAGACCTTGGTGTGATGATGAATAGGAACATGTTATGCAATGATCAAATTAGTCAAGTTCTGTTGGCAAAATGTAAAGCAAAATGGGAATGTTGTTACGGCACTTCAAAACAAGAAAAGCTGAACACATGATTATGCTTTATAAAACATATGTTCGTAGTCCACTTGAATATTGCAATATGATATGGTACCCACACTATCAAAAGGATATTGCACAAATAGAGAGTGTATAAAGGTCCTTTACAGCTAGAATAGAAGAAGTTAAAGACCTTGACTACTGGGAAAGACTACAATCCTTAAAATTATATAGTCTAGAAAGGAGAAGAGAACGCTACATGATAATTCAGGCATGGAAACAGATAGAAGGAATAGCAGAAAATATCATGGAACTAAAAATATCAGAAAGAGCAAGCAGAGGTAGATTAATAATGCCCAAAACTATACCAGGAAAAATAAGGAAAGCACACAGGACATTAATCCACTACGCACCAGCATCGATAATGCAGCGTCTATTCAATGCGTTGCCAGCTCATCTGAGGAATATATCAGGAGTGAGCGTAGATGTGTTTAAGAATAAGCTCGACAAATATCTAAACTGCATCCCAGACCATCCAAGATTGGAAGATGCAAAATATACCGGAAGATGTACTAGCAACTCTCTGGTAGACATTAGAGGTGCCTCACACTGAGGGACCTGGGGCAACCCGAACAAGATGTAAGGTCTCTCTCTCTCTCTCTCTCTCTCTCTCTCTCTCTCTCTCTCTCTCTCTCTCTCTCTCTCCATAGTCCAGAATTCCATTTCTTCGCACGTTCATTGTGAAAAAGAGACACGGAAATTAAGAAGAGAGATTTGTGGAGTTTATAAAAGAGTTGGAGGAGCAGCGAGCTAGAGAGAATAAATTCGACCATTTTCTTTTCTCGGTTTGTTTACTTTTTGTAAGATCTCCATTTTCTCGTCTTCAGCGTTCATGAAATTGCTTTATTATGTAAATATGTAAAGTAAACTTTGTATTATTGTTTAGGGTAGTAAAATTTCTCTCTCTCTCTCTCTCTCTCTCTCTCTCTCTCTCTCTCTCTCTCTCTCTCTCTCTCTCTCTCTGATATAACCTTTTCATTTCTGGGAATCACAGTTTTCTATACATTTCCTTTGCCCGAAATTATGTCGACTTCCTTTTCACTACTAAATCCTCCTCCCCTCTCCCCATATAATGCTTCGACCAACGGTACAACCTCCTCCTCCTCCCTCCTCCTCCTCCTCCTCCTCCCTCCTCCTCCTCCTCCTCCTCCCCGCTCCCCCTTCCCCCTAAAGCCCCTCTCTCTCTCTCTCTCTCTCTCTCTCTCTCTCTCTCTCTCTCTCTCTCTCTCTCTCTGCCACGGGCCGCCTTCCAATTTCTTCATTTGTTCGTTGTAAAAAAGAGGAGCGGAAATTAAGGAGGAGGTTTTTGGAATTTTCATAAGTTGAGGAGAAATGGGAATAATTCGTCCGTTCTCGTCTCTTCATTAATTCACCTCCTATATATCAAATTTATATCGGGTTTTCTTTCGATTATTAATTTTTTTATGTAAATTCTCTCTCTCTCTCTCTCTCTCTCTCTTCTCTCCTCTCTCTCTCTCTCTCTCTCTCTCTCAGGATATTTTTTTTTATTATAAGGAGTATCAGCCTGAAAGTGATAACCACACCAGTAGGAAAGAAAGCAGTCTTAATTATTAAATTTAGTAAAAAAAAAATGGTTGCACCAAATTTACAATCTTGTGAAAATTCCTGTTAAAGACATTTGGTCTTCAGAATTATTATTATTTTTATTATTATTATTATATATATATATTTGATGACCAGCAGACTAAAAGAATCAGTTGCGATGTCTGGTAATTAAAAAGAGGAAAAAAGACTGGAAATGAGGATGAATGTTAGGAAAAAGTGTAGTTGAGATATTCAACCGAAGAAACAGTCTGCATTCATTAATCAGAAAAGAAAATATATTTTCTTCAATGAGCGATATATTTGAAAATGTATCCTTGTGAGCATAAGTCATTGAAATAATTACATCAGAACAGGGCTAAATGTAGATTGTGTAATAGATATTGATATTACCTATTTACTTTAATTTTTTTACCAATTAGATTTATCATGTATAGTTTTTTTTCTCTTGATCTCAATTTTATAAACATTGTTTTATATATTTTGCATGCGATCAAACTTTTACATTATTATGGTTAAGCATGTAAGAGTAGAATGTATTGAGGGGACAATTTTCGTTCTTTGCATCCTACTTTTATTTTACGCTGTTTTAAACCATCTCTTCACGTGAGAATGTGAGTAACGGAATGTCAAGGCAAATATATCTGTCATCGTGAACTTATTCCAAAGTTCCCCTTATTCGTTGAAGTAATAAGAATTTTACAACAGAACATATTGGTTCCTGCGCCTTCATCACAAGTCTGAAAATTGGGGTAATCTCCGTTGAATCTTGCTTCGAGAAAAAAAGAAAAAGAAAAAAAGGAAAAGTTCCTCTCAAAAGATCAGGCCTTCCTTAAAGACGCTCTCTCTCTCTCTCTCTCTCTCTCTCTCTCTCTCTCTCTCTCTCTCTCTCTCTCTCTCTCTCGTAGGTCTAGTAGGTATAGTAAGCTAACATACGTGGATTTATCTAGGATTATTTGGAACCGGAAAAGCAACATTTTTTTTCTACAGCTGCAGAAACCAAAGCTAAATTCACTAAGCTGAAAATAGGTCTCTCTCTCTCTCTCTCTCTCTCATCAAATCTCCTCTCTCTCTTCTCTTCTCATCTCCTATCTCTCTCTCCTCTCTCTCTCTCTCCTCCCCCTTACCCCCCTTGTATTTCTTGCACTGACATTTACCCCTTCTGCAGAACTCTATTTTCCCTCTCTTAGCCACTTCAACTACTTTTCTGCGCTGCTATATTTTGATGCTCCCTTGCCAAGGTGCTCTTTCCCATTCTTCCTCTGTTTCCATGAGGGGGAAATGAATTTAAAATAATGGAAATGAGAAATTCAGGGAGTTCTGAAGAGAACGTTTGTACATTAGGCGTGGGTAAAAGTTATGCTCTCTCTCTCTCTCTCTCTCTCTCTCTCTCTCTCTCTCTCTCTGTGTTTGTGTGTGTGTTTTTGTATGTGTAAAAACTAGCAGTATTCTTTCATTGGTTGCGGTTTAAAGTCGTAAGAATTCAATCCCAGGAAACGGTTCTTTTCCCTTCGCGGCAACACCAATTTTACATGTCTTTTCTCCTTTCTCCCGACAACTTCCATCTTCTGTGCTCATTGTCCAATTTCCTATTCCTTTCATCTTGTATCGAAGGAAAGAGAAACGAAAATTGAGAAGGGATTTAAGAAATGAAAAAGGGAGAAAACTAATTGTTCAGAGGGAAGAAGCTTTTATCTCATCGTCTTCGTTTTCGTCGAGTTTCTTTTCTTCGCGTTTCTTTACAGATTATACTTTTTTTTCTTTCTGTTCAGCGTCTCGGTCTAACACAAAATGAAAAGGAAACTCCACAAGGCAATTTTGTAAATGGATTAGAATCGTGGAAGGTGCTTTTCCTCTCTCTTCGTCTGTGCGCGAGTTAATAATATAATGTACTTTATGAAACTTAACAAGTACCGAAAAAGATGCTGATTTTATATGGTCAGCAAGAAAGCATAAATAATATAAAGTAAACGTCTTGTGCACCTGCTGTAGGTACCCTGTTGCGTTTGTCTAAAATGTTAAAAGTGTTATGAAAAACTTATTCCAACAGAATGAACGTTGCATCAACAGATTTGTTATTGCTATGCACAGCTTAACGTAGTCCCATTATCTAGATAAGACCTGAGAAAACCTGAAAAACTAATTTTAGAAAAAAATTAACTAAGCCAGCGGAAGCTGTTTCTCATGAAAGAGGAGGTAATGCAAGTCAGAGAACATCTGTTTGAAGAAAATTCGCAAGTCTAGTCATCGAGTCCCGTAATTGTGCCATATAAGAATTTCCGTTTTTCAAAGTATGAAGACCTTTTAACAAACTGTATCCAAAACACGCCGGTAACTCTTCCCTTTAAAGAAAGCTCAAGAAAGCTCTTCTATAGGATAAACATAACGTTGCAACAAAACTCACTGTCTTTACAGAATGAGCGCTGTAACTGAAACAAGGAAACGTAGTTCCTTACATTAAAACATTATATTTACAGGATTGGGAAGTATCTCTATTATTACTTAAGTATAAGTACGTATTTAAGGAGGTGAAAATTCGAGCATAATCGTAAATGTATGAGACACGGAATCCGTTGAAAAAACATAATTTATATTCACTCTCTAAATGAAATTGGATTTAAATAAATAAAAAAAAGTTAGGGGCAGACTGTCGCTTGTTGAAGATGTACATTTTCATACGAAACAGCAGGGAACTGATGACGTCATTCTATGACAGTACAGTCGGTCGAAGTATGTTGACACTGCTGCTGCATTCTTAGCAAATGTGCGAAATTACAATATTATCAAAACAGCTTTACTATTAATGCCCTTCCCCTGCATGCTCGCATCTGCACATACGACTGAAAAATATTTATAAAGTTCCACGCTAATCTAGGCAGCATTTTCTCTCTCTCTCTCTCTCTCTCTCTCTCTCTCTCTCTCTCTATAATGAAGTCTCTAAATACAGGATATTCTGTAAAATGAAGACTTCCTGAACGTGCAGCAGTACACAGATAAGAGTCGATAGAATTATAATATGATAACCTAGGCCTTGGATGGTAGAAATATTATGAAAGGTTAGAGTTAAAAATATTGACAGTATTGTAGACTGATAAATGTTACAAAAAAAAAGGGAGCGAATATTCAATATGATAATGCAAAGTACCCTCATAAAGTCTACGAATACTCTAAATTCCGATTTTCATGTAGGACAACGTTCTGGTCTTTAGGACCTCAACATTTTGACGGGTGGAGTGTAAATTATTACTCTTATTTCCAGCATATCCTTTGAACTCGTTTTCAGTTCGAAATATGTCTTGTAACTTTTTTCATTTTTAGAATTCTTCAATAACTTCACGGTGACTGGTAGCGTCAGCAAGTGTGTAGCAGGCGACAGATAATTGATTGGTTGGAAAAAAAAAATGTAATAATGTACTTAAGTCGATGGGTATATTTGTCAAGGTTCTTGAATTGACAGGAAAAGAGGCAGCTAGCGTCGATCCGAGTGGAGAGTGGCCTTAGTGGGCATGACATTTTGGAAGACTGCCGTCCCAAATTAAAGCCGAGCAGCAAAGTTAGGACTCCACGGTAGTTGTAATATTACTAGTGCGTTACGGCGTCCTCGCCTGAGGCTGACGGAAAGCAATGCTTTTTTAAATTGACGGCGAATGTAAGCGCAGACTGGAGAAATCCATACGTTCTCGAAATCGAAATACAGATTAGGACCAGTTGAAATGGCCAGAGTCCCTCAGTGGATATTTTGGGGTTACTGTATACTCTCCTTGGAGTTGCCAGAAAGGAGGAAACTATACCCTGCCTTGCAAGGGTACCATCTTCGTATTTGCGTGTTCGTGTTGTTTGTGAGATTCATAAAATGCTGTTTAATAATTTATCCACATCCAGGTATATCAAAATCAAACGAATGCGTATTGTGCAGTCTATTTTGCTCAAAACCTTTTGTGCCGAATGGAAAACAATGGAAAACCGATTCGGCACAAAAGGTTGTCCATTGTCGTGGAATCCAGCTATTCTTTGCTGCATAAAGGAAATTAGTAATTAATTGGGTTAATAAGGCACGACAAGACTGCTTGACGATTTGAGAAAATATTCCACTTATTAAAACATTGACATTATTTTATGTTTTAACTAGCACATGGGGTTTAAGCCGCGCGTTCGCCCATGTATTTCTTACAAAACTAGAGAATGTTGAAGGAATTTTGATTTTTTGCTCTCTCTCTCTCTCTCTCTCTATCTCTCTCTCTCTCTTCTCTCTCCTCTCTCTCTCTCTCTCTCTCCTCTTATATATATATATATATATATTATATATATATATATATATATATATATATATATATATATATACATACACCCGTTTTCTTTTTCGATTTGATACACCCTTTTTCGAATGCCAGGAATACCCCTTCTCGTTGGGAAAGGGTAAAACGGACGAACGAGCTGTATTCATGTAAGTGTGAAATAGATATAGATGACACTGGGTGGAGGAAGGCCTGGCATGGCGTCGTTGTTTTCAACCAACGCTGCTGCTGCTGCTGCAGTGTAATCTTTTACAGTAATATAGGCGCGAATGGAACTATCCGACAGCAACCAGGAGAAAAAAAAAATAAAAAGGATTTGAGAGAGAAAAAGAGGATAACAGGGGGGATGAAAAATGAAGAGCTCCGCAAACAATAGGTGGTGATCTCTCGCTGGACGCTTGACAGCCGTGGAATAAATGAAGACTTGGGAGATTCGGCGCTCTGTCGCTGCTGCTGCTGATGCTGCTGATGCTGCCTCTCTACCTCTCTGCGTAGAGGTTACGTGTGCTGCCTCTCGAGAGGCACTGGGTTTGACGCATGCTGCCCCCTGTCGAATTTGGCCGAACAAATATTCTGCTCTTTTGTCGAGAGCATCATTTTTAGCGACAAACAGACTGACAGCATAATTTTCAACGGCACACACACACACGGAATGAGTGTATGTACCTGCGCGCTTCTGCGGCAGTTTGGTTGAAGAGCGAAAAACTGCATTTTATCGTTAATTCTCTCTCTCTCTCTCTCTCTCTCTCTCCACACACACACACACACACACACACACACACACACACACAAACAGTATGGGCAAACGTGTTAGTAAATTGACGGGATTAAGCAATTTCCAGTGTCTGGTTTGTGTAATCAGGAAATGTGCAGCGGCGGCGTTTATTCCGGGATCATTCTCTTGTATGGTCAAAGATCATGTTTTGGAGCAGAGGCCATATTTAGGGTTCGTGAAAATATAAGATAATTGTTTATATCTAAGTCCGTCCGATGTGAGCAACCTCTAATGTGAAATATTTGTGTTTTTTTCACATTTGAATTTTGATGATATATTTATGAATCTTAATTTTGCTCTAAATTATGGTAGTCATTCATACACTGTACTTATGGGCCTTTGAATGTCTTCAGTTATATGGTTCTGAAACAGGGTGGAATTTTTCGCAGTTGACATGTATGTAAGGGTAACTTATCAAAATCAGGGTTCATATCTCTATCTCCTTATATTACTTTCCTTCCTTCTTACCGGCCACTCTCTCCTAACAATTGTTTCGTAGTGCAACTGCGAGGTTTTCCTTCTGTTACATTTTTAAAGACCATTTTACTGTCAGTTTCCCTTTCAGCACTGAATGACCTCATATGTTCCAGCGCATGGCCTTATAAGACCCTTTTCTAAGTTAACCATTTCTTATTAAAACACTGCGCTCCGTACCCACCCCGGAATTGATAGATAATTCCAGTAATTTTGAATAGAAGGTTTCGAACTAGTGAGAGAAAGTTTCAAAGCGCCACTTGTGTCACTGTAGCCCCAATGCGGGCCCCCACCCCCCCAAAAAAAAAAAAAAAAAAAAAAAAAAAAAAGCTAATGGGCAGAACGGTAAAGAACTATTCTGTTCAAGAAAAGCATTAAATAATAGCGCACCTGCGTCAGATTTTCATCGGTTCACTTTATCTATTATTGTTAATTTTTTGTTAATTCGTTATTGGCTATGATTTAGAATTTATTTCCAGTGTTGTTCAATATTTTGCTTACTAAAACTGTTTTAATGGTGAAAGTAATGATTCAAAATAACAAGAAGTGAAACTGGGACGTGTTTGTCTCTTGAAAAGTAAGAAAAAAATTGTTGAACTTCCAGAGTTGCATCATCAGTTTCAAATGTTCGTTAGTTGATTTTAATTGCTTCAAAACTAATATTGCGAAAGCTGGCTTCATGATATATATGATTCTAGATGAGGCACCGGCCGACTGATATTTACTTTTTAATATTATATTTACATTAGTATCTATAAATGTTGTTATATTTACATTGGTTGGTCTGTCGTTCTTCATCATGGAAATGCCGAGAAAACATTTAATCAAAGGAAAAAATAATCAATAAATATAAAAAGGGAGAATTCAGTGTGTTTTGCCAAAACCGATCGAAATAATATAGCACTTTCTTTCATATATTTTAATTAGGTTGACAAAATTTCCCCGAAAGGACCTGTCTGTCTGTGTCATGCAGGTCAGACATTGGGATGTGTCTTTCGTTTTTCATAATCAACGATTTATGACGGAGGAACCATTCAGAATTCGGGTATTTGGATGATCAACGATGGACATGAATCTCCAAGTGGAGTTTTAGATGATGGTGAAATTGGAGTGACAAAGTTTAGGAGGTCATGGAGAAAAAGGCGGAAAGGAAAGAAGGAAATAACTGTCAGAATAGACGGTAAAAAGAGAGATAAAACTCTCCGTAGGGACAGATAATAAGGAGAGGTACAACCATCGGACCTGGAATAAGGAACGAGAAGTTGAATCGTGAATTGCGGAGGGAATTGGAAATCGAGAGTCAGACCGGTTTATTGGAAAGGATTTATTAAAAAGAACGTGAAAAGGGCGACATCGAAAGGAAAAGCATTGAAAGTAGTAAAGGAAAAAGAAAGCCCAAATCTAATTTTGTGGTGGAGAGAAGAACTGGAGGACATTAGTTGGAATTGCTCTTGGTCGCTATTGGAACGCGGGACTTGAAAATACGAAGAATTTTTAGATTGTCAAGGCGTTCTCTCTCTCTCTCTCTCCTCTCTCTCTCTCTCTCTCTGGAAAAATTTCATAATACGTTTACTTATGGTATTTGACTCTTCTTCGACTAAAAGTTATCCGAAAATTAATGCAAGATTTTGTTGTTTTACCTTTGTGAGTGTGGTTAGAAATTTTGTTTAACCATGGTTAGAGTTTCATACACAGATTTAAGTAAACGGCCGATGAACTTGGTTTTGTTAGAGGTTTGTCACAAGTACAAATTATGTTCTCGTGAAGTGACACGTATCCTAACATTTTAAAATGAACATGCCGCGCTTCACATTCAGCATTCTCCAACTATACAAACCTCCAGGTCGAATGGGTTTCCATCAGATCAGCCCAAAGTAAGTTAACGATGAAATTGATTGTACAGGGATTTGTTTCCATTCGGCAACTTTCCCAGTCACTGTAGTGTAGAATTGAAACGATTTTTTTTTTCATCTATGGTGTCTTTGTTCTGGTAGTCGATCCTCTTGTTTTTGTGAGTAGTCAAGCTACTTCTTGTTATTTAAAGGAAGTTAATTTTAATTATAGCCATTAATCCCATAGTAGCGTTTTTGTCTGGCTCTGCCCTGTGTATGAAGAAATATCAGCGAGCACCAAGGCCAATGTTGTTCAATCAAGACAAGCTCAGATCAAAAGAAAGTCACTGCAAAGATTGATTCATTCAAGGCTATTGTTTCCTTTTGATAACTCGCACAGCAGTTGGTGACTATAAATAGACAAAGAGAACCGCGCTTTTAATTTACTCCTTGTACAGTCAAACGTGGCCTGTGTAATCCATTTCATTCGAGAGCAGTCGCCTACAGAAGAATATATATACGCTTGCTGCTCTCACAATCAACAAGCCCATTCGCTCGGTAGAGAATATAACACTCGTTCTGCCAAATCTTTCCTCGGGCCATTTTTCCCCAGTTCAGCCAATCACAAATGCAATCCTGAAATGGTCACATGGGGAAGCAAGGGCACTTGTTCCACTCTGGGCCCCCCCCCCCCCCCCCACTTTTTTTTTTCACTTGCTTTCAGAATGACACGAGATGAAACCATGACCAATTTCGTCCTTTTATATGTGGTGTTTTGTCCTGCTTCCATTCACTTGAGGCTCATGGATGATTTAAAGCATCATCAAGTTTTTATCTATTCGACCTTTGTTCACACTCGCAGGTGTTACTTTCACTATGCTTTACTCAGTATTGCGATAAATGACATTACTAGGCTGCTGATAATACACTGACAAATTTCTAGCGCATGTGGAAGCACGCACTTTTATAGGGAGATTTCGATTATGGAATAACCAAAAAGTTTAGAATTTATTCATGACACTTGCGGCGTGCTCACAGTAAAGTACTCGTACATGTTATAGTGTGCACACACTCAACTCGTATATAGTTGATTGTGTGTATACATACATGTGTGCACTTAAAATTTATACATGCGTGTATGATAATACATGTATATATATATATATATGTGTGTGTATATATATTATATATATATATATATATATATTCATTATTGATATATCATATCATATATATATATATATATATATATATATATATATCTATATATAATGCGTGTGTGTGTGTGTCGTTGAAAATGATGTGCCGTTCCTCAAGTGATGCGCGCATTTGGTTCTTTGAAAGATAACCCTGTCAGACACCCCCCCCCCCCCATCCCTCCTCCCCATCCCTAAGACACCCACCCACATAAAAGTTGTACATCCACCATGTCATTATCATTCATAGCATGAATGTACGAGGGTCAGAGGAATAATTCTGAAGTGAGAGGAAAAAAAGCAAGTTGGGCTGTTTTGTAGAAAGAACAAAAAGATCCGGTTGACCTGAAATATAAATCAGTCGTAACTTGCCACTTTTCAAGATGTAATCCGTTTAGCATTTGGACGTGTACTGTAACCCTTGGACTTATTTTAAAAAATCCTTCTTTAAAAAGAAAAAAATAAGGATTTAAGGTACCATTAGACTAAGCCCCAGAAATATTAGCGATAATCCATAATATTGTCAGAAGACTTCCCTCATACTAATTCAAGATACGGGCTTCAGTGCCCTTATCATAAGTTCCGTATTGAAGTTAGGCTTATAGTGGCAGATGATTGAAGAGGTAAGTTTGCTGAGGTTACGTAATCAAAATTACCACGTTTGGGAAAAAGATTTCACTTCAGGCATGTTAGTATGTTATTTCAACAACTGAAGAGCAAATTATTTGCCTTGGATCAGTCATAACCATGGGTCGTTTTGTAAGCTTCGAGGCACAACTCCTTAAAGGATTTTCGGAAAATCCAAATCGCTAAAAACATTTCATGATAAACAGGGCCAGGGAATTATTCTTTGCAGTCTACCATAGGTTATGAAATGTTAGCCGGCTGAATCATGATGATGATATCAGTGGTCCCTTAAGTGTAGTTTTAACGGAATGCGAGTTCAAGTGGAGGAAGACTCTTGTGAGCGAGTACTGTCGTGTCACGCATTATTAGTATTCAGGCTGCTGTTTTAAAATGACTCAAGTGGTTGTGCAAGTTCCATTGAACAAAACAAGTCAGTAATGACTTGGTTTAGAAAGCAGTCTCGATTTTCATTTATAATTATCTTTTAAGATTCAATTATGATAATCACGAGGTCGGAGATAATGCACCTAAACTATAGTACTCCTCTTTGATAGACATTTATTAAAAAATATATATATCGAATGCGGTATAAGTAAGAAACTTGAACCTGTCATATTCATACATTTTGTCATTTTTTAGAAGTTGAAAGAACACAATCCATTTTACAAAGATCGCTCACATTTTTCAACTAAAATATTTAATGACCTATGCTGTAATGAGTGTAAAGCATTTTGCCTCGATTCTTCATTTAATAATTGCGGCCACTAACAATTTTAAGCATTTGATAGCTGCAAACCCTGACATTTGAAATATTTAGCTAACCATGCAGTTTTCGTTATAGAAACACAACCAGCTTGTAAAGCTCTAACCCACTCACTCTCAGTGTTCTTATAAAGATATTTATTGCTAAACTTTCCTACAGACTTTGGTTGTTTGGCTATCCATTTAATTTAAGCATCCCCCGTGAAGTCCCAACACCTTCAGAAGTTTCTAATTTTGTCTTCTTAGATGAGTGTCACTAGAAATCTAGATTCTTTTTGGCTCCATTACTTTGTTCCTATATTAACGAATTTTCGTGTCATTCCTGTCAAGTAGAACAAATTATTATTCTTCTTCTTTCGACCAAATTAGAACAAATTAGGCAAAGATTTCTTAACTGATAGATGAGGAACTTGATAGTTAGTTTCATAACTCAAATGTTAGTTGCAGTCGTCAACAATCAGTTGCAAGAATTTACTGTTGTCTATCTTTGCAGGATATGTAGGATTCAACCATTTTTGGGTCCTCAGCTGATCGACACCAATCAAATTTGGAAGATGTAACAACCTTTAGAAAACCCAACTAACATTGTTTAAAATCTTAGGGGTGAAACATGTAACAACAACAATGAACATTGTTGCAAGATTTAAGAATGAAAGATGTAACAACCCTTAGAGAGTACAATGTACATTGTTGCAGAGGATGTAACGACCCTTAGACTATACAAGGAACATTGTTTGAAGTCTTGAGAGTAAAAGTGTCACTATTATTTCTCACTATTATTTCTCATGAAGTAACAAAAAATATGTAATTCACAAGTTTGGTTGATGGAATATTTTTGAAATACCAGATGTGTCCATATTACAAAATGCATCTCTCTCGGTAATTGGCCCCTTTATTTCATCATAAATATTCGGAATTATGTATGAAGAATGGGGAATATATATTTCATACATGACCCATTGGTTCAACGTGGGAAGAAATAGCCCTTAATATTTATAGGTATTGATGTTACCTGCAAAGTTAATTACGGCGAGCTTTTAATCGTTTTTCATATATATTCATGAAACCTTAATGAAGCTCGCATGAATAATTCCAACACTGTAATGCGTATCCCACATAATTTGTTTTTCTCTTCCTTTTCTTCTGTGACGGCGTGGGTAATCGGATTTCAGAGGATTAGGATCCACGAGGAAATTCGAGTTGTGAAAAACAAAGCAGTCACGCTAAGGTTTCAGTACATACGTATGGTTTTGTTTGTACCGCTTAAATGTTCCCTCACTGACAACTAAGCTATCATTCAGGTAATGTTCAGTCTTCTGTCTCGTACCAGTTATCCTGGCCATAACATTTTAAGCTTCATGGATGATATATACATATATTCAAAATACACTTATACATTATAAATACACACGCACGTACACACACATATCTAAATACAGTATATATATATTATATAAATGTATATATATAGATATATAAAATATAAAATATACTGTATATAATATATATGTGTGTTTGCATATTTCACCCATGAAACTGCAAATGTTATGGCAACCTCCTGTTGCATATATATATATATATATATATATATATATATATATATATATATATATATATATATATATATATATATATGTGTGTGTGTGTATGTGTGCACATATATGTATAACTGAATAACGAAAATTTGGAACGTCATGAATATATAAATAAAGCAAAGGCCACGAAGGAAAGTGAAACAATGGAGTACCGCTGCAAGACCTTTCGACTTTCGTCCTAGTAAAGGACGAAAGTCGAAAGGCCTTGCAGCGGTACTTCATTGTTTCGCTTTCGTTATTGGCTTTTGCTGTAATACAAAACAAAAATTTTTTTCTTATTTTAGACAACTATTTTGACGATTATCTTTTTTGACCCGTTTCTCAATGATAATATCTTTATTTTTTGTAATTAATTATTCCGATGTTTTAAAATCTCAAGTCGAGAGCTTAGGTTTCCAATTAGATTATCTCCGGAGTTAAGGAAGTATTAGAGATTTACTTTGAAACTGACGAAAAGTTCATTACCTCGAATGTGTTTGATAAAAAATGCAAATTGAAGGATTCCATAGCGTATGTTTTCCATGCCTATTTGAAAATCAACAGAATCTGCAATTTGATAGTACTTTCCTATGGCTACATTCTTGTAATATCATCTAATCCTCGCTTTCTGCAGCTATACCGTTGTTTGAAATGCCAGTGTGAAAGGGCGATGCCATGGAATCGCTGAGCATTAAGGCTGTCTTGTGTAGCATTAAGGTATTTGGATGTGGAATTACCGGGCAAAGAGCACGGCATTAGAGTAATGAGGGATCTGGCTTTACCAGCTTCGGTTTTTTTTTCCTTTGTCTAAAAGGATTAGAGACGATCCGATTCAGATGCTCAATGAGAACCTTTCATTTAGTTTTTTTGTTTGGGCTTCTCCTTCGATGAAAGATAATGGATGTTTTTGGAAATAGGAATCGGATAGAGAGAGAGACCGGGGCACTGTAAAGGTGGTTTTGTTATATAATCAGGGAAATGGCTTTTCCATTTCCTAAGCAAGTGGAGTAAGGATTTTTTGTTCCTGTATAAGGTCGTGCGTTTTTAAGATGAACTAGAGAAAAGCAAATTCACAGGTACAAACTTATCTCTTCTCTCTGCATTTTAATGCAAATAGTTTTTCCACATCTACGTGATCATTATATTAGCATATTTTTCACACTCGCTCCAAAGTGAATTACTTGCAACTGCTGATAATCTCATTTAGTAGAAATATTTCTTAAATTTAAAATACAAAAAGGAAAACTACCAGGAAGATAATTATAACCATTTTTATCAAATTTATGTCCCTGCACGCTTTCGATTTGACTATTGCATAGTGAACTAAATTCTCTTTATGCCTGGTGATTTTCACAATTTCAGCGCGCCGGCGTTAACTACACACCTGTAATATCCAGAATATGTACCTCAGATATGAAACCTGCCTGAAAAGTGTCTTCCTTTAGTAGTGTGCAAATGAGGTCTTTTACAAAATCATGAAATTACTCAGGCAACCGATATTGTTCTGTACCATTGTGGCCAAAAAGTAAATTAAAAAGGCAGCCATTTATTTATCTCCTGTGCTTTGAAAAACTTATTTCTTTTTCATTCTGGATTTCATCTTTCGCATTTTTTTGGAGTACGTCACCTGGGTTTATTCACAAATTCATTTTCCCTGATGGTTTCTGCAAGGCATCATAAACTATTCTCCTGTCTGCATTTCTTAATGAGAGTAAGAAGTGAACTCGAAGTTAATCGTTCTGCTTTTCGTCGTAAAAAGCTTTATAATTTCATGTCAGATTTCGGGTGACATTCGGACTCGACTGCTCAGTCTTTATGTGTATAAATTCTTGCCTGATTCTGAATCTCAGTCGGGAGCGCATGAATTTTACGACGCAGATTCAAGTATCTGTCAAGAACACTTGTGTGTGATGAAGTATGCGGCCATCTCATTTATTCTCCAAATTGTATAAGTTGGGTGAGCTTATGCAGGAGGAGGAGAAATTTATTTCAGATTTCTTGAGACTATGAAGCGGAAAAATCTTCTTTTAATACAAAAGCGAGGATTTAATTAAGCTTCCGTCTGTTCGTCTGTCATCTTCATGGGAATTGAAATTTCTCTAGTTCCCTGTACCCAATGTTTCATTGACCTTATTATGGAACAGAAAGGAGAGCAGCAGCAGCAATGAGCATTAAACGCACTCGCATATATATATATATATATATATATATATATATATATATATATATATATATGTATATATATGTGTGTGTGTGTGTGTGTGTGTGTATGTATATATATAATGTGTGTGTGTATACATATTAATATAATCTTAAGATAAGACCTTTTAATGACAGTGTACCGGCGGCTACCACATATATATATATATATATATATATATATATTATATATATATATATATATATATATATATATATATATATCCTCAACAATAAAAAAAATCATTCTTTTCTTGTAAACATACAAACAACGCTGCCCAGCAAGGACAGTCCCTGAGCAACAAAGCAACGGAGAGTCGCCTCAGAAGAAGTTCATACATAATTCTTAATTTAATCCGAGAGCTGGCACCGAGAGGGGTCATTGTCCAACGAAAACGATGCCAAATTACCCCCCAGTGAAATGAGGCTAAGTAGCACCAAACGGCCATAACCCTGTGGTGCCTAAGAATACCAGGGAATAATAATATATCAGCTACATTCAAGTAACTAGTGTACTGAAGATTCAATAATCTAGATAAATAATGTTGTGCTGCGATGCTATAATATGCCAATAAGTTTACATAAGGAAATGAAACATATGAGAAAATCATAACATCATCAATTCCAATTCCCCTGAAATCTTGAGAAACCACAGAGTAAGATTTGGGGAGGCGAGAACCATTTTTGCCTGTTGAGGATTGATCTGAAATACCATACGAATATCGGAAAAGCACACGCATGACAGTAAATCGAAAGAAAATTGCTCGACATATTTATCATTAAACCTGAAGATTATTTTATCCAAAACTGAGACCAAGATGGACAGGGTTGCCGCGACGATCAGTAGAAGTGAATAATAGTGAAGAGGAAGCTTTGACCTTCATTAGCTGATTATATACGCTTGTCCTGTGCAAGGTGCACACCTGAGGTGCTGCTGCACAAATGTTCCGGCTGTAATTAAATTTTTAATGTAGGCTCCAGCCTTGAACTCTCTCTTCTATCTCGAGACATCTGCGCAACCTGAAACACTTGCTTGATGAGTGCCAAGGACGAGGATGAACTTGAAAATCAGGAATCGTGATATGCATCCAGGTTGAATAATGAGTCATATATATGATTTAGATGTTAATGACTCTAATGCCTAAATTATGATGGCACCAATTGTTTCCGTTAATGAGCTGACCAATAAGATGTATATTTTCCAGCAAAGTTTTTATATAAAATGTATAACCGTAGTATGCGTGTATATGTGTAAATATATGTATATATATGTGTGTGTGTATATATATATGTGTGTGTGTGTGTGTAATTTATATGTATAATGTTTGTGTGTGAGTGTATATGTATGTGTGGCTTATAATGAGAGAGGCAGAGCTTCATTGATGCAAGATATACCTGATTTTGTAAATAAAATTTATTTTTTTTACGATTGAGGTACGAGGAGGTTCAACACTT